>NC_137973.1:89541597-89736308 GCF_963924665.1 Micromys minutus | reverse complement strand
TTTTGATGGAGTTTGCATTGAATCTGTAGATTGTCTTAGAAAAGATGGCCCATTTTTTACTATGTTGATTCTTCCAATCCATGAGCATGGGAGATATTTCCATCATCTGAGGTCTTTAATTTCCTTCTTCTGAGACTTGAAGTTTTTGTCATACAGATCCTTCACTTGCTTGCTTAGGGTAACCCAGAGGTATTTTATATTCTTTGTGACAATTGTGAAGGGTGTCGATTCTCTAAATTGTTTCTTAGCCTGTTTATCCTTTGAGTAGAGGCAAGGTACTGATTTTTTTGAGTTAATTTTATATCCTGCCACTTTGCTGAAGGTGTTCATCAGCTGTAAAAGTTCTCTCGTGGGATTTTTGGACTCACTTAATTATACTATAATATCATCTTCAAATAGTGATATACTTACTTCTTCTTTTCCAATCTGTATCCCTTTGAACTTTTTTTTTTCTTTTTGCTAATGGCTCTGGCTAGTAATTCCAATACTGTATTGAATAGGTAGGGAGAGAGTGGGCAGTGTGGGCAGCCCTGTCTAGTCCCTGATTTTAGTGGGATTTTGTCAAGTTTCTCACCATTTAGTTTGATGTTTGCAATTGGTTTGCTGTATATTGCTTTTACTATGTTAAGGTATGGGCCTTGAATTCCTGATGTTTCCAAGACTTATAAAATGAACGGGTATTGAATTGTGTCAAATGAATTCTCAACATTTAGACAGATGATCATGTGGTCTTTTTTTTCTCTGAGTTTGTTTATATAGTGGATGACATTGATGGACTTCTGTATATGAAACCATCCTTGCATTCCTGGGATGAAGCCTACTGATCATGGTTAATGATTGTTTTGATGTGTTCTTGGATTCAGTTTGCAAGAATTTTATTGAATATTTTTGCATCAATGTTCATGAGGAGAATTGGTCTAAAGTTCTCTTTCTTTTTAGGGACTTTGTATAGTTTAGGAATGAGCATAATTGTGGCTTCAAAGAATGAGTTGTGTAGAATTCCTCATGTTTCTATTTTGTGGATATTTTGGGAAGTATTGGTATTAAGTCTTCTATGAAGGTATGATAGAATTCAACCCATCAGGTCCTGAGCTTTTTATGGTTTGGAGGCTTTTGAATACTGCCTCTATTTTTTTAGGGGTTATGGGGCTGTTTATATTTTGTATCTGATCCTGATTAAAGTATGGTACCTGGCATCTGTCTAGAAAATTGTTTATTTCCTCTAGATTTTCCAGTATTGTTTAGTATAGGCTTTTTAGTCAGATCTGATGATTTCTTGAATTTACTTAGTTTTTGTTGTTATGTTTCCCCTTTACTTTTTGATTTTATTAATTTGGATACTCTCTCTGTGCCCTCTAGTTAGACTGGCTAAGGGTTTATCAATCTTGCAGATTTTCTTTAAGAACAGCTCTTGGTTTAGTTGATTCTTTATATAGTTCTTTTTGTTTCTATTTAGTTGATTTCAGCTCTGTGTTTGATTATTATCTACTCCTCTTGGGTGTATCTGCTTCTTTTTGAGTAGATTTTTCAAGTGTACTGTCAAGTTGTTATTGCATGCTCTGTCCAGTTTCTTTTTTGAGGTGCTCAGAGCTATGAGTTTTTCTTTTAGCACTGTTTACATTGCATCCCATAAGTTTGGGTATGTTGTGCCTTAATATCTTTCATTAAATTCTAAAAAGTTGTCAGTTTCTTTCTTTATTTCTTCCTTGACCATGCTAACATTGAGTAGAACATTGTTTAGCTTCCAAGTGTTTGTGGGCTTTTTATTGTTTTGATTGCCACTTAAGTCTAGCCTTAGTCCACGGTGATCTAATAGGATGCATGGGATCATTTCGATGTTCTTATAGCTGTTGAAATTTTTTAGTGACTGACTATATGGTCATTTTTGGAGAAGGTACCATGAGGTGCTGAGAAGAAGGTGTATTCTTTTGTTTTAGGATGAAATAAATATTCTACAGATGTCAGTTATATCCATTTGGTTCACAACTTCTGTTAGTCTTACTGTGTTTCTCTTCAGAGTTTGCATTTATGATCTGTCCATTGATAAGAGTTAGTGGTTGAAGTCTTCCACTATTATTGTGTGTGGTGTAATATATTTTTTGAGATTTAATAGAGTTTCCTTTATGAATGTGGGTACCCTTGTATTTTCAGCATAGATGTTCAGAATTGAGAGTTCATCTTGATAGTTTTCCTTTGATGAGTAAAAAGTGTCCTTATCTTTTCCAATAACTTTTGGTTGATAATCTATTTTATTCCACATTAGAATGGTTATTCCAGCTTTTTTTTTTTTTTTTTTTTTTTTTTTTTTGGTTTACTTGCTTGGAAGGTTTTTTTCCCCAATCTTTTACTCTGAGGTTGTGCCTGTCTTTGTTGCTGAGATGAGTTTCTTGTATGCAGCAAAATGCTGGATCCTGTTTCTGTATCCAGTCTGATAGTCTATGTCTTTTTATTGGAGAGTTGACCCCATTTATGTTAACAGATATTAAGGAATAGTGATTGTTTTTTCCTGCTATTTTTGTTGTTAGAATTACTTTGCATGCTTTTCTTCTTTGTTGTTTGTTGCAAGAGGATTAGTGTTTTGAATTTTTCTAGGGTAAAGTTTTCCTTTTTTTTATTGGAGTTCTTCATCCTTTGTAGGGCTAGATTTATAGACAGATATTGTGTAAATTTGTTTTTGTCTTAGAATATCTTTGCTTCTCTATCTGTGGAGCTTGAGAGTTTTCTGGATATAGTAACCTCAGTTTGCATTTATGTTTTCTTAGGATTTGTATTATTTTAGTCCAGAATCTTCTAGCTTTTATAGTCTCTGTTGAAAATTCTGGTATAATTTTGATTGGTCTCCCTTTATATGTTATCTGTCTTTTTTCTCTTACTGCTTTTAGTATTCCTACTTTGTTTTGACTATTATATGTCAGGGAGAATTTCTTTTCTGGTCCAATCTATTTAGTGTTATTAGGCTTCTTTTATGTCAATGGTCATCTCTTTCGTTAGGGACTTTTTCTTCTATATTTCTGTTGAAGTTATTTACTGGGCCTTTGAGTTGGGAGTCTTTGCTCTCTTCTACACCTATTTTCCTTAGGTTTGGTCATCTCATTATGTCCTGGATTTCCTGGATATCTTGGGTTAGAATTTTCTTGATTTTTGCATTTTTCTCTGACTGATGTGTCAATGATTTCTATGGTATTTTCTACTCCTAAGATTCTCTCTTCCATCTCTTGGTGATACTTGTATCTATAACTCCTGATGTCTTTCTTAGGTTTTCCAACTTCAGGGTTGTCTCCTTTTGTGATTTATTAATTGTTTCTATTTTTGGTTTTCAGTTTCTTCACCTATTCTTTGTGTTCTTCTTTAGCTCTTTAAGTGATTTTTATAGTTTTTGTCTTTCCCCTTTAAGGGCTTCAACTTGTTTACATGTGTTCTCCTTTCTTCCCTGTACTTCTTTAAGTTTGTTATTTATGTGCTTTTTGAGGATCTCCATCATCATCATAAAGTATAACTTTAAGTTTAAATCTTATTTTTCTGGTGAGTTGGGATATCCACTATTTGCAGTGGTGGGAGTACTGGGTTCTGCTATTGCCAGGTTGTCTTGGTTTCCATTTCTTAGATTCTTGCTCTTGCCTCTTGCCATTTTGTTATCCTTGATTCTAGGAGGTCTTGTTGTCTCTACTGAAGCTTGACTTTCTTGTGAATTTGTGGGAACATGATTACCAGAGGGAGATCGTTCCTGGATGTTCAGCTCTCTGGGTAGGATGTGAGTTCCGATGTTTACTGGGCCTTTTAGTTGGGGGTCTTTGCTCTTTTCTACACCTATTATCCTTAGGTTTGGTTTTCTCATTTTGTTCTGGATTTCTAGGATGTTTTGGTTTAAAAGCTTTGGCTTTTTTTATTTTCCTTTACTAGTGTGTCAACATTTTCTATGGTATTTTCTGTCCCTGAGATTCTCTCTACTATCTCTTGTATTCTAATTTTGTTAATTTGGATTCTCTTTATTTCACTTTGTTCACGAGGCCAAAGCTCTGTGAATTTTATTTATCTTCTCTAAGAAACAGCTCTTAGATTCATTGATTCATTGTATTGTTTCCTTTGTTCCTAGTCCATTAATTTTTGCTCTATATTTTACTCTCCTTCCACCATACAGTCAGTTTGATTTGTTCTTGTTTTCTTGTTGTTGTTTCTCCAATTATTTGAGTTATATTCATAAGCCAGCTTCTTTTTTTTTTATATTGTCACTGATTATATTATAAACAGTAGATTAGGAAAACAAAAATTCTGAGGTTTTTTGTTGTTTTTGTTGCTGACAGTTTTTAAAAGAATGAAAAAAATAAAGGGAATTAAAACCAAGTAAACAGTTAAGCTCTTAATTGTAGCATAGTCATAAGATAAGGTCTAATTATGACATTTCAGAAATATCATCCAAATGATAGGAAAACATTAGTTTCATCCATGATAAGGTCAAGTTGAACAGACAAAAGCACTGCATAAGTGATTTCTCTTGATGCATTTCTTATTAACCTTTCGAATTTCTCTCAGTAACTTTCTGTGGATATGGCTAATATGTTTTTATTAACAGACTGCTCTAAATGGTATGGAAAGGTCCTAGCCCTTAAGTGTGACTTCTGGTCCTATGAATTCATTTCTGTGTTCAGTATTGTTGGAGAGGAACTGAGTTATTAGAAACTAACTCTCAAGATCTATCCTCTCAAGATTAAAGATTCAGATTTGCCCATAACTAATTTTTATATATGTGAAGACTTTCATTCTATCAGTTATTATTGTTAATATAGTAAAAACCACCATGTATGACAAATGGAATGCTATAACAATTCATGCCTGATCTGTGCATAAGATTTTAAATGAGTCACTGAATGTAGACTGGAAGTACGACTTCACTTTTTCTCTGTGACATCTCTACTTATGATCTTTCACCTTGTCTTTCACTACATATTTTAATCACTAGATAATGAGAGTTCAGCTTTATAAAAATCAATGTAAATAAAATAGTTTCATAATAAATGGATAAAAAATAACATTACCGTGAGAGCAAGGGTTTATTTATTATAATTGCGGGTGCTGTTTTTTTTTTTTTTTTTGTTTTTTGTTTTTTACAGCAATCTTATTTAACAAAGTATAAACCTTCAACATTCTACCTTAGTATTTCTATGTAATATTTTTCTCAGAATTCATTGGCTGTAAACAACTGTCTTTAGTATCTAGCCATATTTGGGTCAGAAACCCGGGACTGACTTACTTAAGTCATCTGAATCAGTGTCTTTGGAAGACTGTCATCAAACTGTAAACTGTGATCATTAAAACAGGGTTTTCTTGTTGAGACTTTTTAAGGAAACCTCAGTTGGTTTTTGGCAGATTTTAGCTCCTTATTTCTTTAAAGCCTCAGTTCTGTATTCGAGTAGCCTATGACTGCTTTCAGTTTCTTACCACAAAGTCTCTGTGAAATCACTTACAACATGGCAGCTGCTTCTACAGAGTGAACAAGGGAGAGAAGGATAATTGTAAGAACTGGTTAATGGGTTTGCCCTATACTCAAGGAAAAAAAAAACTATCCAAATGTACAAATACTAGAGGGTAGTGGTGAGATCTAAATGTGGATGTTATGGAAACTGCCTATTGTTGTGTGAACTTCACCTGGGAAAGTATGAACAAGCATCTACTCACCTAAGGTAAGACATCAAAGACAGATCAATGAAATTATTCTACTCATCTATAACTTGGTAAACTAATCAGTTTGATTCAGGTTATTTATAAGAGCATGGGCGAGAGGTTACTTACTGGTACATGGGAAATATCATCAAATAAAAAATATCCCCACCAGAATTGTTAATAATTTATATATTCTCAAAAAGGAACAGGGTCTTACTAAGCCTCTCCTAGATGGGCATGTTGTCTTCTGGACTTCCTGGTAAATCACATGTGTAGGTTACAGACTCCACCTCACCTTCATGAAGTAATGTTAATGGGTTAAATTTTTTGAAGGTTTCATATGAGAAATGGCAGGTATTCTTATTTCAATATTATAATGGTCATTCCAGTGTTCTGTACATATAAAGACCAGAATAAAATATCTGTTAAAATAAAAGAAACTTCTCTTCAGAAGGAAATAAAGTATGTCCTTCAAGCAAGAAAGTGTATTAGTATAAATTTCTTAATTGATAAGCTATATACCGCCCTGCCCTGCCTGATCCAGGGACCAGGAACCCAGCATTGGGACCTCCGTTCACACCCGGCGGCTTGGGGGTGCAGAACAGGACTCAGACCATTCGCCACCTGGACCAGCGGAGCCCCAGAGAGAAAGGCCTGGTAAAAAGGGGATCCGAGTAGCCAGGGGGCAGAGATATCTCTGCCTAGCGTGCACAGAAGACGTGCCCCTGTCCTGCCTGACTCAGGGACTAGGAACCCAGCATTGGGACCTCTGTTCCCACCCAGCGGCTTTGGGACGCAGAACAGGGCTCGGACCATCCACCACCTAGAACAGCAGAGATCCAAAGACAAAGGCCAGGTACAAGGGAAAGGCAAGAACCTATCACTGACAACAAGATAGCAAGAGGAAAGTGAAAGAGCATATCCTAGGGAAACCTAGACAATCTGGCAACATTAGAACCCAGCTCTCCCATAACAGCAAACAGTGGAATGCAAAACATTCCAGAAAAAGAAGACTCAGACATGAAATCCTGCCTCAAGATGATGATGGAGATCTTTAATAAGAAAAGGAGAAAAAGAATAAAGAATTAGACGCATTTAAAGAAGAAACAAGAAAAACACTCAATGAAATAAAAGAACTAGAAGAAAACAGAACCAAAGAGATGAAGGAATGGAAGAAGGAATTTAAGACAGAAATGGACACAATAAAGAAAATACTAAAGGAGACAACTCTAGAGGTAGAAAACCTAAAAAAGAAATCAGGAGTCACTGATGCAAGTATATCCAACAGACTACAAGAGATGGAAGAGAGAATCTCGGGTACCGAAGACAACATTGAACACATAGACAAAACAGTCAGATAAGATGCATAAACCAAAAAGCTCCTAACCCAAGATTTTCAGAAGATCCGGGACACAATGAGAAGACAAAACCTATGGATAATAGGAATAGAATAGGGAGAAGAATATCAATTAAGAGGCACAGTAAATATCTTCAACAAAATTGTAGAAGAAAATACCTTACCCTTAAGAATGAGATGAACATGAGCATAAAAGAATCCTTCAGAACTCCAAGTAGGTTGGACCAGAGAAGAAATTCCTCCCGAAGCATAATAGTCAAAACACGCAGTGCCCAAAGAAAAGAAAGAATACTAAAAGCAGTAAGGAAAAACGGTCAGGTAACATATAAAGGCAGAACAATCAAAATCACACCCCACTTTTCAACAGAGACTATGAAAGCTAGAAAAGCCTGGACAGACATCATGCAGACCCTAAGAGAGCACAAGTGCCAGCCCAAGTTGCTATACCCAGCAAAAGTATAAATCACCATAGATGGAGACATGAAGATATTTCAAGACAAATCTAAATTTACACAATATCTGACCACAAACCCAGCACTACAATGAATTATAGGTGAAAAACCCATAGCAATGAGGGAAACAATATCCTAGTATAAACAAGAAATCTCCTAAGCTAAAAAATCAAAAGAAGAAAAAAACACAGACACAACTCAACTTACAAAAGCAATAATAGCAGGAAACAGCAACCACCATTACTTGATATCTATTAACATAAATGGACTAAACTCCCCCAATAAAAAGACAGAGGCTATCAGACTGTATATAAACAAAATTCAGCATTTTGCTGCATACAGGAAACTCATCTCAGAGACAAAGACAGACACTATCTCAGAGCAAAAGGTTGGGAAAAAACTTCCAAGCAAATAGCCCCAAGAAGCAATCAGAAGTGGCTTATCTTATATCAAATAAAGTAAATTTCCAATCAAAAGTGATCAAAAAAGATAAGGAAGGACACTTTTTATACATTACAAGGAAAATCTGTCAGGAGGAACTCTCAATCCTTAACCTATATGCTCCAAATACAAAAGCACCCACATTCATAAAAGAAACTCTACTAAAGCTCAAAAAATACATTTCACCCGACAGAAAATAGTGGGAGACTTTAATACCCCACTCTCACCAATGGACAGATCATGGAAACAGAAACTGAACAAGGACATTGTAAAACTAGCAGAAACTATGAACCAACTGGAATTTATAGATATCTACAGAACATATCATCCTAAAGTAAAAGAATACACCTTCCTATCAGCACCTCATTGCACCTTCTCGAAAACTGACCACATAATTGGACCCAGAACAAGCCTCAATCGATATAAGAAGATTGAAATACTACCATGCATCCTCTCAGACCTCCATGGTTTAAGGCTAGTCTTTAACAACAACAAAGAAAATAAAAAGCCCACATACACATGGAAACTAACAAATGCTCTGTTAAACAATAGCATGGTCAAAGAAGAAATAAAGGAAAAAGTTAAGGATTTTCTAGAATTCAATGAAAACGAAAACACAACATACCCAAACCTATGGGATGCAATGAAAGCAGTACTGAGAGGAAAACTCATAGCCCTGAGTGCTTCCAAAAGGAAACTGGAGAGAGCATACATCAGCAACTTGACAGCACAGCTAAAAACTCTAGAACAAAAGGAATCAGATACACCCAAGATGAGTAGACGGCATGAAATAATCAAAAGTAGGGCAGAAATAGACCAAATAGAAACAAAAAGAACCATCGAAAGAATCAACAAAACCAAAAGCTTTTGGAAAATCAACAAGATTAATAAACCCCTAGCCAGAATAACTAGACGGTAAAGAGAGACTATACAAATTAAAAAAAAAAAAATCAGAAAGGAAAGAAGAGACATAACAACTGAAACTGAGGAAATTCAAAAAATCAACAGATCCTATTACAAAAGCCTATACACCACGAAGTTCGAATATCTGAAGGAAGTGGATGAATTCCTAGAGAGATACAAGATTCTAAAGTTAAACCAGGACCAGGTAAACCATCTAAATAATCCAAAAACACCTAAAGAAATAGAAGAAGTCATCAACAGCCTCCCAACCAAAAAAAGCCCAAGTCCAGACAGGTTCAGTGCAGAATTTAATCAGACGTTTATTGTGGACATAACACCAATACTCTCCAAACTATTCCAAAAGATAGAATCGGATGGAATACTACCTAACTCATTTTTTGAGGCTACAACAATCCTTGTTCCTAAACCACACAAATACCCTACAAGGAAAGAGAACTTCAGAACAATCTCACTTGTGAACATTGATGCAAAAATACTCAACAAAATCCTTGCAAACCGAATCCAAGAAAACATCAAAACGATCATTCATCATAACCAAGTAGGCTTCATCCCTGGGATACAGGGATGGTTTAATATAAGGAAATCCATCAATGTAATCCACCATATAAACAAACTCAAAAAACAAAATCACATGGTTATCTCACTAGATGCTAAGATTTCATTTGACAAAATTTAACAACCCTTCATGTTAAAATCCTGGAAAAACAGGAATCCAAGGTCTATACCTAAATATAATAAAAGCAATATATAGCAAACCAACAACCAACATCAAACTTAACGGTGGAAAACTTGATGAAATCCCACTAAAATCAGGGACTTGACAAGGCTGCCCATTCTCCTCCTACCTATTCAACATACTGGAAGCCCAGGATGGAGCAATTAGATAGCAAAAGAAAATCAAAGGGATACAAATCAGAAAGGAAGAAGTAAAAAACATCACTATTCGCAGATGACATGATAGTGTACTTAAGCGACCCCACAAATTGAACGACAGAACTCCTACAGCTAATAAATTCAGCAAAGTGGCTTGATAGAAAATTAACTCAATCAAATCAGTAGCCTTTCTATATTCAAAGGACAAACATGTGGAGAAAGAAATTAGGGAAAAGATACCCTTCACAATTGTCACAAAAATTATGAAATACCTTGGTGTGACTCTAACTAAGCAAGTGAAGAACCTGTATGACAAGAACTTCAAACCTTTAAGAAGGAAATCAAGGAAGATCTCAGAAAATGGAAAGATTTTCTATGCTCATAGATTGGAAGAATCAACATTTTAAAAATGGCCATCTTATCAAAAGCAATCTACAGATTCAATGCAATCCCCGTTAATAATCCAACCCAATTAATCATAGATTTTAAAAAACAATGTGCAATTTCATCTGGAATAACAAAAGACCTAGAATAGCAAAATCCATCCTCTATAACATGGAAACATCTGCGGGAATCACTATCCCTGACCTCAAGCTATATTACAAGGCAATTGTGGTGAAAACTGCATGGTACTAGTATACAAATAGGCATGTGGATCAATGGAATAGAATAAAAGACTCAGAAATGAGTCCTCACATATATGGTCACCTGATTTTTGACAAAGGAGCTTTAAACATCCAATGGAAAAAGGATAGCTTCTTCAACAAATTGTGTTGGTCCAACTGGCACTCAGCATGCAGAAGAATGAACAGAGACCCTTTCTTATCTCCTTGTACAAAGCTCAAGTGTAAGTGGATCAAAGATCTCTACATTAAACCAGATACACTGAAACTACTAGATTAGAAATTAGGGAATACCTTAGAACACATAGGCACAGTAGAAAATTTTCTGAACAAAACGCCAGTGGCTCAAGCTCTACAATCAATAAGATTGCAAAGTTTCTGTAAGGCTGAGGCCATTGTCAAGAAAACAAAATGGCAGCCAACAGAATGGGAAAAGATCTTTACCAACTCCAAATCAGATAGAGGCCTAAAATCCATGGTATACAAATAACTCAAAAAGCTAGACACCAGAGAATCAAACAACCCTATTTAAAAATGGGGTACAGAGCTAAACAAAATGTTCTCAATTGAGGAATATTGAATGGCTGAGAAGCATCCAAGGAAGTGTTGAACATCCTTAGCCATCACGGAAGTGCAAATCAAAATAACCCTGAGATTCCACCTCACATCATTCAGATTGGCCAAGATCCAAAACTCAGATTACAGCAGATGCTGTTGAGGTTGTGGAGAAAGTGGAACACTTCTCCACTGTTTGTGGGGTTGTAAACTCATACAACCACTCTGGCAATTCCTTAATAAATTGGACATAGTACTACCTGAAGATCCAGCTATTCCACTCTGGGCATATACCCCAGAGACACACCAATATACAACAAAGATAGATGCACCACAATGTTCATTGAGGTCTAGTTATAATAGCCAGCAGCTGGAAAGAACCCAGATGTCCTTCAATAGATGAATGGATACAAAAATTGTGGTACATTTACACAATGGAGTACTACTCAGCCATCAGAATCAATGACTTAACAAAATTCTCAAGAAAATTGTTTCGTCTAGAGAATATCATCCTGAGTGAGATAACCCAGTCACAAAAAACAGACATAATATGCAGTCACTGATAGTGGGATGCCAACCCCAGAGGCTTGGACTGCCCCAGAAGCAACTCACAAACTGTGTGAAGTTCAAGAAAAAAAATTAGTCTCTATCCTTACACACTAAGAAAACGTTGACTAATTCCGGGTTACATCGTGTTTTGCATGTACTTTTTGCTCATTGTAACTAGTAAGATCTTAAATCAGAGTATCAAACATTATAAAAATGCTTAAATATTTGTACATTTATCTTTGTTTTTTTTCTAATAAAGTTATTCAATATAAAATAAGATAAGCTATATACCAGATTGTATGTAGAAAAAAACTAGTAGAAATCAAAGCATGGGAAGATGACTAGCTCTCATTGTTTTTGAAAAGTCTTTGTGAGATCTGGAGTATATCTCTGTGGATAAACATGTATTTGTCTTGTGTAGGGCTCTGAGCTTGACTCCAAAAACATGGTAGGAAAAAGTGTCTACCTGCCCGATGGCTAGAAAGGATAAATCTCATTATCAAAAGATATATTTCAAAGATCTGAATGGTGACAAACCAGGGGACTCCAGGACTCTTGAGTTCTAGTACTGCAAACAAAGCTCTTCTCAATTTTATTATTAAAACAAGCAAACATTAGGTGGCATTTACATTTAGCTTAAACTAATACAAGTACAGCAAGAGAATGAACCTAGTATTATATTTTATCACTTCTAGTCATGTGAAAAGATCCAAAGGGGGAAAAATCCTTACAGGCCTTTTCCTTTCCAATAGAAATAATGTAGTCATGCCAGGATATTTCCTTTAAGTCTCTGATTTCAAGTACATTTGCTTTTTAAAATTTATGCGATTTTTAGAAGACCTTATAGTATGGTATTCAGATCCAGTAGGAGCAGGCTCAGTTTGAATTTATACTAGATAACTTCATTCTTACTGATAGCAGAAGGACAGCAGCCTTAGAGTCAAAAAATGTACTGTGCCTAAACCTCACCTCTGTCTTTCAACAACTGATCAATTTACATCAATTTTGAAGATTGATTGTTATTTTTTTTACTGTATAACCTGATCCCTTCCCTTTGTTCCTCATAGTCCCTCCCTCTCCCCTCTCCCCAATAGAATCTCCCTCCCCTTCTCCTCAGAAATAGGGAGATATCCTATGGATATCAACTAGACTTGGCATATCAAGTTGCAGTAAGCGTAGGCATATCTTCTACTGAGGCTAAATGGGGCAGCCTAGTTCAGGGAAGGGGATACAAAGGCATGCAGTTTAGTTAGAGCTGGTCCCTGTTACCATATTAGGAGTCATCTATGTAAGCTCACAAGTGTTATATATATTCAGTGGACCTATGTCCATCCTATGCACAATCTCTGGTTGGCAGTTCAGTCTCTGTGAGCAACTATAGGCTCAGTTTAGTTGAGGCTGTAGGTTTTCTTGTGGTGTCTTTGACACTTATGAATCTTTCAATCCTCCCTCTTTCATAAGATTCTCTGAGTTACACCTAATGTTTGGCTGTGCATCTCTCTATCTGTTTACATCCGCTTCTGGGTGAAAACTCTTAGAGGATAGTTATGTTAGTTTCCTGTCTGTAAGTATAAGAGAATATTATTAATAGTGTCTGGGGTAGGCTGTCTCTTCTGGTATAGGTTGCAGGATAAGTCAGTCATTTCTTGGCAGTTCCCTCAATTTTTGCTTAATTGTTATCCCTAAACATCTTGTTGGATTAATGAATTGTGGCTTGAAGATTTTATGTGTGTGTTGGTATCCTCATTCCTACATTGGAAGTCTTGCCTGGTGACAGGAGGTGGCCATCTCAAGTTACATATCCTTTATTGTTAGGAGTCTTAAATAAAGTCATTCTCATAGGTTCCTGGGAGTTTTCCTTGACCTAGGTTTTAAGGTTTCCCCTGAAATGCCCCTCCTACCAAATCCCAGTTCTTTTTTTCTTAATCTTTCCCACACTTGACCTTCCCTATTCCCTTCTCAACACCCACCCAGTTCCCTCCTTCCATCTTCAAAGCTTATTTTAGTTCCTCTTTTTAGTGACTTTCAAGAATCCTCTCTTGGGTCCTCTTGTTACTTAGCTACTTTGGGTCTGAGGATTACAGCATGATTTTTCTCTACTTTATAACTAATATCCACTTATAAGTGAGTAGACACAATTCATGTCTATCCGAGTCTGGGTTGCATCACTCAGGATCATATTTTCTAGTTCCGTTCATTAGCACGTAAATTTTATGACATCTTTGTTTTTGTAGCTGTGAAATTTATTCTGTAAATGTACCACATTTTTCTTTATTAATTTTCAGTAAAAGGATATCTAGGTTGTTTCCAGTTTCTGACTATTATGAGTAAAGTTGCTGTGAACATAGTTGAGCAAGTATTTTTGTGGTTTGGTGAGTATCTTTTGGGCATATATGCAAGAGTAGTAGAGCTGGGTATTGAGGTAAAACTCTTTTTTGTTTTCTGAGAAACTGTCAAATTGATTGCCAAATAGGTTAAACAATTTTTACACCCACCAACTATGAAGGCATATTCCCATTGTTCCACATTCTTTAAAGTATGTGCTATCACTTGAGTTTTTGATCTTAGCCATTTTGACAGGTGTACAATAAAATTTCAGAGTTGTTTTGATTTGCATTTCCCCAATGGCTAAGGACTTTGAACAGTTCTTTAAGTGTTTCTAAGCCATTAGATCCTCTGTTGACAATTGTGTTTAGCTCTGCACCCAATTTTTAATTGGGTTATTTGGTTTGTTGCTGTCTAATTTCTTGAGTTCTCTTTATATTTTGGATATTAGTGTCACGCGCCCACGCTTCCCGCCGCTAGGAACAGGCGTGCAACAAACAAACAGCTTCTTCTGTGGAATAACCTTTATTGAACAGCACTTTGAGCAGGGGCTTCTTGAGCAGTAAACTTCTCTCTGAGCTGGGGACTCCCTACCGAGTTCTACTGTCTAGACGGCCTCTCACGCGCAGTCCCCCACGAATGATCTCTCTGTCGAGTCTATGTCCACGTGGGACCTCCCGCAATCTCTTTTACAGAGTCTCTCTCCACGTAGTGCCTCTCCACCATCCCTCCACGTGGGGTCTCCCGCAATCTCCCCACTGTCCTCCTCTTCTGCTCACGTGGGGGAGAAAATGCACTGCTATACATGCCTAGGAGACTCGTGTTGCTACCTGATTGGTGCATCCTCCTGTAGCTCAATCAAGTGCCCCAAGAGTGGGCTGTGACTTATGTGGTGCATGCGCATTAAGTCTCTTGGCTGGGCAATAGCTCTGTTTGCTGAGTTCTCGGCGGGAAGCCGGCAATATGTTTGGGTGCAGCACAAACGGCTCCCTACATATTAGTCCTCTGTTGGATGTAGGGTTAAATTTCCTGCTCCCAACAGGGAGGCTCTAAGGAGACACACACAGCTTTGGCCCCCTCCCCCAAAGGCTTGTTCAAAGCCAAGATATACAGCTCCAACTGCCTTTCAGGAGGCATATTAAAACATGGGACACTCAATGAGGTTGCTAAAGAAAGAAACTAAGGAACCAAAAGGGGCTGCAACCTCGTAGGAAGATAACAACATTATCAACCAACCAAACTATCCAAAAATTCCATGGAGTAAAACACCAACCTTTGTGCACACTTTGAGAGACCTATTGATCCAGCTGTGTATGTAGCTGAAGATAGCAGTGTCTGGCATCAATGTAAGAAGAGGATTTTGTTCCAGAGAGGGCATGTTTTCCCAATGTAGGGGAATGCCAAGGCAAAGGGGTGGAGAGGGGGATCAGGAGGGAGTGTACCTTTGTGAATGCAAATGGAGAAGGAGGAGGGATGGGAGCAGTATGGGATAAAGGGATAAAATCTCAAATGTAAATACAGAGTATAAAAGCAAATGTGGGACACTAACACCAACCAACACCAGAGACAATTTACAGGGACAGGAGCAGCTCTGGAACTTTTTTTTCTGGTTCTCTCTTGAGGTAAGCTGATGGAGAAGAGCATTGCTAGGGGAGGGTGGGGGCAGGAGACTTGGTCTTGTGAGATATTTAGGTTTGCTGCCTCATAATCAATGTTTACCTGTCTTAAGTCTAAGTCACTTTGATACATAACTGATTTGCCTGTCTGAGTTTCTTTGAGGCCAGAAACTGAATGAAGTCTCTGGGATTTAGCACCTATTCCTTTTAAAAAATATTTAAAATTTTTAAAAATAAAATTTAAAATTAATTTTATTGGATATTTACATGTATTTACATTTCAAATGTTATCCCCCCACTCCTATCCCCCTTCCCCTCAACTTGTTTCCAAAGGTGCACCCTCTCCCAATCATGCTCTTCACCTCAGTGCCTTGGCATTTCCCTACATTGGGAAAACATGCCCTCACTGGACCAATGGCTTCTTCTCACATTGATGCCAGACACTGCTATCCTCTGCTGCATATGTAACTGGAGCCATGGGTCTCTCCATGTGTGCTCAATGGTTCTTTTTTTAGTTCATGGAAGTTTTGGAGGGCTTAGTTGGTTGATAATTTTGTTCTTCCCATGAGGTTACAAACCATTTCTGCTCCTTCAGTGCTTTTTCTAGCACCTTCATTAGGGTCTCAATGTTCAGTTCGATGGTTGCTTGCAAACATGTTCAGCTGTATCTGTATGACTCTGGCAGAGCCTCTGAGAAGGCATCCATATCTGGTTCCTGCCAGTAAGCACTTCTGGCATCAGTAATAGCACCTTATCCTAAATCATCAGGGGATTAAGTGAAGGATTAATTGCTAGGGCCTAGGGGAAGGTTTGGAGAAATAAACTTCTACTAAACCAGGAGAGTCATGCTCACAGAAGGAAGATTTTTGAAAAAGCCAAATATGAATAAAAACATATAAATTTATATTTAAATTCATTCTTACACATTAATACATCTCTATTCAATCAAATTGGGCCGAGCTACATACTTATAATTACAGACTGACACACACATCCATACTTACAGATATATAAGGAACAAAAGACCAAGTGCCATTATAGAACTTACTCTTTCTACATAAAAAAATGATCTCCAAATCTTTATTGCATAAAAAGCTTCTAACCTTTTATTGCTAAATGGATTAAACCCAAGTCTGTAAGAAGAAAGCTTTATTCTGTTTAGTAAGAATAAACCTGCCTTGTGGTTAAGATCTGTTCTGTCTCATAGCAAGAAACCTGCCTGCTCCTTCTTCTCCCTCTGCAGCTTCTTTTTCCCTTTCTCTCTGTACTAAACTTTTAAGTTGTCTTGTAATTTCTAAGTTATTCTACTCTGCATTCTCTTTCTAAACTTTTATTCTTCTCCTACTCTGATATGACAACATTCTTGTTCTCAGTGCCATGCAATGTAATTTTTCCTTGTCTTCGATATGTTTTTTTAGGAGAAAAGATCACATGGCTTTTCTAAACATCCATTTTTATACAAAAGTGCACTAGAAGTTAAACATAAATTCAATTCCTAAACTGAATAAGAAGTTTGCCACAGAAAATGTTTACATGCATATCATTAAAAGTAATTATCAGATTAAACAGTTGTTATCTGTCATTAGCTCTACACGTTCATGGAGAGTTAAAGATCATATCTAAGTTGTAATTGATGTTTTGTACAGATAAACCCAACTGATATATTCTGTCCTGGCACTTGCAATAAATGGCTAGATTGCTTTTTATAACCGTTGGTTGTCTTATAACCTATTGGAATATGCTCTAAGTTGTACATGCCTGCGTTCAATCTCAGAAGCAATTATCTAGTGAAGAATGACAGAGTTCTCATTACAGTTTTGACTTCTTAGCAGTCCTATTATAAAAAAAATCTGAATAATTATTAATGAGGATTCTTATAGAATCATCATAGAAATTAAGAATTATTTTATTTTTTTATATAGCATAACTACAGGCAATGCATCTTTGTTGTTCTGCAGAATCTTCTCCAAAGGGTGGGCTAATAGCTAATGGTATATATATATATATATATATATATATATATATATATATATATATATATATATATATATATATATATATATAACTGATTACACACACACACACACACACACACACACACACACACACACATATATATATATATATATATATATATATATATATATATATAATAACAGGGAACACATATTAATAGCAGAAATCTTTCCTCAGATGTAATCACTTCATCTTTGTCTATAGAAGTGAATCTGGCAATAGCTTTATAGTCCATGACAGAATCATTGTTTACTAGTTTTTAGCTTTTCCTTGATGGTTCCTAGTAACAACTAGCTGGAAAATGGCAAGCACAAGAACATAATTAAGAAAAGCCAATATAATATGACACCATAAGAACCCAGCTTTCCTACTAGAGCAAGCCTTTGATATCCTAACACACCTGAAGAGACTATGACCTTAAATCTGATTTTATGATGAGTATCAAGGCCTTCAAAGAGGATATAACTAATTCACTTATAGAAATACAGGAAAACACAATCAAACAGGCCAAAGCTTTTAAAGAGGAAACAAATAAGTCCCTTAAAGAAGCACACAAAAATATAACCAAACAGGCAAAGAAAATGAATATCATGGTCTAAGACTTAAAAATAGAAATAGAAGTAATAAAGGAAATATGAATGAAGTTAACCTTGGAGATGGAAAACCCAGGAAGGAGAACAGGAACTACAAACACAAGTACCACCAACAATACAAGAAATGGAAGAGGATATCAGGCATAGAAGATACCAGAGAAGAAATTAATAAATCGATTAGAGAAAATACCAACTGTAAAAGGCTGTTAACCAAAAGTATCCAGGAAATATAGGTCACAATGAAAAGGCTAAACCTAATAATAGAAATAGAAGAGGGGTAATAGTACTAGTTTCAAGGGGCAGAAAATATCCTCAACAAAATTATAGAAGACACTTTCCTAACCTAAAGAAAAAGATGGCTATATATGTACAAAAACACCAAATAAATTGGACCATAAAACAAATCTTACTGCCACTTAATAATTAAAGCAGTAAATATACAGAAAAAAAGACTATTAAAAGCTAAAAGGGAAAAAGGCCAAGTAGCATATAAAGGCAGACCTATCAGACTTACAACTCACTTCTCAACAAAAATCACTAAAAGCCAGAAGAGTCTAGACATATGTCTTGTAGACCTTACGAAATGGCAGGTATCAGTTCAGACTACTATACTCAGAAATCACCATACATGGAGAAACCAAGATATTCTATGATAAAACAAAATTTTAAAATCTTTTAACTAATCTATACATATAGATAATAATAGAAAGACTACTTCAACAAAGAAAGTAACTGCACCGAAGAAAACATAAGAAATTAATCAACTCACAGCAAAACCAAACGAAGAGAATCATACATACTCAGTAACAGTTCCAACATCAAAATAATAAGAACTAACAATCACTGGTCATGAATATCTCTTAACATCAATGGACTGAATTCATCAATAGAGTCACAGGCTAACAGATTGTATATATGAAAAGGACATATTCTGTTGCATACAAAAACATTCCCCACCATCAAAAATAGACACTATTTCAGAATAAAGAGCTTATTTTTTTCCAAGCCAAGGGACCTATAAATAAGGTGGTATAAACATTTTAATATTGAATAAAATAGACTTTAAACCAAAAGTTATCAAAAGAGAAAGTAAATGATACTTCATACTCATTAAACAAAAAAGTCAACAAGATGAACATCAATTCCCTAAATGCAAAGGCACCCCTATTTTTCAAAAAAATTACTAATGCTTAAATCACACATTGAACTCACACAATAATAGTGGGGAACTTTTAATACTTCACTCTCACCAATGGACAGGTTGTTGAAATAACAAACAGAGAAACAATGAAACCAATAGATGTTATGAAACAAATGGATTTAACAGATATCTACAAAACCTTTAACCCAACAATAATAACAACAACCTTCTCAGCTTGAAACATTCTTCAAAATTGACCATGTGCCTAGACACAAAACAAACCTCAACAAATACAAGGAGATTGAAATCACCTTTTTACATTCTATCAGATCACTACAGATTAAGGCTGGACTTCAATAAAAACAGACACAACAGAAAGCCCACATACTCATGTAAATAGCAAAACTCTACTGAATGATAACTTGGTCAAGGAAGAATAAAGAAAGAAATGAAAGACTTTCTAGAATTCAATGGAAATGAAGGCACAAGCTACTAAAAGTTATGGGACAAAATGAAGGCAGTGTTAAGTGAAGAGCTTAGCTTAACATTACAAACTGCATTTTGCTTTCAGATTCCATTTTACGATTAACTTGCTCTCTGAATTAACTCAGTTACTGGAAAAATCCCAATTTGTTCCAGGAACCTTGCAACCTGGTAATGAACACAATTACCCTGGGCAAATAATCACTCCACTTCCAGCAACAACCAATAAGTTATTAAGGATACTGCCTAATATCTAAAAGTAGATCAATTAAGCTAGCAACCATTGTTCATACCAAGGTGAAATCATTACTAGCCAATAGAAGTGTGTCAAGCAAATGTCAACCAATCAAGTAACTGCCAAGTTGAAAAGTTCTTTACTCTGCTACCATGATAAAAGGCAAGGTTATTACCCGTTTAGGATATTGCATATCACCCACTCTTCAAGAGAGATTGGAGGGTCAAAGCTTGAGCTTAAATAAAGACTTTTTGCTTAGGCAAATGAGTTGGACTCCTGGTGGTCTTTGGTTGACTGTGGGAACCTTGTCATCTGAACATAATCTATGAGGAAAATTCATAGTTGTGTCTTCATAAAAAAATTGGAGACATCCCATACTAACAACAGCACAAAAAGAAGTAAACACACCCAGGAGGAATAGATGGCAGGAAATTGTCAAACTCAGGAATGAAATAAACCAAACAGAAACAAAGAGAACAATACAAAAAACCAACAAAACAAAGAGCTGGTTCATTGAGAAAATCAACAGAATAAAGAAATCATTAGTTAAACTAACTAAAAGGTACAGAGACAATATTCAAATTAACTAAGACAGAAATAAAAAGGGAGAAATAACAGATACTGAGGGGAAAAAATCACAAGGTTTTACTTTACGAGCCTAACCACTGTTATCACAAGCTGGTCCACTATCTAAACAATTCCATAAACCCTAAGGAAATTGAAGTAGTCATTAATAGTTTCAAAAAAAATATACAGGGTCAGATAGCTTTAGTGCAGAATTTATCAGACAGTCAAAGAAGAACTAATACCAGTACTATACAAACTACTCTACAAAACGGAAACAGAAGGAACACTACCTAATTAATTCTATGAGGCCACAGTTACCCTGATACCTAAACTACACAAAGACTCAACAAAGAAAGTGAGATCCAGGCAAATTTCACTTACAAACATTGATGCAAAAATAATAAAATTCTTGCAAACTGAATCCAAGAACCTATCAAAAACATTATTCATAATGATCAATTCGACTTCATCCCAGTGATGCAAGAAGGGTTAAAAATACAGAAATTCATCAATGTAGCCTGCTACATAAACAAATGGAAAGGCAAAAATTACATGATCATCTCATTAGATGCTAAAAAGCCTTTGCAAAATGTCAACACCCAATTATATTAAATGTCTTAGGCAGATCAGAGATCCTTAAACATAATAAAAACAACATACAGCAAACCAATAGCCAGCCTCATATTAATTGGAAAAAAACATAAAGCACTTCCATTAAAATCATGGACAAGACAAGGCTGCCCACTTTCCCCCTATTTATTCAATATAGTCTTTGAATTTTTATCCAGTTCAATAATGCAACAAAAGAAGATCAAGGGAATATAATCTGGAAAGAAGTCAAGGATTCACTATTCTTGGATGTTATATTATACATAAGCGAGCCCCCAAATTATTCCAGAGAACTCCTACATCTGATAACTTCAGTAAATTTGTTTGTTTTAAAATTGAAGAAAAGAAATCAGTATCCCTCCTTTATACAAATAATAAATTGGCATGGAAAGAAATTAAGGAAAACCATAACATTCATAATAGCCACAAGTAATATAAAGTACCTAGGGGGTAACTCTTACTGAGCAAGTAAAAGATCTGAACAACAAGAACTTCAATACCCTGAAGAAAGAAATTGAAGAAGATATCAGAATATGGAGATATCTCCCATTGGTTGGATTATCATAGTAAAAATAGCTGTCTTACCAAAAGAAATCTACAGATTTAATGCAATCTCTAATGAAATTCCAATACATTTTTTACTGAACTTAAAAGAACATTTCTCAACTTTATATGCAAAAATAAAAACCCATGATAGCCAAAACACTCCTGAACAACATGAGCATGTTTGGAGGAATCACCATCTCAGGTTTCAGGCTGTACTACAGAGCAACACTAATAAAAAACATTCTGCAGGTTACTAGCTTAGAAACAAACATGTTGATCAGTAAAAGAGAATTGAAGACCCAGAAATAGCCCACATATCTATGGACATTTGATTTTTGACAAATAAGCCAAAGCATGTAATAAAAATGAAAGCATCTTCAACAAATGGTGTTGATTGAACTGGTTTTCTGAATGTAAAGGAATACAAATAGATCAACATTTATCACTCTGCACTAAGCTCAAGTCCAAGTGGATCAAGAAGCTCAACATAAAACTGGGTATGCTAAACCTAATAGAAGAAAAATGAGAAGTATCACTTATGTGAGGGAATAGTGCTTGCCCATGGAATTGGTTTCAAGTTGGACCAGTTGTTGATTGGCCTTTTCTTCAGTCTCTGCTTTATCCTTGCATTTCTTTTAGACAAGACAATTTTGGGGTTGAAAATTTAATTAATGGGTTGGTATCTGTATACAGTTATACTAGGCTCCTGTCTGCAAGCCTAACAGACAGAAACAGAAGCAGATACCCACAGCCAAGCTTTAGATGGAGTTGAGGGAAATATATGGAAGAGATGGGAAAAGAGTTGAAGGTGCAGTAGATGAGAGCTTTATAGGAAGACCAACATATTCAACAAACCTGGGCCCTTGGGAGCTCTCAGAATCTGAACCACCAATCAAAGAACATACCTTGACTGAAACAAAGATCCTCCCAGTACATATGTTGCAGGCAGTTCAGTCTTCACAGTTGCCCTGTTTGGCCTCAGTGGGAGAGGATACCCCTAATCTGGGAGAGACTGGATGTGCCAGGCTGGTGGGATACTCAGGGTAGGTTCCATCCTCTCAGAGGAGAAGGGGAGGGAGAATGGAAGAAGGGAGGGGAAGCAGTTTGGGATGTAAACAAATAAATATATTAATTAAAATATTTTCTATCCTGCAGGGTGCTGTTTTGTTTTGACAGTGTCTTTTGACTTAGAGATGCTTTCCAGTTTCATGAAGTCCCACTTAGGAACTACTTTATTGCCTAAGCTGTTGGTGTTCTGTTCAAGAAGTTGTCTTTTATACCTATGGGCTCAAGGATATTACTAACTTTCTCTTCTCTCAGATTTAGTATATCCAGTTTTATGTTAAGGTCTTTGATCCACTTGGACTGGAGCTTTGTGCAGGGTGGTAGATATGGATCTATTTACATTGTTCTACATGTAGACATTCAGTTACACAGGAACATTTTTTGAAGATGCTTTATTTTTTTTTCCATTTCATAGTTTTGACTTCTTTATAAAAAAAAATCAAGTGTTTATAGCTGTGTGGGTTTACTACTGGGTCTCCAATTTGATTCTATTGATCAACCTGACTGTTTTTATGCCATGAAGTTTTTATTACTATTTATTTGTAGTACAGCTTGAAATCAGGGATGGTGATATATTCAGAAGTTATTTTATTATACATCATTGTTTTAGCTTTCCTGGGACTTTTGTTCTTCCATATGAAGTAGAGAATTGTTTGTTTCAAAGTCTGTAAAGAATTCTGCTGAAATTTTGATGAGAATTGCTTCTAATATGTACATTGCATTTTGTAAGATGGCCCTTTTAACTATGTTAATCATTCTTATCTATGAGAATTGGAGATCTTTCTATCTTCTGATAGCTTCTTCAATTTCTTTTTTCAAGGACATGAAATAATTGTCATATGGGTCTTTCATTTGCATGATTAAAGTTAATGTGGCTTTTTGAAGGGTGTTGTTTCCCTAATTTCATGCTCAACCTGTTTGTTCTTTGCAGAAAGAAGGGCAAATGATTTTTTTCCCAATCAATTTTATATCTAACCATTTCATTGATAGGGCTTATTAGCTGCAGAAGTCACTTGTATATACTATATTATCATCTGCAAATAGCAATACTTTGACTTCTTTCTTTCCACTTTGTATTTCCTTGATCTACTTTACCTGTCTTACTAATCTAGTAAAAGTTTAAGTACTGGCATTAGCTATTTCTATTATATAATCTAAAAATTCTGAAAGCTAATTTTAAGTAAAATAACCAAGAGAAACTTTATATTTAATTTTCCAAATTAAATGGCTAAAAGTTCATGGATAAAGAACACATGTTATATTTTATGATTCCTTAAAAACTTTTGCATGTTTAACCAGTTCTCAAGGAGATTTTCCTGAGAAATTTTTCCACAGCTATTTTTAAGTATACTAGCAAGATTACTTGATATGAACAAAGTTCAAAACTGAAAAAAATTATAAAATGGTTCTATTCTATTTAAAAAAATATTTGAAAGAGGAGAAAGGGCATAATTCTTTTACAGAGGTTGTGTTCTAAAAATTGCTTATAGTGCTTAGCAAAAAATTCGTTTATATATTTGGCCAATTGCTGAGCTAGTCCAAGTTTCTGTAGGAAACCTCCATATGACAAGTTACCAGGGAAACATTTTCCTCACTAGCAAAAGATAATTGTACCGTGGATATACAAGCATAGGAAGGCTGAAATCATTATATACTTGTAATGTTCTCTAGTTCAGAAACTGAGGAGGTACCTTTGCAAGAATAGAAGCTTAGAGTGCAGAGAGTGAAATAAATTTTCTATCTTTTATTTATGAAAAGGACCAGTAATATTAGTCTAATCATAATTCTGATAAGATTAATAAATATAATTGTAAACATGTAACTTACTCTGCCTTAGTTCATTTTATTTTCTGATAAAATAAAAATGGCAGAGACTAAGTGGCTTATGTAACAAGCAATGATTTCTAATAGTTCTTGAGGCAGGAAGATCGAAGTTCAAAGCTCTTGATGACTTGGTGTTTGTTAGGTTCCCTTTCAGTTAGTGCACTTTCTTTTCCCTGTGACCTTTTGGGACTGCTTCTTAAAATTCTTATAATCACTCTGGGGATTGGCTTTCAATATAAAAACCTTGGAACAATACATTTAGTATTAAACATGTCCTTGAATGTAAAAATTACACTGTTTTATGCATATTTTCCTGGGATATTCTTGTCTTTGGGATATTGTAATAAAGACAAGGTAACTAAAATATATTATGGGTTCTGTGGTAGTTTGAATATTATTGTCCCAGGGACTGGTACTATTAGAAGGTGTGGCCTTATTGGAGAAAGTGTGTCACTGTGGATGTGGGCAATGACACCCTCCTAACTATGTGGGAGCCAGTCTTTTTCTAGCAACCTTCAGATGAAGATGTAGAACTCTCACGTCCTTCTGTACCATGGTTGTCTGGACACTGCCATGTTCCTGTCTTGATAATAATAGACTGAACCTCTGAACCTGTAAGCCAGTCCCAAAAGTTGTCCTTATAAAAGTTGTCTCGGTCATGGTTACTGTTCACAGCAAAAATCATAACTAAGCCAGGTTATATAGAAAGTTTAAGAGGCTGTTTATTATATGCTATCTCCTTGATTCCAGTGTATATTACCTTCAGACAGTACTCAGCTTTTAAATTCTCTCTCTTTATCTCTTTGTAGCTCTCTCTCTCTCTCTCTCTCTCTCTCTCTCTCTCTCTCTCTCTCTCTCTCTCTCTCTTATATGATTGCACAGTTATACCATCACCCTTTTCCCTACCATTTTTCCATACCCTCTTTTATACTCCTCCCTATTCTCTTTTAAATTCATGACCTCTTTTTTTTCCCATTAACTGTCTTTATACCATGTTTCTAAAATAAGGTTTCTTTATTACTGTGACAAAACAACATGACCAAGGGAACTTATCAAGGAAAGCATTTAATTGGGAACATGTTTACAGTTTCATGAGATTAGCTCCTGACTATCATGATAGGGAACATGGTAGCAAGAAGGCAGAAGGACAGCTGGGCAAGCACAATGCTGGAACAGTAGTTGACAGTTCACATCTGATCAATAAGTAGAAGGAAGAGGGAGGGAGACAGCCTGTCATGAGCCTCTTAAACCTCAAAGGCCTCTCCTAATGAGACATTACCTTCAACAAGACCATAAAGTCCAATCCTTCCTAAACAGTCCACAGAGTAGGAAGCCAAACATTTAAGTATATGACCATATGAGAGGCACTCTTATTTAAACCACCACAGTAAAGCTAACCTCTGGTCCTGCTGGTGAAAGCATGAATCATAATAGGAATGATTTTTCATGTATCAATGAGGGCATAGCTTTTGGGCTTTTAGGCTTCCTTCTTGTCTGAACTCATTTATAGTCTCAAAAGAAGTTCTACACATGTTCAAATACTCACATAAAATTTTAATTCTAATTAGAATATATTAGTTGTAAGGGAGTAAAAATAGGTTTCATTGTGACATTACATTATATATAGATAGTATACTTTGAAAATCCTCAGGTCTCATCTGTCATATTCTTTAAAGTGATATATTCTAAAGTTGAAACTAGGGGAGCACCCTCATAAAGCAGGGGGGAAGCATGATAGGATGGGGGCTTGAAGAGGGGAAACTGGGAAGTAGAACAACATTTGAAATGTAAATAAGTAAATTGACCAATATAAAGGAAATATTCTCTAAATTAAGGTATGAATTAATACATCAAAAAGTCATACCAAGAATAAAAATGAATTATTAAAAATTATGTCTATATAAGAATCTGAGTCCTAACAATCTTGGCAATTTTAAATGGCATGCTTAAACCCTAACACTAAATGAAAATTTCATAAATTTCACTTTAGCTAGTACCTGATAATTATTTCTCATTTTAATAAGTTGTCTTTGTTTGTATACCTTAAACTTCCTTCTCTTCTCTCATTATTTTAATCAGTACTTTGATATTATATTGAAACAGTGGGAAGAGTAGACAGAAATGTCTATCTCCTGAATTAGTGGACATTTCTTAAAGATTTTTTTTCTTTAAAATTTAACACGGACAACAAGGAGTGAGGAACCACACTCAGACCATCTATTACCAGGAAAAGCAGTGAGCCAGTGGTGACCCAGCGTGCTGTCCCCGGGTTCCCCCTCCCTGTCCCAGCTTGCTCCAGGGAACCAGTAATCCTGCATTGGGCTATTCCCAGCTGGACAACAAGGAGTAAGAAAACATACTCAGACCACCCGCCAGGAGGAACAGCAGTGAGCCAGTGGTGATCCAGCAGTGATCCAGGAACACAAGACTGACAACAAGATGGCAAGAGGAAAGGGAAAGAACATACTCCAGGGAAGCAAGCATTTCCAATAGACTACAAGAGATGGAAGAGAGAATCTCGGGGGCGGAAGACAACATTGAAAACATAGAAAAAACAGTCAGAGAAGATGCAAAAACCAAATAATCCTAACCCAAAATGTCCAGGAGATCCAGGACACAATGAGAAAACCAAACCTAAGGATAATAGGAATAGAAGAGGGCAAAGAATATCAGCTAAGAGGCACAGTAAATATCTTCAACAAAATCATAGAAAAAAACTGCCCTACCCTTAAGAATGAGATGACCATGAGCATAAAACAAGCTTACTAAACTCCAAATAGATTGGATCAAAAAAGAAATTCCTCCTGACACATAATAGTCATAACCCCAAGTGCCCAAAGTAAAGAAAAAATATTAAAAGCAGTAAGGAAAAAAGGCCATGTAGCATATAAAGGGAGACCAATCATAATCACACCCAATTTCTCAACAGAGACTATGAAAGCTAGAAGAGCCTGGACAGACATCATGCCCACCCTAAGATAGCACAGGTGCCAGCCAAAGCTGCTATACCCAAAAAAACTCTTAATCACCAAAGATGGAGAGACTAAGATATTCCAAGACAAAACTAAATTTACACAATATTTGACAACAAACCCAACACTACAACGAATTATAGGTGGAAAGCCAATTAAAATGAGGGGAACTACATGCTAATAAAAACAAGAAAACTCCTAAGCAAGAAAACCATAAGAAGAAAGACATACAGGCACAATTCAACCTCCAAAAGCAAAAATAGCAAGAAACAGCAACCACTATTCCTTGATATCTGTTATCATAAATGGACTCAATTCACCAATAAAAAGATATAGGCTATCAGACTGGATACATAAACAAAACCTAGCAATTTCTTGCATACAAGAAACTCATCACAGAGACAAAGACAGACACTATCTCAGAGGAAAAGGGTGGGAAAAAAACCTTCCAAGCAAATGACCCTAAGAAGCAAGCTGGAGTGGCCATTCTAATATCTAATAAAGTAGATTTTCAACCAAAAGTTATCAAAAAAGATAAGGAAGAACACTTTTTACTCATTTACAGGGGAAATATGTCAGGAGGAACTCTCGATCCTTAACATATATGCATCAAATACTAAAGCACCCATAGTCATAAATGAAACCCTACTTAAGCTCAAAAAATTCATTGAGCCCCACACAATAACTGTGGGAGACCTCAATACCCCACTCTCACCAATGGACAGATCCGGGAAACAAAAACTGAATAAGGATATTTTAAAACTAGCAGAGGTTATAAACCAACTGAAATTAATAGATAGCTACAGAACATGTCATCCTAAAGTAAAAGAATACAGCTTCTTCTCAGCACCTCATGGCACCTTCTCAAAAATTGACCACATAATTGGTCACAAAATGAGCCTCCATAGATATAAGAAGATTGAAATACTCCCATGCATTCTCTCAGATCACCATAGTCTAAGGCTGGCCTTTAATAGCAACAAAGACTACAAAAAGGCCACATACACATGGAAACTAAACAACGCTCTATTAAACGGTAGCAGGGTAAAAGAAGAAATAAAGAAAGAAATTAAGTATTTTCTAGAATTCAATGACCCTGAGAAGAGGTTCTGTTTGCTTTTATGCTCAGCACATCTGTTTACTAAGTCATAAATTGTTATTTTCCTAATATTACTGAAAGGCTTACTGAATTATTACATTTGGTATTTCTAGTTACTTTGTTTTAAAAGTACACTTCTTTTTTGCTTAGTTACATGGTTATGTAAATCATCCAGGAGAATAAAATAAATAAGACATAGCCTTTAAGTGAAAACCTTGTAACTCAGTAGGATAGTCTAAAAAGTTAACAGACAACACTATTTGAGTAAACTGTATGAGGTACTATTGAAGAACATAAAATATATTAAGTAGGTCTCCTCTATTTGTAAACCATACTCAGTAAGCACATTTTAGTCAAAATATTTCTATCTTTATAAGGTCTTTTTTTCTCAAAAGACACATGATAAACTCACCATAAAGTTGAATGTGTCCTATCACATGTATATAAATGAGTTTTTAATTAAAAACATGACAGTCTTCAGTGACATCTTTTAAACCTCTAAAATAGAAGGAAGCCATACTTGCCTAAATTTTAAGTACCTTTTGTAAACTACCTCATGTAAAAAAAAAAAAAGACTTAAACAGTACACTTGGAACTCAAGCACAATTTCTGTTTTACTTTTAAAAAGCTTTTATTGTCCACAAGTTAATTTAGTTGTGACACTACTGCAAAGCTCCTCTTATACCCAATATCTGAATTTAACAAAAGAATACCTTTTAATACTGGAAAGGAGGATTTGTGTAGCAAAGGTAGAAATCATATTTCCACAATATATTATTTATGATATCAAGGTTATCTTTACAAATTTCTTACAAGATTAAATTTTCTTTTTTATAAATAGGTTATTTTATATATTTCAAAACATCAAAGAAGACTTATTTGGCCATTAATTGAACCTTTAGTGAACTACGAAGAATGTGTGTTTTAAAGCGTAATAATAGACTATAGTTTTGAACTCATCAGAACTCATCAGACTCTATCCCTAGAAGTAATAAAATCTAATCAATTGCTTGTACTTCTTCACTTATCAATACACAAAGATAGTATCTTCTAAGCTATTTAATGACAAGGCTGTCTTAGACATTGGAATTCTAATAACAAATGCCATTTCTTTTTGTTTTCAAATTTATTTGATAAAACAAAGATAAATGTGCAGATTTAAAGCATTGCTTGAATAAAATTATGCAATACATTTTTGTCAGTACTTTTTTTTCAGATTTTAAAATAATTTTTACATAAAACTATATGAATATATTTTTTAATCAGTACTTGATTTTTTTAAAGGTATGATAGTATGCATTGAAAACTTAATAGTTACAATGAGCATAAAGTACATGTAAAACAAAATGTAACATGGAAATAGTCAAAGTTTTCTTGTTGTGGAAAGATTTTTTTTGTTTTGTTTTGTTTTCTTTATTTCTTGAACTTCATAGAGTCTGTGAGTTGTTTCTGGGGAAGTACAGGCGTCTGGGTTTAGCATCCCACTATCAGTGACTGCATATTATGTCTGTTCATTTGTGACTGGGTAATCTCACTCAGGATGATATTCTCTAGATTCAGCCATTTTCTTAACAATTTGGTTAAGTCATTGTTTCTGGTGGCTGAGTAGTATTCCATTGTACCACAATTTTTGTATCCATTCATCTTCTGAAGGACACCTGGGTTCTCTCCAGCTTCTGGCTATTATAAATAGAGCTGCTATGATCATTGTGGTGCATATATCTTTGTTGTGTACTAAGGTGTCCCTGGGGTATATGCCCAGAAGTAGAATAGCTGGGTCTTCAGGTACTATTATGTCCAATTTTCTGAGGTATCACAACTGATTTCCAGAGTGGTTGTATTAGTTTGCAACCCCACCAACAGTGGAGAAGTGTTCCTCTTTCTCCACAACCTCAACAGCATCTGTTGTCATCTGAGATTTGGATCTTGGCCAATCTGACTGGTGTGAGGTGGAATCTCAGGGTTGTTTTGATTTGCATTTCCCTGATGGCTAAGGATGTAGAGCACTTCCTTAGATGTTTCTCAGCCATTTGATATTCCTCAATTGAGAACGTTTTGTTTAGCTCTGTACCCCATTTTTTAATAGGGTTGTTTGATTCTCTGGTGCCTAGCTTTTTGAGTTCTTTGTATACCTTAGATATTAGGCCTCTATCTGATGTGGAGTTGGTAAAGATCTTTTCTCATTTTGTTGGCTGCCATTTTGTTTTCTTGACAATGTCCTTAGCCTTACAGAAACTTTGCAATCTCATTAAGTCCCATTTGTTAATCTTTGACCTTCGATCTTGAGCCATTGCTGTTTTGTTCAGAAAATTCTCTCCTGTGCTATGTGTTCTAAGGTTTTCCCTAATTTCTCATCTAATAGTTTCAGAGTATCTGGTTTAATGTGGAAATCTTTGATCCACTTACACTTGAGCTTTGTACAAGGAGATAAGAAAGGGTCTATTTTCATTCTTTTGCATGCTGAGTGTCAGTTGGACCATCACCATTTGTTGAATAGGCTGTCCTTTTTCCATTGAATGTTTACAGCTCCTTTGTCAAAAATCAGGTGACCATATACATGAGGGCTCATTTCTGGATCTTCTATTCTATTCCATTGATCCACATGCCTATTTCTGTACCAGTAGCATGCAGTTTTTAGCACAATTGCCTTGTAATATAGCTTGAGGTCAGGGATAGTGATTCCCGCAGATGTTTTCTTGTTGTTGAGGATGGATTTTGCTATTCTAGGTCTTTTGTTGTTCCATACGAAATTGCACATTGATCTTTCCAATTCCATGAAGAGCTGGGTTGGAATTTTGATGGGGTTTACATTGAATCTGTAGATTGCTTTTGGTAGGATGGCCATTTTTCAAATGTTGATATTTCCAATACATGAGCATGGGAGATCTTTCCATTTTCTGAGATCCTCCTCAATTTCCTTCTTTAGAGGTTTGAAGTTCTTGTTGTACAGGTCCTTCACTTGCTTAGTTAGAGTCAAACCAAGGTATTTCATTGTTTTTGTGACGATTGTGAAGGTTACTTTTCCCTAATTTCTTTCTCCACATGTTTGTCCTTTGAGTATAGGAAAGCTACTGATTTCTTTGAGTTAATTTTGTATCCAGCCACTTTTCTGAACTTGTTTTTCAGGTGTAGGAGTTCTCTGGTGGAATTTTTGGGGTCACTTAAGTAAACTATCATGTCATCGGCAAAGAGTGATGTTTTTATCTCTTCCTTTCCAATTTGTATCCCCTTGATCTCCTTTTGCTGTCTACTTGCTCCAGCCAGGACTTTCAGTACTATGTTGAATAGGTAGGGGGAGAGTAAGCAGCCTTGTGGAGTCCCTGATTTTAGTGGGATTGCTTCAAGTTTCTCGCCATTAAGTTTGATGTTGGCTGTTGGTTTGCTGTATATTGCTTTTATTATGTTTAAGTATGGACCTTGGATTCCTGTTCTTTCCAGGACTTTTAACCTGAAGGGGTGCTGAATTTTGTCAAATGCTTTCTCAGCATCTAGTGAGATGACCATGTGATTTTGTTTTTTGAGTTTGTTTATATGGTGGATTACATTGATGGATTTCCTTATATTAAACCATCCCTGAATACCAGGGATGAAGCCTACTTGGTCATGATGAATGATCATTTTGATGTGTTCTTGGATTCGGTTTGCAAGAATTTTGTTGAATATTTTTTCATCAATGTTCATAAGTGAGATTGTTCTGAAGTTTTTTTTTCCTTGAAGGGTCTTTGTGTGGTTTAGGTACGAGGGTTATTTTAGCCTCAAAAAATGAGTTAGGTAGTATTCCATCTAATTCTACCTTTTGGAGTAGTTTGGAGAGTATTGGTATTATATCTGCAATAAATGTCTGATAAAATTCTGCACTGAACTCGTCTGGACCTGGTCTATTTTTTTGGTTAGGAGGCTTTTAATGACTTCTTCTATTTCTTTAGGTGTTATAGGGTTATTTAGATGGTGTACTTGGTTCTGGTTTAACTTTAGGATCTTGAATCTGTCTAGGAATTTGTCCATTACCTACAGACATTCCAATTTTGTGGACTATAAGTTTTTGTAGTAAGATCTGATGATTTATTGAATTCCCTCAGTTTCAGTTGTTATATCTCCACTTTCCTTTCTGATTTTGTTAATTTGTATACTCTCTCTTTGCCCTATAGTTAGTCTGGCTGAGGGTTTATCAATCTTGTTGATTTTCTCAAAGAACTAACTCTTGATTTTGTTGATTTTTTCAATGGTTCTTTTTGTTTCTATTTGGTCTATTTCTGTACTAATTTTGATTATTTTTTGCCGTCTACTTTTTTTGGGTATATCTGCTTCCTTTTGTTCTAGGGCTTTTAGCTGTGCTGTCAGGTTGCTGATATAAAGTCTCTCCAGTTTCTTTTTGGAAGCACTTAGGGCTATGAGTTTTTCCTACAGTACTTCTTTCATTGCATCCCATAGATTTGGGTATGTTGTGTTTTTGTTTTCGTTGAATTCTAGAAAATCCTTAATTTCTTTCTTTATTTCTTCTTTGACTCTGCTATTGTTTAGCAGAGTGTTGTTTAGTTTAAATATGTATGTGGGCATTTTGTTGTATTTATTGTTGTTAAAGACCAGCCATAGACCATGGTGATCTGAGAGGATGCATGGAAGCATTTCAATCTTCTTATATCGATTGAGGCTCGTTCTATGTCCAATTATGTGGTCAATTTTCCAGAAGGTGCAATGGAGTGGTGAGAAGAAGTTGTATTTTTTTGCTTTAGGATGATATGTTCTGTATATATCTATTAATTCTAGTTGGTTCAATGTCTCTGCTAGTTTTTCAATGTCCTTGTTCAGTTTCTGTTTCCATGATCTGTCCATTGGTGAGAGTGGGGTATAAAAGTCTCCCACTATTATTGTGTGAGGTGAAATATATTTTTTGAGCTATAGTAGGGTTTCTTTTATGAATGTGGGTGCTTTTTTATTTGGAGCATATATGTTAAGGATTGAGAGTTCCACCTGACTGATTTTCGGTAATAAGTAAAAAGTGTCTTTCCTTATCTTTTTTGATAACTTTTGGTTGGAAATTTACTTTATTTCATATTAGAATAGCCTCTCCACCTTGCTTCCTGGGGCTGTTTGCTTGGAAGTTTTTTTCCCACCCTTGTACTCTGAGATAATGTCTGTCTTTGTCTCTGAGATGAGTTTTCTGTATGCAGCAAAAGGCTGGATTTTGTTTATGTATCCAGTCTGATAGCCTATGTCTCTTAATTGGGGAATTGAGTCCATTTATGTTAATAGATATCAAGGAATAGTTGTTTTTTTTTCTTGCTATTATTGCTTTTGTGGGTTGAGCTGTTTCTGTGTCTTTTTCTTCTTTTGGTTTTCTTGTTTTGGAGTTTTCTTGTTTTTAGTAGGCTGTATTTTCTCTCATTGTATTGGGTTTTCCACCTATAATTCATTGTAGTGCTGGGTTTGTGGACAGATATTGTGTAAATTTTGATTTGTCTTGAAATATCTTCATCTCTCCATCTATGGTGATTGATAATTTTGCTGGGTATAGCATCTTGGGCTGGCACTTGTGCTCTCTTAGGGTGTGCATGATGTCTGTCCAGGTTCTTCTAGCTTTCATAGTCTCTGTTGAGAAATCGGGTGTGATTCTGATTGGCCTGTTTTTATATGTTACCTGACCTTTTTCACCTACTGCTTTTAGTATTCTTTCTTTGGTTTGGGCACTTTGTGTTTTGACTATTATGTGTTGGGAGGTATTTCTTTTCTGGTCCAACCTATTTGGAGTTCTGAAGGCTTCTTTTATGTACGTGGTCATCTAATTCTTGAAGGTAGGGAAGTTTTCTTCTATGATTTTTTTGAAGATATTTACAGTTCCTTTTAGTTGATACTCTTCTCCCTCTTCTATTCCTATTATCCTTAGTTTCGATCTTCTCATTGTGTCCTGGATTTCCTGGACATTTTTGGTTAGGAGCTTTTTGTTTTTTGTATCTTCTCTGGCTGTTTTGTCTATATTTACAATGTTGTCTTCTGCTCCCGGGATTCTCACTTCTATCTCTTGTAGTCTATTCGAAATTCTTGCTTCTGTGGCTCCTGATTTCTTTTTTATGTGTTCTACTCTAGGGTTATCTCTTTTAGTGTTTTCCTTATTGTGTCATTTTCCGTTTTACATTCCCTCTTCCATTCCTTCAACTCTTCAGTTTTGTTTCCCTCTAGTTCTTTGAGTTCTTTGAGTGTTTTTCTTGTTTCCTCTTTAAAAGCTTCTGAACCTTTTTGCTTTTCCTCCTGTTCTTGTTTAAGTATCTCTTTCAGCATCTTGAGGTATTTTCTGGAGTGTTTGGCTTTCCGATGTTTGCTCTTGTGGGAGAGCTGGGTTCTGGTGTTGCCAGGTTGTCTTGGTTTCCTTGAGATATACTCTTTTGCTTTTCTCTCGCCATTTTGTTGTCAGTGATATGTTCTTGCCTTTCCCTTGTATCTGGTCTGTGTCCCTGAATCTCCACTGGTTAAGATGGCAGATGGGCCGAGCCCTGTTCTATGCCTCAGAGTCGCCGGGTGGGAACAGATGTTCCAAAGTTCTGTTCCTGGTCCCTGGATCAGGCAGGTTGGTGGGTGCACTTTCCGTGCGCTCTCCAAAGAGATCTCTCTGCTCCCTTGCTGACTAGATCTCCTACTCATCAGTTTTTCAATCTTTAGGTGCTACCGGTCTGAGTGACAAATGCCATTTCTATTTTCAGGGAATTTATAACATGAGAGACCAACTTGGAAGTGATCATGTGATAAATATATTCATGCATGCATGCAGTAAATATAATTGTGCTAAACGTAGTTATATAAAACTCTTAGATTAAAGGTGAGTTCTTTCTTTTATGTGCAGAGACAGTCTTTAAGAGAACTTATAAAAATTTGTCAAGCATGGATAAGAATTTTCTATATGGCTACAATACATAAAAATATAAAATAATATGTACCTGGCAAATTTGTTAAAATTGTCCTTTGTCCTTTCAAAAATTAGTTGACCAAAAAGTTCTAAATTGTACCATTTTATTTTTTATAATAATAATTCATTTATTTTATTTTCATATTTATTAATTTATTATTTAATATTATTTTAATATATTACACATTTTATAAAAATACATGGTGAGTATTGATTTTAAAATTATTTACATTATTATGAAATATTGAGTTCTTTGTATAGCTGGTGATTTGTAAACACTTTGTGTAATCCATTGTAAGTATCTATCTTTTGATGTTTTTTTTTTTAAATTATTCCTTAATCTTTGATCTTAGAGCACGAGCCATTGGTGTTCTGTTCAGGAAATTTTCTCCTGTGACTATGTGTTCTAAGGTTTTCCCTACTTTCTCATCTAATAGTTTCAGTGTACCTGGTTTAATGTGGAGATCTTTGATCCACTTGAACTTGAGCTTTGTATAAGGAGATAAGAAAGGGTCTACTTTCATTCTTCTGGACTGTTGGACCAACACCATTTGTCCTTACCCTTTTTTTTTTTATACTGTCTAGGCCTTATCCACCTCAGGGTCTGCCCTCTACCTGTTCCTCATTTTATACTTTTATCCCCATCTCCTAGATGATGTCTCCATTACCACCCACACCTCACTATACCTCCCCACTCCCTGGAGCTTCAAGTCTTTTGATGGTTAGGTTCTTCTCTCACTGAGGCCAGACTACTCAGTTCTTATTTGTATCCGTGTCTGGGGCCTCATATCAGTTATTTGCTGCTTCTTTGGTGGCTCAGTGTCTGAGGGGTCCGTATAAGTCAAGACTGCTGATTTTCCTATGGGGTCACCCTTTTACTTAGCTTCTTCAAGTTTTTCCCCAATTCAACTTTTGCTTCTGTTCATTGGTACGTGTTAAGTATTTCCATCTTAATCTTTTAGCTGCTTGTTGAGCCTCTCTATGGGCAGCAATCCTAGGCTACTGGATGCTTAGTATCAATAATAGTGTCAGGACATAGAGCCTCCCCTTGAGCTGGATCCCAATTTGGGCTTGTAGCTGTATTTCCTTTCCCTCAGACTCTTCTCCATTTTTGTTCTTGCAGTTCTTTTATACTGGAACAATTCTGGGTTAGAGTTTTTGACTATTGGATGGAAACCCCAACCCTCCACTTGATGCCCTGTCTTTATACAAGTGTCCTCTACTGTAGGGCACTGTAGGGCATTTTATTTCCGGTCGTTCCCTTTCAGTCCTGAGAATATTTCACCCCCACTACCTGGTCTCTGGTACACTCTAGAGGGTCCCCCACCTCCTATCTCTGAAAGTTGCCTGTTTCCACTGGTCCTCAGACCTTCAGTCCTTCCTCCTCATAATTGTTCATGTTCCCCCTTTAACCTCCATGTCCCCTCTCCAACCAAGGTCTTTCCCTCCCTCCCTCTGCTCCAGTGATTTATTTCTTCTCTATCCCAAGTAGAATTGAGGCATTCTCACTTGGGCCTTTCATATTGTTAAACTTCTTGAATTCTGTGGATTTTATTTTGAGTATTCTGTAATTTTTGGCTAATATCCACTTATTAGTGAGTATATATTACACATGTTCTTTTTGCTCTGAGTTATCCCAATCAGAATGATATTTTCTAGTAACATCCATTTGCCTGCAAAATTGTGAAGTTCTCATTCTTAATAGCTGAATAGTACTCTGTTGTATAAATAACCCACATTTTCTGTATCCATGCTTTCATTGTTATGGAATATTTGGGTTGTTTTCAGCTTCATATAGTCTGTGAATTATAACTTGAAGAAATTGATATGTAGGTTAAAAATGTTAAATATAAAATTTATTTTGACACAAAACATCCAGGAAAGTTTGAACACCCTTCAAGACCAAATCCAAGAATACTGGAAGGGAAAGTTCCTTATATCCTAACTCCAAGACCCAGAAAATATTTTCATCTACATCATAGAAAAAATTTTACAACCTAAAGAAAAAATTACTTAAAACATATAAGAATTTGATGTTTATATAACATCAAATAAATTAAACAAAAAAGGAAAATCCTCCCATCAGGTAATAATCAAAAGTCTGTAAAGAACAAAGACTATTAAAACCTAAGTACATGTTTTGAACTCTCTAAAAAAATCAAAATGCTGACCAAGAATACTATATACAGCAAAAGTTTCAGTCACTATAGATAGCAAAAAAATATGATAATTCATGACAACCCTAAATTTTCCTAATATCTACCCACAATTCTAGCCCTACAGAAGATACTATAAGGAAATTTCTAACCCAAGAATTTTCAAGAAAATACAGGAAATAAATAATTTCAGACTAGGAAAAACAAGAGAAAGGTAACACATACACACACACACATACACACACACACACACACACACACACACACACACACACAGACAGACAGACAGACACACACACACAAACCACAAACATAATGGAGTCCTTTGACCCATAATTTGTCTTGTCTATAATATGTGTATGAACGAAGATAAAGACAATAGAAATGGCCAACCAATGACTGGCCAAATTCAGATCCATCCTATGGGTAAAAACCAATTTTTGACACTATCTTATAGTCTGCTATGCTTGCAGACAGGAACCTAGCATATCTGTCTTCTGAGAGGTCCCACTCAACAGCTGAGTGAAAAAGATGCTTAGATCCACAGACAAACATGAGGCAGAACTTGGGAAGCCTTGTGGAAGAGTTGGGGGAAGAATTTAGGGACCTAAATAGGAAAAGGACTCCATAGGAAGACAAAGTTGACTAACTTGTATTCTTGGGGTCTCCCAGAGACTGAATCATTAACCAAAAAGAAATTTGGACTGGACCTAAGCCACTGCTCCCCACATTCCTGCACAAATGTAGCAGAGATACAGCTTGGTTCTCATGTGGGTTCTTGAATACCTGAAGTAGCGATGGTCACTATATCTGTTGCCAGTCTGTAGATCCTGTTGCCCTAACTAGTCTGCTTGCCTGGCCTCCATGAGAGAAGATACGCCTAGTCCTGCAGTAAAATGATGTGGCTGTGGATGAGGTGGTGATACCTGGGGAGAGAGGTCCCCTTTACAAATCAGAAGTAGAGTGGGAGAATGGAGGTGGATCGTTGTCAGTAAGTACTGGGAGGAGAGGAGGACTTATTTTGGAGTGTAAAATGAATGAATGAATAAAGACAAAAAGAAAAGGAAAAAAAATAAAGAAAAAAAGAAAGAAAATGCACAGCTATCAAAATAGATGCAAAAAAATTCATCATTTTGCTTCATAGAAGAAATACACCTTAACATCAAAGATAGACATTGCATCAGAATAAAGGCCCAGAAAAGATTTCCCAAAGAAACAGTATAAAGAACAAATTGGATAAGCCATCTTAATATCTAATAAACCCCCCCAAAAAATTTCCATAAAAAGAGATAAAAGACAGTTCATACTCATCAAAAGAAAAAATCTACTAAGATGACTACTCAATTTCAAAATTTCTGCTTCAAATGCAAGGGTACACACATTTATAAAAGAAGCATTATTAAAGTTTAAATAACACATTGAAACCACGTGTAAATAATGGAACAATTCATCAGCCAACTCTATTCAATGGACAGGTCAGAGAATAAAGAGAGAAACAATGGAACTAACAGAAGTCATGATTCAAATAGACTTAACAAATATTTATAAAGCATATCACCCCAAAACAAAAGAAAATACTTTCTTACCACTGAAGAGAACCTTCTTCAAAATTGACCATATACTCTTTCACATATGAAGTCTTACAAAATATAAGAATTGAAATAACCCCCTGTATCTTATCTTATTAAGGCTGGACTTCAATGACAACAGAAATAACACAAATCCAAGAAAATCATGGAAAGTTAATAATTCTCTATTTAATGACCATTTGGTCAAAGATTAAATAAAGAAAAAATAATCTTTTTGGAATTCAGTGAAAATGAAGGCACAACATACCCAAACTGATGGAACCCAATGAAAGAAGTGCTAAGAGCAAAGTTCACAGCACTAAGTGCCTTCATAAAGGAATTGGAGATATTTCATTCTAGCAACTTGGCATTACACCAGAAATGTCTAGAAGAAAAAGAAGCAAAAACATCCAAGGGAAGTAGATGGCATGAAATAAACCTAGGGCTGAAATCAATTAGAAACACAGAGAAATATACAAAGAAGTGATGAAACAAAGAATTAGTTTTTTTTTTTTTTTTTTTTTTTTTTTTTTTTGGAAACTAGTAAGGTAGACAACCCTTAGTCAAACTAACTGAAAGGCAGAGAAATATAGAATGTAACCAAATTAATGAAATAGGCAATAAAAAGAGAGACATAACAACAGATACTGAATAAATTCAAAATCAATAGTTCTTACTTCAAAAACCCATAGTTCACAAAATTGAAAAATCTATATGAGATCAAAAATTTTCTTGATAGATCTTAATTACTTAAGTTAAATCAAGATCAGGTATACTATTTAAATAGACCTATAACCCCCCAAGGAAATATAACCAGTCATTAAAATTCTTTTAAAAAAGTATATGACCAGATGGTTTTAGGGCAGAATTCTACCCAACTTTCAAAGAAGAGTTAATACCAATAGTTCTCAGACAACCACAAACTAGCAACAGCAGGAACACTGCCAACATGAGGCCACACTTAGTCTTCTATCTCAACAACATAAGGACTTAACAAAAAAAGATTTTTTAGGTCATTTTTTTCTTATGAACATAAATCAAAAATACTCAATAAAATACTTGCAAACTGAATCTAAGAACACACTAAAAACATCATTTGCCATGACCAAGTAGACTTGATCTTGGGGATGCAGGATTAATTCAACAGTTTAACATATCAGTTCTTATCCACCAAAAAATATGAGCAAACATAAAGCCAAATTGCAATAAAAAAATCATGACAATCTCATTTAATTCTCAAAATGTCTTTGAAAATCTAACACCCCTTCATGATAATGTTTTGGAGAGATTAGGAATATAAGGCACATACCTAAACACAGTAAAGGCAATACACAGAAAGCCAATATTTAAAATCAAATTAAATGGAGAGAAATTAAAGCAATTCCACTAAAATCAGAAATAAGGCTGTTCACTTTATTTGTATCTATTTAATATAGCACTTGAAGTTTTAACTAAAACAATAAGACAACCTTGAATTCTGTCACTATATATACTTGCTTCTTGTCACAGATGCTTGTTATCACTGTTGATAATGAAAAATAACATGAGCTTACAGGAAAGTGTAGTGGAGCTTACCAAGACCTCTGCTGTGACCCTGCCTACCAGATAGTGAAGTGTGCCCCTTGTATGGTAAACACTGTATTTTATTTCTGATAAATATGTTATTCCAAGAGTCTAATTTGAGTCCTTATATATACTTTACAAATACTCTGCCTCTGAGCTTACATTCCCAAACTTGAAAGGTGATCTTTAATGTACATGACATAGTAGTTCTCTTCCTCCATCTCCATGTGCACTCAGTTTGCTCAAGATACCTTCTGAGGAATTAAGGGAACAAAACCTGTTGAGGGCCGAAGGCTGCGCCCTTACAAGATGGTGCTGGTTTCAGGTGCCATGAATCAGCTAAAGTGTGGTAAATAACCACTGGGCACATGTGCAAAGAGTGGTGCGAGCCAAGTCACTTCCCATCTCGGGGCATCACGATCAGACCACTGGTGGGCAGCCAATCACACAGCGACACACCACCCTTGGGGGGTATAAATTAGGGTGCCTTTTCCTGCCTGGTGTCTTCCTCTTCAACATACAATAAAGGTTGTTCACAGAAGAATCCTGTTGTTGCACGCCTTTTCCTGCCGGCGGGAAGTGGGGCGCGAGACAAAAACCCTTTTTCTCCCCAGGTTGTAACTATTACATTTTTGATTTTAGATGTAATAACTTGAGTGTATAAAAATAAATTCATGAAATATAATAAAAGGAACAAGACCAATAGATTTATATAAAAAGTTTTAAATTTGAACTTTCATGATAAGTCTGACTTTTAGCAAGTTACTTAAGTTTTCTAAATTTTATTTCTCTGTTTTGTCAAGGGAGTTTTTTTTTTTTTTTTTTTTTTTTCATTTCAAACTGATAAGCTTTCAATGGGATGAACTGAGATTATATGATATGTTTGGTACTTAAATGGTATCTAGCTCTTGGTCTGTTCTCAGTGGATGTCAACTCCTATTTTTCTGTCAATGTTTTCAACCTTTGTTACAAACTAAAGAAATGTTTTCAACTTTACATTTAAGCACTGTCTTTGGCCACTACCTCCTTAAAGAAACTTACTATTGAGGGTTCTATTTATTGGTAATGAAATGGCTAGTCCAAGATTATTAAATAAGAGCCTAGATGACCGAATGCACAGATGAAGGAAAGATTCTGAACAAGAAATAAGTTTGACAAGGATCAAAACAAATGCCAAGAACCACACTCATGGCCAAAGACATATATGTGTGAAAAGTGTGATTTCAGGAATGATCACAGTGTACATAGTGTGATATTCAACTAAAAACAAATATATTTTATGAAAAATATTTTCTTTGCTATGCAAGGATATCAGAAGCCATTTAGAAAAGGCAAGGAAATGAGTGTTTTGGAGATGGCCCATCATTTTGCATGGCACTAATGGGTACACTCTCAAGTCAAAGTTTTCAGAGACTTCACCCTAGGATTACTTTTCATAGCTGATATATCTTTCCTGCCACTATTAAATAGTCTAATGATTCCTGGGCCTCAGCCTACCCTATTGTCAGGTCTCCTACAGAATCAATATGAAGACGTACTTTTATGTAGTAAATGTTTAGATGAATTGATGATTTCAGTTTATTATAGTGATTTTATAGAACCCCTAAATTGTAGGGTTTTTTGTCCTGTGTCTACTCCTTCACAGGGCACAGGCACTCAGTGAGGCAGGACACAGGAAGTTTGACTTTGTCTGCCCCATACTGTAACTGTGTGAGTATTGGGCTGTAGGGAAGCCTCAGGACTGCTTCAGAGGTGGGAAAGCACAGTCTGAGGCACATAACCAGCCAGAGATGGTTTGGCATTGCCAGAGACATCGCATTTTCAGACTCCTGAACACCAAGGCACCATTGGAAGTCATGGAAGAACTTAGAAGAGAGTTGGGGCTGGTGGGCTAGATTTAGATTTGGATCCAGGGAAAAAAGGGTCCTCTCTCTGGTCCCTCCAATGATTGTTCTTGGCTTGACTGTTGGCTTGGGTTTGGCTTGGTGGTGGTCATGGATGGAATCACAGACAGGCCTTATTTGAGAGACTAGGGAGTTGTTATAGGCAAAGGCATTCTCCATGGCTCTCCATGGCTCTCCAAATGAATCTTGATGAAAAAAGACAGTCCATGGTTTTAGGGTATTTAATGTCATGGCAAAAAGTAGATGGGTAAAACCATACCACACTTTTCAGGGTGGGCCTGAGATTAAATAACTTATATAGGGAGGAATGTGTGGGAAGAAAAGCTTATTGGCAAAGCCTTCTAGGCCTGTATGTACCTCATTAGGTTAGAGAAATGTCTTAAGCCTACTTGACTACAGGTCATGTCTTTTCATGGAGGGGATTGGGGCATTGCCCTTATGTGACTGATAGCCATAAATATATGGTGGACTGAAGATACTGACAGGGTCCTGGTGCCTAGTAGCAGGCAAAGCTCCCACTATTTCTTCAGGGTCTCTGGGATTTCTAGGCTTAGTACAACCAGGGAACAGGGTGCTTTTCATGGTCCACTGCCTCATACTAAATTGATAGAATTAATCTTAAGTCCCTTATAAAGTAAAAACAGCAAATAAAGCTTTATAAACCTTCATGTGTTGCAGGCTAATTGCATTAGGAAAAATAAATAAGTATAGAAAAATTTGACAATCAAGGAAAACATTTCTTTTAGGTTAGAAATGAGACCACTATCTGATAAAAAGAGGTCATAGACTGGAAATGGGCAATTTATTGTAGGCACAAGGACAGAAAATAAATGATGCAGTATTTATCTATATGAGTATGATGGTTTATATATGCTTGAACCAAGAAGTAGCCCAGTTGGAGTAGGTATGTCACTGTGGGTGTGACGTATAGGACACTCATTCTAGATGTTTAGAAGTCAGTAATGTGCTAGCAACATTCAGAAGAACATATAGAACTCTTAGCATCCTTTGATATATGCCTGCCTGGATGCTGCCATGTTCCTGAATTGATGATAATGAACTAACTCTGAACATGAAAGCCAGCTGCATTAGATGTTGTTCCTGACACAACAGGCACTCAGACCATCTGCACCAAAAACAGCAGAGATCCAGGGACAGAGGCCTGGTGAGAAGGAGTTCCAACTAGCCAGGGAGCAGAGAGATCACTGCGGAGCATGCATAAAGTTCGCCGCTGCCCGGCTTGATTCAGGGACCCAGAAACACTGCATTGGGCCCTCTGTTCCCAGCAAGCAGATTTTGGGTGCACAACAGGCACTGAGATTATCTGCCACCAGGAACAGCAGAGATTCAGGGACATGGGCCAAGTACAAGGGAAAGGTGAGAATCAATCACTGACAAGATGACAAGAGGAAAGAAAAAAGCATGCACCAGTGAAAGCAAGACAACCTAGCAACACTAGAAGCCAGCTCTCCCATCACAGCAAACAGGTGAATGCCAAACACTACAGAAAAAGAAGACTCAAACACGAAATCCTACCTCAAGATGATGATAGAGATCCTTAAAGAAGAATGGGAGGAAAAACAAAGAATTAGAAGCTTTTAAAAAAGAAACAAGAAAAACACTAAAAAACTCAAAGAACTAGAAGAAAACAGAACCAAAGAGATGAAGGAATGGAAGAAGGAATTTAAAATGGAAATGGACACAATAAAGAAAACACTAAAGGAGACAACTCTAGAGGAAGAAAACCTAAATAAGAAATCAGGATAGAGGCTGAGCAACTGGTGAGTGGGAGACCTAGGCTGCAGGGGAGCAGAGAGATCTCTGCAGAGTGCACACGGAAAGTGCACACCCTACATTGCCCAGCCCTGCCTTGCCAGATCCAGTGATTGGGAACAGAAAATTAGAACTTCTGTTTCCACCCGGAGGCGACTTCAGGACGCAGAGCGGAGCCTGGCCCATCTGCCACCCGGAACGGCGGCGCATAGAGGCTGAGCAACTAGTGGGTGGGAGACCTGGGCTGCAGGGGAGCAGAGAGATCTCTGCGGAGTGCACAAGGAAAGTGAACACCCTAACTTGCCCAGCCCTGCCTTGCCCGATCCAGCAACCAGAAACAGAACGTTGGAACTTATGCTAACACCCGACGACTCTGAGGCATAAAGCAGGGCTTGGCCCATCTGACACCTGGACCAGTAGAGAACCAGGGTCACAGACCAGAGACAAGGGAAAGGCAAGAACATATCACTGACAACAAAATGGCAAGAGGAAAGAGAAAGATATATACCAAGGAAACCAAGACAATCTAGCAACACCAGAACCCAACTCTCCGATATCAGCAAACATCGGAATTCCAAACACTCCAGAAAAAGAAGACACAGACCTGAAATCATACCTCAAGACGCTGATAGAGATATATAAACATGAAAGGGAGGAAGAGCAAAAAGATTCAGAAGCTTTTAAAGAAGAAACAATAAAAACACTCAAAGAACTCAAAGAACTAGAGGAAAACAGAGCCAAAAAAATAAAGGAATGGAAGAGGGAAATTAAAACAGAAATTGACACAATAAAAAAATGCCAAAAGAGATAACCGTTGAGTCAGAACACCAAAAAAATAAACCAGGAGTCACAGAGGCAAGAATTTCCAATAGATTACAAGAGATGGAAGAGAGAATCTCAGGGGCAGAAGACAACATTGCAAACATAGACAAAACAGCCAGAGAAGATGCAAAAAACAAAAAGCTCCTAACCCAAAATGTCCAGGAAATCCAAAACACAATGAGAAGACCAAACCTAAGGATAATAGGAATAGAAGAGGGAGAAGAGTATCAACTAAGAGGCACAGTAAATATTTTCAACAAAATCAGAGAAGAAAACTTTCCTACCTTCAAGAATGGGATGACTATGAGCATAAAAGAAGCCTTCAGAACTCCAAATAGGTTGGACCAGAAAAGAAATACATCCCGAAACATAATAGTAAAAACATCAAGTGCTTAAAGTAAAGAAAGAATACTAGAAGCAGTAAGAGAAAAAGGACAGGTAACATATAAAGGCAGACCAATCAGACTCATACCCGATTTCTCAACAGAGACTATGAAAGCTAAAAGAGCCTGGACAGACATCATGCACTCCTTAAGAGAGCACAAGTGCCAGCCCAAGCTGCTATACCCAGCAAAACTATCAATCACCATCGATAGAGAGACGATATTTCAAGACAAATCAAAATTCACACAATATCTGACCACAAACCCAGCACTACAATGAATTATAGGTAGAAAACACAATACAATGAGGGAAAATACAGCCTAGTAAAAACAAGAAAACTCCTAAACAAGAAAAGTATAAGAAAAAAAAACACAGACACAACTCAACCCAAAAAAGCAATAATGGCAGGACACAGAACCAACTATTCCTTGATATCTATTAACATAAATTGTCTCATCTCCCCAATAAAGAGACTTAGACTATCAGACTGGATACATAAACAAAATCCAGCCTTTTGCTGTATACAGGAAACTCATCTCATAGACAGAGACAGACACTATCTCAGAGTAAAAGGGTGGGAAAAAAAGGTTCAAGCAAACAGCTCCAAGAAGAAAGCTGGAGTCGCTATTCTAATATCGAATAAAGTAAATTTCCAACCAAAAGTTATCAAAAAAGATAAGGAAGGACACTTTTTACTCATTACCGGGGAATCTGTCAGGAGGAACTCTCAATCCTTAACATATACGCTCCAAATAAAAAATCACCCACATTCATAAAAGAAACCCTACTAAAGCTCAAAAAATACATTTCACCCCACACAATAATAGTGGGAGACTTTAATATCCTACTCTCAACAATGGACAGATCAGGGAAACAGAAACTGAAAAAGGACACTGCAAAACTAGCAGAGACTTTGAAGCAACAAGAATTAATAGATATATACAGAACATACTATCCTAAAGTAAAAGAATACAACTTCTTCTCACCACCCCATGGCACCTTCTAAAATTGACACATAATTGGACACAGAACGAGCCTCCATTGATATAAGAATATTGAAACATTCCCATGTATTCTCTCAGATCACCATGGTCTATGGCTGGTTTTTAACAACAACAAAGACAACAAAAATCCCACATACAAATGGAAACTAAACAACGCTCTGTTAAAGGATAGCAGGGTCTAAGAAGAAATAAAAAAAGAAATTGAAGATTTTCTAGAATTCAACGAAAACGAAAAAAAACATACCCAAACCTATGGGATACAATGAAAGCAGTATTGAGAGGAAAACTCATAGCCCTAAGTGCTTCCAAAAAGAAACTGGAGAGAGCTCACATCAGCAACCTGACAGCACAGCTAAAAGCCCTAGAACAAAATGAAGCAGATATACCCAAAAAGAGTAGACAGCAAGAAATAATCAAAATTAGGGCAGAAATAGACGAAATAAAATCAAAAAGAACCATTGAAAAAATCAACAAAACAAAGAGTTGGTTCTTTGAGAAAATCAACAAAATTGATAAACTCCTAGCCAGACTAACTAAAGGGCAAAGAGAGAGTATACAAATTTAAAAAATCAGAAAGGAAAGTGGTGACATAACAACTGAAACTGAGGAAATTCAAGAAATCATCAGATCCTACTAAAAAAACTTATACTCCACAAAATTGGAAAATCTGGAGGAAATGGACGAATTCCTAGACAGATACAAGGTCCCAAAGTTAAACCAGGACCAAGTAAACAATCTAAATAACCCTATAACACCTAAAGAAATAGAAGAAGTCATCAAAAGCCTCCAAACCAAAAAAAGCCCAGGTCCAGACGGGTTCAGTGCAGAATTTTATCAGACATTTATTGGGGATATAACACCAATACTCCCCAAACTATTCCAAAAGATAGAATCAGATGGAATATTACCCACCTCATTTTTTGAGGCTACAATAACCCTCGTACCTAAACCACAAAAAGACCCTACTAGGAAATAGAACTTCAGACCAATCTCACTTATGAACATTGATGCAAAAATAATCAACAAAATCCTTGCAAACCGAATCTAAGAACACATCAAAATGATAATTCATCATGATCAAGTAGGCTTCATCCCTGGGATGCAGGGATGGTTTAACATAAGAAAATCCATCAATGTAATCCACCATATAAACTAACTCAAAGACCAAAATCACATAGTCATCTCACTAGACACTGAGAAAGCATTCGACAAAATCCAACAACCCTTCATGTTAAAAGTCCTGGAAAGAACAGGAATCGAAGGCCCATACCATTACATAATAAAAGCAATATACAGCAAACCAACAGCCAACATCAAACTTAATGGTAAGAAACTTGAAGCAATCCCACTAAAATCAGGGACTCGACAAGGCTGCCCACTCTCCCCCTACCTATTCAACATAGTACTGGAAGTCCTGGCTTGAGCAATCAGACAGCAAAAGTAGATCAAGGGGATACAAATCGGAAAGGAAGAGATAAAAACATCACTCTTTGCTGATGACATGATAGTGTACTTGAGTGACCCCAAAAATTCCACCAGAGAACTCCTACAGCTGATAAACAAGTTCAGCAAAGTTGCTGGATACAAAATTAACTCAAACAAATCAGTAGCCTTCCTATACTCAAAGGACAAACATGTGGAGAAAGAAATTAGGGAAAAGGTACCCTTCACAATCCTCACAAAATCTATGAAATACCTTGGTGTGACTCTAACTAAGCAAGTGAAGGACCTGTATGACAAGAACTTCAAACCTCTAAAGAAAGAAATTGAGGAGAAACTCAGAAAATTGAAAGATCTCCCAAGCTCATGGATTGGAAAAATCAACATCTTAAAAATGGACATCCTACCAAAAGCAATTTACAGATTCAATGCAATCCCCATCAAAATTCCAACACAGTTCTTCATGGAATTGGAAGGATCAATGTGCAATTTCATATGGAATAACAAAAGACCTAGAATAGCGAAATCCTTCCTCAGCAACAAAAAAACATCTGAGGGAATCACTATCCCTGTCCTCAATCTATATTACAAGGCAATTGTGCTGAAAACTGCATGGTACTGGTACAGAAATAGGCATGTGGATCAATGTAATAGAATAGAAGTTCCAGAAATGAGCCCTCATGTATATGGTCAACTTATTTTTGACAAAGGAGCAGTAAACATTCAATGGAAAAAGGACAGCCTATTCAACAAATGGTGCTGGTCCAACTGGCACTGAGCATACAAAAAAATGAAAATAGACCCTTTCTTATATCCTTGTACAATGCTCAAGTGTAAGTGGATCAAAGATCTCCACATTAAACCATATACACTGAAATTATTAGATGAGGAAATACGTAAAACCTTTGAACAAATAAGCACATGAGAAAATTTCCTGAACAAAACACCAATGGCTCAAGCTCTAAGGTCAAAGATTAACAAATGGGACTTAATGAGATTGCAAAGTTTCTGTAAGGCTAAAGACATCTTCAAGAAAACAAAACGGCAACCAACAGAATGGGAAAAGATCTTTACCAACACCACATCTTATAGAGGCCTAATATCCAAGGTGTACAATGAACTCAAAAAGCTAGACAGCCGAGAATCAAATAACCCTATTAAAAAATGGGGTACAGAGCTAAACAAAACGTTTTCAGTAGAGGAACACTGAATGGCCGAGAAACATCTGAGGAAGTGCTCGACATCCTTAGCCATCAGGGAAATGCAAATCAAAACAACCCTGAGATTCCACCTCACACCAGTCAGATTGGCCAAGATCCAAAACTCAGATGACAGCAGATGCTGGCGAGGCTGTGGAGTAAGAGCAACACTTCTCCACTGTGTGTGCGGTTGCAAGCTAATACAACCACTCTGGAAATCTGTCTGGCAATACCTCAAAAAATTGGATATAGTACTACTGGAAGACCCAGCTATTCCACTTCTGGGCATATACCCCAGAGACACTTTAATACACAACAAAGATTTATGCACCACAATGTTCATAGCGGCTCTATTTATAATAGCCAGAAGCTGGAAAGAACCCAGATGTCCTTCAGAAGATGTATGGATACAAAAATTGTGGTACATATACACAATGGAATACTACTCAGCCACCAGAAACAATGACTTAACCAAATTCTTAAGAAAATGGCTGCATCTATAGAATATCATCCTGAGTGAGATAACCCAGTCACAAAAGAACAGACATAATATGCAGTCACTGATAGTGGGATGCTAACCCCAGAGGCTTGCACTCCCCCAGAAACAACTCACAGACAGTATGAAGTCCAAGAAATAAAGAAAACAAAAAAAAAAAATATTTACAAAACAAGAAAACTTTAACTATTTCCATGTTACATTTTGTTTTACATGTACTTTAGCTCATTGTAACTATTAATTTTTCAAGGCATACAATCAAACCTTGAAAAAAATCAAGTACTGACTAAAAAAATATATTCATATAGTTTTATGTAAAAATTATGTTAATATCTGCAAAAAAAGTACTGACAAAAATGTATAATTTTAAGCAAAAAGTGTTTAAAATCTGTACATTTATCTTTGTTTTGTAAAATAAAGTTGTTTTATATTAAAAAAAATAAATAAATAAATCAGGAGTCACAGATGCAAGCATTTCCAACAGAGTGCAAGATATGGAAGAGAGAATCTCAGGAGCCGAAAACAACATTGAAAACATAGACAAAACAGTCAGAGAAGATGCAAAAACCAAAAAGCTCCTAACCCAATAGTCCAGGACATCCAGGACACAATATGAAGACCAAACCTAAGGATAATAGAAATAGAAGAGGGCAAAGAATATCAAATAAGAGGTACAGTAAATATCTTGAACAAAATTGTAGAATAAACTTCCCTACCCTTAAGAATGAGATGTCCACGAGCATAAAAGGAGCCTACAGAACTCCAAATAGGTTGGACCACAAAAGAAATTCCTCCCAACACTTAATAGTCAAAACACCAATTGCCCAAAGAAAAGAAAGAATACTAAAAGCAGTAAAGAATAACGGTCATGTAACATATAAAGGCAGACCAATGAGAATCACACCCGATTTCTAAACAGAGACTATGAAAGCTAGAAGAGCCTGGACTGACATCATGTAGACCCAAATAGAGCACAAGTTCCAGCCCAAGATGCTATACCCAGTAAAACTATCAATCAGCATAGATGGAGAGACGAAGATATTCCAATAAAAAACTAAATTTATATAATATCTGACCCCGAAACCAGCAGTACAATGAATTATAGAATGGAAACCCAATACAATGAGGGGAACTGCATCATAGTAAAAACAAGAAAACTCCTAAGCAAGAAAACCAAAAGAAGAAAGACACACAGGCACAATTCAACCCATAAAAGTAATAAGAGCAGGAAACAGCAACCACTATTCATTGATATCTATTAACGTTAAAAAGATATAGGCTATCAGACTGGATACGTAAACCAAACCCAGCATTTTACTGCATACAGGAAACTCATCTTAGAGACAAAGACAGACACTATCTCAGAATAAAAGGTGGGAAAAAAAAAAAACTTCCAAGCAAACAGCCCCAAGAAGCAAGCTGGAGTGGCTATTCTGTTATCAAATAAAGTAAATTTCCAACCGAAAGTTATCAAAAAAGATAGGGAAGGACACTTTTTACTCATTACAGGAGAAATCTGTCAGGAAGAACTCTCAATTCTTATCATATATGCTCCAAATACAAAAGCACCCATATTCGTAAAAGAAATCCTACTAAAGCTCAAAAAATACATTTTAATGGACACAATAATAGTGGGAGACTTTTATACCCCCCACTCTCTTCAATGGACAGATATGGAAACAGAAACTGAACATGGTACCTTCTCGAAAATTACCACGTAATTAGACACAAACGAGGCTCAATCGATATAAGAAGATTGAAATACTCCCATGCATCTTCTCAGATCACCATGGAATAAGGCTGGTTTTTAATAACAACAAAGACAACAAAAAGCCTATATACCCAAAGAAACTAAACAATGCTCTCTTAATCAATATCAGGGTCAAAGAAGAAATAATTAAAAAAAATGAAGGATTTTCTAGAATTTAATGAAAATCAAAACATGACATACCCAAACCTATGGGATGCAGTAAAAGCAGTACTTAGAGGAAAACTCATAGCTCTGAGCGCTTCCAAAAAGAAACTGGAAAGAGCATACACTAGCAACCTGACAGCACAGTTGAAAACTCTAGAAAAAAAGGATGCAGATACACCCTAAAAGAGTAGACCACAAGAAATAATCAAACTCAGGGCAGAAATAGACCAAATAGAAACAAAAAGAACCATTCAAACAATCAACAAATCCAAGAGCCAGTTCTTTGAGAAAATTAACAAGATAAACTCTTATCCAGACTATCTAGAGGGCAAAGAGAGAGTATCTAAATTGACAAAATCAGAAAGGAAAGTGGAGAAATAATGACTGACTGAGTAAATTCAAGAAATCATCTGATCCTACTAAAAAAGCCTATACTCAATAAAGCTGGAAAATCTGGAGGAAATGGATGAATTCCTAGACATATACAAGATACTAAAATTTAACCAGGACCAGGTAAACCATCTAAATAATCCCATAACACCTAAAGAAATAGAAGCACTAATCAAAAGCCTCCAAACCAAAAAAAAAAAAAAAAAAAAAAAAAAGCCCAGGTCCAGTTGGGTTCAGTGGATAATTTTGTCAGATATTTAATGATGACATAATACAAATACTCTCCAAACTATTCCAAAAAATTGAATAAGATGGAACACTACCTAACTCATTTTTTGAGGCTACAATACCCTTGTTCCTAAAACACAAAGATCCTACAAGGATAGAGAACTTCAGATCTGTGTCAGTTATGAACATTAATGCAAAAATACTCAACAAAATCCTTGCAAACTGAATCCAAGAACACATCAAAATGATTATTCACCATGATCAAGTAGGCTTCATCCCTGGGATGCAGGGATGAGCTAATACAGGGAAATCCATCAATGTAATTCACCATATAAACAAAATCAAAGAAAAAAACCACGTGGTCATCTCACTAGTTGCTGAGAACGCATTTGACAAATTTCAACACCCCCTTATCTTTAAAGTCTTGGAAAGAACAGGAATCCAAGACCCATACTTAAACATAATAAAAGCAACATACAGCAAACGAACTGCCAACATAAAACTTAATGTTAGGAAACTTGAAGCAATCACACTAAATTCAGGGACTTTACAAGACTGTCCAGTCTCCCCCTACCTATTCAACGTAGTACTGGAAGTCCTGGATTGAGAAATTAGACAACAAAAGGAAATCAATGGGATACAAATTAGAAATAAAAAAGTAAAAGCATCACTGTTTGCAAATGACATGATAGTGTACTTAAGCAACATCACAAATTCCACCAGAGAACTCCTACAGCTGAAAAACAAGTTCAGCAAATTGGCTAGATATAAAATTAACTCAAACAAATAAGTAGCTTTCCTATATTCAAAGAACAAACATGTGGAGAAAGAAATTAGGGAAAAGATACCCTTCAAAGTATTCACAAAAACTATGAAATACCTTAGTGTGACTCTAGCTAAGCAAGTGAAGGACCTGTATGAAAAGAACTTCAAACTTCTAAAAACTGATATCAAGGAAGAACTCAGAAAATGGAAAAATCTCCCATGTTCATGGATTGGAAGTATCAACATTTTAAAAATGGCCATCTTACCAAAAGCAATCTACAGATTCCATGCAATCCCCATCAAAATTCCAATCCAATTATTCATAGATTTTAAAGAGCAATGTGCAATTTCATCTGGAATAACAAAAGACCTAGAATAGCGAAATCCATCCTCAATAACATGAAAACATCTGCGGGAATCACTATCCCTGACCTCAAGTTATATTACAAGGCAATTGTTCTGAAAACTGCATGGTACTGGTTCAGAAATAGGTACGTGGATAATTGGAATAGAATAGAAGATCCAGAAATAAGCCCTCACATATATGGTCAACTGATTTTTAACAAAGGAGCTATAAACATTCAATGGAATCAGGACAGCTTATTCGACAAATTGTGTTGGTCCAACTGGCACTCAGCATGCACAGAAATGAAAATAGAGCCTTTCTTATCTCCTTGTACAAAGCTCAAGTGCAAGTGGATCAAAGATCTCCACATTCAACCAGGTACACTGAAACTAGTAGTTGAGATAACAGGGAAAACCTTAGAACTATAGGCACAGCAGAAACTTTCCTGGACAGAACACCAATGTCTCTAGCTCTAAGGTCAAAGATTGACAAATGGGACTCAATGAGATTGCAAAGGCTAAAGACACTGTCAAGAAATCAAAACGGCAACCAACAGTGTGGGAAAAGATCTTTACCAACTCCACAACAGATAGAGGCCTTACATCCAAGGTATACAAAGAACTCAAAAAGCTAAACACCAGAGAATCAAACAACCCTTTTAAAAAATGGGGTACAGACTTAAACAAAAAGTTCTCATTCGAGGAATATCGAATGCCTCCTAAACATCCAAGGAAGTGTTCAACATCCTTAGCCATCAGGAAAATGCAAATCAAAACAACCCTGAGATTCCACCTTACAACAGTCAGATTAGCCACGATCCAAAACTCAGATGACTACAGATGCTGGCAAGGATGTGGAGAAAGAGGAACACTTCTCCACTGCTGGTGGGGTTGTAAACTGATATAACCACTCTGGAAATCACCCTGGTGGTTCCTCAGAAAAATAGACATATGAACTACCTGAAGACCCAGTTATACCACTTCTGGGCATATACCCCAGAGAAGCTACAACAAACAACTAAGACACATGCACCACAATATTCATAGAAGCTCTATTTATAATACCTAGAAGCTGGAAAGAACCCAGATGTCTTTCAGTAGATGAATGGATACAAAAATTGTGGTACATTTATACAATGGAGTATTACCCAGCTATCATAAACAATGACTTAATGAAATTCTCAAGAAAATGGATGCATATGGAGAATATCATGTTGAGTGAGATAACCCAGTCATAAAAGAACAGACATAATATGCAGTCATGATTATGGGATACTAACTCCAGAAAGCTCTGAATACCCCACAAATATCTCACAGACTGTATGAAGTTCAATACCACCAACAAAAAAGAATACATTTTAATTAAAATAGAACTCTATCACATCCCCCTTTTGTCCCTACAGCTTCTCCTAGTTTCTCTTTTATCCCCTCAAATTAATTGCCTTTTTCCCTAGATTATTGTTATATATGTACATATGTGTATGTATATATACCCACAAATACTTAATTACAACCTTAAAAAATTTTTCATTTAAATTTTGTCAGGATCTAAGGCTCGACACCTTTTCATGTTTTGTGGTGCTAATCTTGGAAAAGAATTTCTTATATTTTAACATGTAAGTATGAAAATGTTTCTTTGTATTAATGATAGCATACTAATTCAAACAATATACTTAAAAATAAAATGAAAACACATTTTTCTGGAGGGTGGTTGGGAGAGGGAGCACCTTCATGGAAGCAAGGGGTGTGGGATGGGTGATAGGAGTGGGGAGGGAAGGGAATAGCATTTAAAATGTAAATTCAGAGACTATCCAGTAAAAATGTTATACTTATGATTAATAAAAAAAAAACAAAAAAAGCAGTACTAAGGAAATGTTATTACATTAAACAATGATCATATTGTCTGTGTTCATGTATTTATATACATATATGCATGTGTATGTTTGCACATATATACATGCATAATGGGTGTAGAGGTCAAGCCTGAGTGCTTTTCCTAGTGGGTTTTGTTTGTTTATAGAGACAGCCACTCATTGTCTGGAGAATCTCATGTAGCCTACACTGACTGAACAATGATCTCTAGAGATCTGCCTATCTCTAACTCCCCAGCACTACCATCCTTGACTTTTCACGTGGGTACTGGATATCAAACACAGGTCCTTGTGCTTTTGACTAATGTACTTTACTAACTGAACTGTCTCCTCAGTCCCCTGATGACATCATGTTAAGAACTATAAAAAATGTCTCTCAGTATTTGCTTTTTGAAAGAAAAATAACTGATTGCTTAATGTAATTATCTCACTGATAAAAATATTCTATGATATTTTGCAGTTATGGACCCTTAATGACCAACAACTCCAAAGGAAGTAACCCATTTCTGTCACTATTTTTTTTTGTCTCATAAAGGTTAACCAACTGGGCCTGTGTTATCTAGTAAGCATCATATGTCTGCGTCACACTCTAACACAATTTAAACTCTTCTCCTTAAGCATGTTCCCTATTATAACCATTTAATTTTCCTTTAATTACCTTTAGATAAGTTTGATTAATTACATTTGTAAGGCTTGACTCATGGTCCCATGTTAATACAGAAGATAAAATTCTCAGCATTGCAAAGAAAAAAAAAAGAAGGATCCTTATATATGGATGGAAGAATTGAGCAGCAGAGAACTGAAGGAGAGATCAATATCAGTTTCAATGCTGAAATATGTTCACAATTGATAATTTAAGGACTCTGACCCCAGTACTTTAAGAAGCAATACTGGCAACTTTATTTTAACCACTGAAATCCATTTTAGATTTCTGACTTCTAAAATTATTCAAACTAAAATAGCAGTTATGTGTTACATTTTCAAATAAAAAACCAGAAACTAATACCCAAAGTCAAATGACAGAAACATTGCTTTTTGTGAATGATATTTAATAATTCAGAATATATACGATATGTTCCATGAAGGAAAATATGGAAAGAAGTGCTGTAACCAGTAACAAAGAAAAAACTTTATTCTCTTCTTATACTGTTCTCAATCTTTTAAAATTATGGATACCAAATACCTTTTTACTCAGGTATCACAGTATTCTCCAATTTAATATTGAAATAGCTACATCTCATGGAAGCTAAATATCGTGTTTAATTCTGTGATTCAGCAAGTGCTTTAGAGTTGTTTAGGAGACCAGGCATGTCGTCCCTTTACCTCTTTTCATGGTACCTCAACACTTTTTGTATGAAGACATCTAGTTATTTAAAATGGTGTAAATGTCAGGCCAAAGGACATAAATTTTGTTCTCCAGCCACAACGGTTTGGGAGCATAAGTGACAGGATTGCTAACATAACTTCTTAAGTGGTTCAGTGGGGAAGAAAAAGAAAAAAAGAATCTAAAGAAAGTTTGAGCAAATAGTGATGTCCGCAAAAATTGTACAGGTCTGAACTATAGCCAGCAGTAGAAACAGAAATACTCTTTTATATAAGGTATGAATCAGTGGGGCAAGAGAGAAAAAAGTAAGAAATTTCACATTCAGGATTATCACCAGTGTAAAAGTCATGATTTTTTATACTAATTGCATTTAAAAAGCCTTTATATAGAGAATTGTAGTTTAATAACTGAAAAACTTGTTTTATGTCTGTATTTGACAGTTGCTTTACATATAGAATACATATTTATACATGTATTAAACTATTTGATATAAACATAAATTTCAAAAGAGAGAATATTTGCTTTAAAATATATAAATTGCAGTGTTGTATTTCTTTCAATAATGCTCAAGATCTCTTTGTTTTCTTGAGGTCAACTATCTGGGCAACAAGAGAACTTGGAAATAAAAAGGTTTCACCGTTTCACAGAGATGATGATTTTACTCTCTAAGACATCACCTTCCCACAGGTCTGCTCTGACACCATCACTCACTCTATTATGTACTTGCTAATATTTTTATATGCCACCAGCAAGCTACAGAAACATCTCTGAGTGGCCACCATTGTTATACATCTGAAACATTGTCTGTCATATTGTGACATGTTATTTGTTGCTGTTATTTTTGCCTGTTAGTTTTTATCACACGCATTTTTCAATTTTTGATTGCCTTTTATGTCCTTAAAACTAGAAGTCTTCACTAACTTCTTCCCCTTTTTAGTTCACAATATTCAGAACTGCACTAGTGGTCCCCGTAAACCAAATCAAAGGCACCTGCTCATTATTCTTTAAACCTTCCTTGTTAATCTGAATTCTGACTTCAGAACATCAGCTAGCTACATCACAAAATTTCTGTGTTTAAAACAGTTTTTGATGGATTTGCTAGTTTTGATTTCATTGAAGTAACTCCCCAAAATTGCACATGTTAACAGACTTGTAGGGTGCTCACTTAGCACATGCAGATTGATTCAATCTTGTCATTTAGATCTGCAATATAAGATCTACCAGTTCCCTGGAGACAGCATGAGGCTATGAAGGAGATCTAAAGTCTGAACTTGAAATAAATCATAAAGCATAACACACAGTACTTTTAATTTCTAAACAATTTTTACTGGATATTTTTGTATTGCATGATACTGCTCCAATGGGAAAGATCTGATGAAGAACTCCAATTTTGACTCTCCAAATAATGTTTGGCTCTGAATTATGAACATCAGAGGAGATAAAAATAATCCCTCACCTATTCCACTACAGAGACCTGTCTCACTACACACCCATTATTTTCTTATAGGAATTGGGATCCTTAAATAATTGTTGACTGCCACACACATAATTTAAGTAGCAATACGTTGATTAAGATTAAAAGGTTGCTGAGATTGAGATTTGCAATCTTCTTGCTCCCTTTGACTGGGAAGCTTATGAGAAGCTGATTTGACTAGTCTTACACAAGAAAGAAGGTTGTCTATGGAGGGTAATATGCCTATTACAAGTTCAAGACTGATTTGACTCTGTGTGTTCAAAATAAGGAGCTGAACCTGGATAACACTAGAAGTTGAGACGGAGCAGCCATAGGAGTTGGTGACCAGAAACTAACTTGTACCAACAGGGCACAGTCTTGTATGACTAACCAAAATCTTTCCATGCTCTGGACAAACATGTATTGGCTTATCACTGCCATGCTAAAGAAGCTAGAGTATCACAGTAATAAATCATTCTATTTTAAAAAGATTTATACTCATAAAATTACCTTATTGTGTAAAATAATTACAGTTACTGACCTGTGCTTTCTTTAAAAGGATCAAAGAAACAAATGAGAAAAATTAAATGTGAAGTAAGGCTGAGAAACAATAAAGGTCTAGGAAGTGAGACTTTGTTATGCATCAGACTTTAAAACCTGGAGTTGTTGAGTGAGAATATTTTTCTTCCAGTAGCTTATTGATATGATATTTTCTAATTATAAAATTACTGTAATAAAATAATTTGTACAAGTAGCCATGAATAAACTGACAGTTTATATATCAAGCTAATCATGATGGTTTTATGTAAATTGAAATAAAGGGAATGGCACAGAGGATGGTGGATAAAAATAATTTCTTTATTTAAAAAGACAAAGCAAATAGAATAACACGATAATTGTATTTTAGCTTGCACTACATTAATATGTAGTCTATTGTTTTATGTAGAGTACCATATTTTCAATATCTTAAAAATTAAAATAATACATAATAATTATAAGCATTTGCTGCATATAATTCAGTGTGTAAAGAGCATGAAATGTTCCCTAATTCCAGTTGTCTTTTCCAATATTTTCTCCCTCCATTTCATTCTCCTTGCCTGATTCCTTCTTTTCCTGTCTCCACCAGCTTCCAGTCTACCTGTATTATCTATTCTATTTCATATTCCCAGGGAAATCCTTGTGTCCCCTACTTATCACTGTCCTTTCTGGGTCTATGGATTGTAGTATGAATATCCTTTATTTAATCATGTCTGTCAAGTGAGTTTTGGTATATAAAGCAACATTCTTCAGAGCTGAGATTAGTACATGCACACGTCTAGGGCCACTCTTTTTCCTGCCATTCAGACCACTCTAATTGCAACTAATACTTTGTCAGTGTTAGTGAAAATACTATATGCTACAGAAAAATGGTAAACTTTAAATCAGGTTTTACAATTCATATATCTAATATATCTTTATACTTCTATGTTTTTCACACTATTTTATTATACACAAATGACTGTCCTACATTTCAAAATTATTCTAGTTCAGACACATTTTCTAATCTCTTTTAGGACTTTGGTCTATTTGATTTTTTTTTTTGAGAATCTAATTTAAGAGTAATACTGTATATAAATCATTAATGCATTTCCTTCCTTTTCCTCCCACCAACTCCCACCATGATCACTACTCCCTCTCAAATTGCTTACCTCTTCTTTAACTATTATTTTCACACACGCAAATATATACATACAGATGTGTGTGTGTGTGTGTGTGTGTGTGTGTGTGTGTGTGTGTGTGCATGTGAACATATAAATACAACTAGATGAGTTAAATGTGAATGTGTTAGGTTAGACTGCTAGAGATTGCATTAGAACATTACATTTTCTTAATGGCTAAGTGAAGCTAGGCTGAACAAATGAGTCAGGCCAGAGGCATACTAGCAGAAGCCACATGTCCAAAAGTTTGAAAGTATTGCTATTCTGTTAGCCATGAAAAGCCTTGTATTTTTGTAGTGCATAAAGTTCTGTCAAACATCTAGCCACTGACTCTGGTTATTATTTGATTAGTTAACTAACTTGTGCCAACAGGGCATAGTCTTGTATAAGTAACCAAAATCTTTCTGTTACAACATATGGTATAGATAGTTCAAATTATCACTCAAAACTCTGTTCTACACATCCTGGGACAATCCCAAAACCACATACCATATGGGCAGCTCCCTCACAAAGTATGGACCCAGGTTCACTAGCCACTGTTGTAATCAAACTAGTAGATTACTTCTCAGATCTAGGTGACCTCTGTCACAGTGTTTTAGACACAGTCATATTCTGGTTCATGAGGTTTGTGATCATAGAAATATTTGTCTCTTGGTCTATCAGTGATCTCTACAATATATTGCCAAACTCTCATGTTCTCCAGAAATTAATATTTACCTTTTTTTCTAACCAAACAGTGCTTAAAAAAGTTATAACTCTATAGCCCTTTGTCTATTTATATGTTTTATTTACATTTATATTGATTTCTAAATACTATTCATATTACCTGCTTCATATTTTACTATATTTTCTCTATATTTAATACTATATTATCTATATTTATTATGTTCCTGTTATATTTACAATTATATATGTTACTTAAAATAGTACAACTTTGCACTCCCACCAGCATTAAAGAAGTGTTCCCCTTGCTCAACATTGTGGCCAACATATGCTGTCTCTTCAGTTTTTTATCTTTGCCATTTTGATGGGTATAATATGGAATGTCACAGTTGTTTTTATTTGCATGTCCTTCATGACGAAGGTCTTTGAACACTTCTCTAAGTACTCAGTCATTCAAGATTCCTCTGTTGAGAATTTTCTTTTTAACTCTCTACCCCTTTCTTTATTTCTTCCCTGACCCAAAGATCACTGAGTAGAGAGTTGTTCAGTTTCTATAAGAGTGTAGGATTTCTAGTGTATCTGATGTTGAAGTCCAGCTTTAATCTATGGGGACCTGATAGGATTCAAGACATTTATTCAATTTTCTTTTATCTTTTGAGATTTGCTTTGTGGCTGACTACATGGTCAGTTTGAAAAAACATCCATGAGGTGCTGAGAATGCACATTCTTTTGTGTTTGGGTGAAATATTTTATAGATGTCTATTAGGTCAATTTGATTCATAATGTCTGCTGGTTTTATTATTTCTCTGTTAAAATTTCTTCCAGATGACATGTGAGTTGGTGAAAGTGGGATGCTGTCATCTCCCACTATTAATGTATGGGGTTCAAAATGTAATTTAATATTTAGCAGTGTTTATTTTACAAATCAGGTTGCCTTTGTGTTTGGAACATAGATGTTCAGAATTGAGATATCATCTTGGTAGAATTTTTCCATCTCTTTTGATTAATTTTTGTTGAAAGTTAATTTGGTACCTGTAATTTTTTTAGAGGTTTCAAGATATCTGTTCAGGACCTTTGATCTTTTAGAATCCCTGTTGAGAAGTTGGGTATAATTCAGATAGGATTTTCTTTGGACTTTTTTCTCCCTTGCTGCTTTTAATATTCTTTCTTTTTCTGTAGATCTTGTGTTTTGATTATTACGTGTTAGAAGGATTTTTTTTATTTATTCTACCTGCTCTGTTCTTTAACGTTTTCCCTTACAACTTTATTTAAAAAAAAACAGAGATACAAGTAAACACTTTTAAAATCATTTTCACCTAAATCTATATAAGTATATTTCTGTATGTACTTGATTTTTTGAAGTTTTGATAGTATGCATTGAAATCTTACTATCTAAAATGAGCATAAAGTACATGTAAAACAAAACATAACATAGAAATAGTCAAAGTTTTCTTGGTGTGTAAAGATTAAACATAATGATTTTTAAATACTAAAAAATTGCCACAAGCCTATCTTCCTAATGCATAAGTTATTAATGATCTAAGGTTTAGGTGTACCCCACTCTGAGAAGGTGCTATGCACTTATTTTTTTTCTAAGAAGGACAGAGGTTTCCACTTTTTGACCTTTCTTTTTTTGAACTTCATATGGTATGTGATTTGTTTCTTGGGTACTCAGAGCATTCTGGGGCTAGTATCTAATTATCAGTGACTGCATATTATGTCTGTTCCTTTGTGACTGGGTAACCTTATTTAGGATAATATTCTCTAGATACATCCATTTTCCTAGGAATTTCATAAAGTCATTGTTTCTAATAGTTGAGTAGTACTCTGTTGCATAAATGTACCACAATTTCTGTAACGATTCATCTACTGAAGGACATAAGGGTTCTTTCTGGACTCCCTGGTTTTTATAATTCTTTTCTTGAAAAAGATAGTATTTATATTTATGAGCAATGAAACTAATTCTTCATCAAGAGAATATTGTTACAGTTATTTTTCCCTAGTTAAAAAATATGTTGAACATGTTTAAAAAAAACAAAAATGCATTCTTTAACTAAACAATCAAAGATGTTAAGTGTGTGTGTGTGTGTGTGTGTGGGAGAGAGAGAGAGAGAGAGAGAGAGAGAGAGAGAGAGAGAGAGAGGAGTGTGTGTGTGTGTGCCTAATAGGTAATGAGTTAATACTATTAGAATTCTGGTACAACCACTCTGGAAATCAGTCTGGCAGTTCCTCAAAAAATTGGACATAGTCCTACCTAAAGACCCAGTTATTCCACTTCTGGACATACACCCCAGAAATTCTTCAACATACAATAAGAACACATCTACAACAATGTTTATAGCAGCCCTATTTATAACAGCCAGAAGCTGTAAATAACCTAAATGTCCTTCAGTAGAAGAATGGATATAAAAATTGTGTTATATTTACACAATGGAGTACTACTCAGCTATTGCAAACAATGACTTTATGAAACTCCTAGGAAAATAAATGCCTCTAGAAAATATCCTGAGTGTGGTAACCCAGTCACAAAAGAACAGACATAATATAAAGTCACTGATAATTGGATACTAGCCCCAGAAAACTCTGAATACACCAGAGATAACTCACAAGCCATATGAAACTCAAAAAAAAAAAAAAAAAAAAAAAAAGAAAGAAAAAAAAAAAAGAAAAAAAAAAAAAGAAACTGAAGGCCAAAAACTCAAAGCCTTAGTCCTTCTTAGAAAAAAAAGTGTATAGCATCAGAGTGTGGTACACCTTGATCTTAAATCATTAAGTATTCACAAGCTAAGTATAGCCTTGTGGCAATTTTTGGTATTCAAAATCATTATGTTCAATCTATACACACCAAGAAAACTCTCACTGTTTCCATGTTACATTCTGTTCTACATGTACTTTATGCTTATGGTAACTAGTAAGATTTCAATGCATGCTATCAAACCTCTAAAAAAATTAAGTACTGATAAAAACATATTCATATAGTGCTATGCCAAAATGCCTTTAAAAATCTGTACATGTATCGCTTTTTTTAAATAAAGTTGACAGACAAAAAAATTACTGTTAGAATTCACCGCAGTTTATCTCTAAGTACAGAATACTTTAGCATGCAGTTTACTAGTTACTACTAGATATTTAGCTGAATCAGTAACTATAAGCTAATAGGAAATGCTACCTTCCTTATAAACTAGTGACATCAATCTAACATTCATTTTTTGGCTTGATTTGTTTGTTTATTTTCTTTTATTTTTCTTATAAAATAATAATTGCTATATCAAGGATGACTCTTTTCTTTGTCCAAGACTGAACTGATACAGCTTATCCACAGCCTTGTTTTACAAAGGTATTTTCAACAGAACCATACTATTTATAGACGTTCTAACCTTTATTAATTAATCTCATTTGTGTGAAAATCCTCTTGAGATGATGTGTTTTCTAATTTTTTTCATCCTTATGAAGAAACTGAAAGCCTGGGAATTTGTACTTCACATGCCAAGATGATGTAGCAAAGTCCTGGCAAGAGAATGATTGAAGACTCTCAAATCAATTTCATGGCTATTTGTCCCATCCTAGCATCTCATCAAGCAAGTAAAAATAATTGCACTGCTCTATCCTTGCTGCTCAGATAAAAGGGCAGTAAAATAATAAGCATATCTTCTGCCTTTTGATTATAATTAATGACGTTTTCTTCATATCTGTTATGTATTTTACAATATCATCAGAGAAGTTTAATTACAAGGTAAGGTGATAAAATAGATATACATCAGGGCAAAAGGAATTCAGATAAAATTCACAGGAAATATGTACTCACATCTTGCTTATCCATCACTGTCACTATCTTGATTATAAATAAATAAATAAATAAATAAATAAATAAATAAATAAAGTCATGCCTGATCTTCATATTTTGATTGGTAGAATGTAGGTGTTGCTTTGATTTGCATTTCCCTGATGACTAAGTATGTTGAACACTTCTTTAAGTGCTTTTCAACCACCCAAGATTCCTCTGTTCAGCATTCTCTGTATAGCTCTGTACCCCATTGGGTTATTTGTTTTGGAGTCTAACTTTATATATTTTAAATATTAGCCCTTTTTTGGAGATAGTTTTAGTGAAAATTGTTTCCCAATTTAGAGGTTGATATTTTGTCTTATCAACAGTGTCCTTTGCCTTATAGAAACCTTTCAATTTCATGACGTCCCATTTATCAGTTGCTGATCTTAGAGCCTGAGCCATTGGAATTCTGTTAAGAAAATTTTCCTCTGTACCAATGTATTCGAGGCAATTTTCCACTTACTCTTCTATTAGATTCAACATATCTGGTTGTACGTTGAGGTCCTTGATCCACTTGGATTTAAGTTTTGCAAAAGTTGATAAATGTTGATCAATTTGCATTCTTCTACACAAACCAGCATGGTTTCTTGAAGGTGCTTACTTTATTTTTACTGTATGGCTTTCCAATTTTTTTTTTTTTTTTTTTGTCTAAGATCAAGTATCCACAGATGTGTAAGTTTATGGATCATCAACACCGTTCCATTGTTCCACCTCTCTGTATCTGTGGAAAAAGATGAATTCTCCTCCATTTATAATGGAGTAAAGTGGTAAAACATTCTGAAAATAAACCTGGAAGTTACTCAGAAAATTGGAAATAGTTCTTTCTGAAGGCCCAGCTATCCCTGAGCATACAAAAAAGATGTTCCACCATGCCACAGGAACCTATGCTCTCTAGTGTTCATAGCAGCTTATTCATTATAACCAGAAGCTGGAAACAACCCTGACACTTTAGTTTTTATCAATACCTCATTTTTTTGTTTTGTGTTTTTGATGTGTTTTGTTTTATTTTGTTTGCTTTTTATTTATATTTTTATTTACATTTCAAATATTGTCTCATTTCCTAACCCAGATTCCTGGCTGCTCTCAGAGACTAAGACATCAACCAGAGAACAAACATGGGTAGATCTATGACCTCAGGCACATATATAGCAGAGGTCTTCCTTGTTTTGTCTCCATGAGAGAGGATGCATTTAATCCTATAGATACTTGATGATCCAGGGAAGGGTGATGCTTGGGAGTGTAGAAGAGGGCAGAGAAAACACATTTTCAAAGGAAAAATAAAAGGGTTATGGAGGGAAGAACTCTAAAATGGGGGACTGGGAGAGGGCAACATTTATAATGTAAATAAATGAGTTAGGTAATATTTATAAATTATTTTATTCATTTGTATTTCAAATAATAATGTGAATTTTAGCTACATAAGTTCATAATGAGTTCAAAGCAATCATTTTTGTCAAGAGACAAAGCATCCACCTTGTGTCCTATTATTTTTAAATCTTAATTGTCTTAGTTAGGGTTTTATTGCTGTAAACAGACACCATGACCAAGTCAACTCTTATAAGAACATCATTTATTTTTTTATATTAACATATATATTTTAAAATTTTTTATTAGATATCAATTTACAATTATATACATTTTATTCTTTTAAGACTGCAGATTTTTTAACAACTTTATTTTAAAAAACAAAGATAAATGAACAAATTTTAAGCATTTTTACATTAAAGTATATGAATACATTCATGTCAGTGTTTGGCTCTTTTTTTTCCCAAAGGGTTGATAGTGTGCATTAAGGACTTACTATTTACAATGAGCATAAAGTACATGCAAAACAGGATGTACCCCGGAATTAGTCAAAGTTTTCTTGGTGTGTAAGGATTGAGCATAATGTTTTTTTTTTCTTTTCTATTTATTTTTTCTTGAACTTCCGACAGTTTGTGAGTTATTTCTGCGGTGTTCAGAGCTTTCTGGGGTTAGTTTCCCATTATCAGTGACTATGTATTATGTCTGTTCTTTTGTGACTGGGTTATCTCACTCAGGATGATATTCTCTAGATGCATCCATTTTCTTAAGAATTTCGTCATGTATTGTTTTTGATAGCTGAGTAGTACTCCATTGTGTAAATATAACACAATTTTTGAATTCATTCAGCTACTGAAGGACATCTGGGTTCTTTCCAGCTTCTGTCTATTATAAATAGAGCTGCTATGAACATTGTGGTGCATGCATCTTTGTTGTATATTGGAGTGTCTCTGGGGTATATGCCCAAAAGTGGAATAGCTGGATCTTCAGGTAGTACTATGTCCAATTTTCTGAGGAACTGCCAGACTGATTTCCAGAGTGGTTGTATCAGTTTACAACCCCACCAAGAGTGGAGAAGTGTTCCTCTTACTCCACATCCTTTCCAGCATCTGCTGTCATTTGAGTTTTGGATCTAGAACAATCTGACTGGTGTGAGGTGGAATCTCAGGGTTGTTTTAATTTGCATTTCCCTGATGGCTTAGGATGTTGAGCACTTTCTTAGATGTTTCTCAGCGATTCAATATTCTTCTATTATGAACATTTTTAAACTATGTATCCAATTTTTAATAGGTTTGATTGATTCTCTGGTGTCTAACTTTTTGAGTTCTTTGTATACCTTGGAAATTAGGCCTCTATCTGATGTGGGGTTGGTAAAGATCTTTTCCCACTCTGTTGGCTGCTGTTTTGTTTTCTTGACAGTGTCCTTAGCATTACAGAAAAATGGCAATCTCATTAAGTCGCATTTGTCAGTCTTTGACCTTAGAGTACAAACCATTGGTGTTTTGTTAAGGAAATTTTTTCCTGTGCCTATGAGTTCTAAGGTTTACCCTACTTTCTCATCTGACAGTTTCAATGTACATGGTTTAATGTAGAGATCTGTTATCCACTTGCACTTGAGCTTTGTACAAGGAGATTTGAAATGCACCACAATGCATGCACCACAATGTTCCTAGCAGCTCTATTTATAGTAGCAAGAAGCTGGAAAGGACCCTGATGTCCTTCAGTAGATGAATGGATACAAAAATTGTGGTACATTCTTCTGCATGCTGAGTGCCAGTTGGACCAGCACCATTTGTTGAATAGGCTGTCCTTATTCTATTGAATGTTTACAGCTACTTTGTCAAAAATCAGAGCTTTCAGTTGTGCTGTCATGTTGCTAGTCTATGCTCTCTCCAGTTTCTTTTTGGAAGTGCTCAGAGCTATGAGTTTTCCTCTCAGTACTGCTTTCATTGCATTCCATAGGATTGGGTATGTCATGTTTTCATTTTCATTGAATTCTAGAAAATCCTTTATTCTTTATTTCTTCTTTGACTCTGATATTGTTTAATATAGTATTGTTTAACTTATATATGTATATGAACTTTTTGTTGTCTTTGTTGTTATTAAAGACCAGCATTACACCATGGTTATCTGAAAGGATGCATGTGAGTATTTCAGTCTTCTTATATCGATTGAGTCTTTTTCTGTGTCCAATTATGTGGTCAATTTTCGAGAAGGTGCCATGAGGTGCTGAGAAGAAGGTTTATTCTTTTGTTTTAGGATGATATGTTCTGCAGGTATCTATTAATTCCAGTTTGTTCATAGTCTCTGTCAGTTTTACAGTATACTTGTTCAGTTTCTGCTCCCATAATCTGTTTATTCGTGAGAGTGGGATATTAAAGTCTCCCACAATTATTGTGTGGGGTGAAATGTATTTTTTGAACCTTAGTAGGGTTTCTTTTACGAATACGGGTCCTTTTGTATTTGGAGCATATATGTTAAGGATTGAGAGTTCCTCCTGACCAATTTCCCCCGTAATGAGAAAAAGTGTCCTTCCTCATCTTTTTTAGTAACTTTTGGTTGAAAATCTCCTATATTCTATATTATAATGGCCACTCCAGCTTTCTTCTTGGAGCTGCTTGCTTGGAAGGTTATTTTCTCCACCTTTTACTCTGAGATAGTGTTTGTCTTTGTCTCTGAGATGAGTTTCTTGTATTCAGCAAAATGCTGGGTTTTGTTTATGTATCCAGTCTGATATCCTATATCTTTTTATTGGGGGAGGTGAGTCCACTTATGTTAATAGATATCAAGGAATAGTGGTTGCTGTTTTCTGCTATTATTACTTTTGTGGGTTGAATTGTGCCTGTGTGTCTTTCTTCTTTTGGTTTTCTTGCTTAGGAGTTTTCTTGTTTTTACTATGATGTAGTTACAGTCATTGTTTTGGGTTTTGCTCCTATAATTTGTTGTAGTGCTGGGTTTGTGGTCAGATATTGTGTAAATTTAGTTTTCTCTTGGAGTATCTTTGTCTTTCCATCTATGCTGATTGATAGTTTTGCTGGGTATAGCAGCGTGGGCTGGCACTTTTGCTCTCTTAGGGTCTGCATGATATCTGTCCAGGCTCTTCTATCTTTCATAGTCTCTTTTGAGAAATCGGGTGTGATTCTGATTGGTCTGCCTTTATATATTACATGACCTTTTCCCCTTATTGCTTTTAGTATTCTTTCTTTTCTTTGGGCACTTGGTGTTTTGACTAATATGTTTCAGGAGGAATTTCTTTTCTGGTCCAATTTAATTGGAGTTCTGTAGGCTTCTTATATTCTCATGGTCATCTCATTCTTAAGGGTAGGGAAGTGTTCTTCTACAATTTTGTTGAAGATATTTACTGTGCCTCTTATTTGATATTCTTTTCCCTTTTCTGTTCCTATTATCCTTAGGTTTGGTCTTCTCATTGTGTCCTGGATCTCCTGGACATTTTGTGTTTGGATTTTTTTGGTTTTTGCATCTTCTCTGACTGTTTTGTCTATGTTTTCAATGTTGTCTTCAGCTCTCGAGATTCTCTCTTCCATATCTTGTAGTCTGTTTGAAATGCTTGCATCTATGACTCCTGATTACTTTTTTAGGATTTCTACCTCTAGGTTTGCCTCTTTTAGTGTTTTCTTTATTGTGTCCATTTTTGTTTTAAATTCCTTCATCTCTTTGGTTCTGTTTTCTTCTACTTCTTTGAGTTTTTTTGAGTGTTTTTCTTGTTTCTTCGTTAAAAGCTTCTAATTTGTTATGCTTTTCCTCCCATTCTTGTTTAAGGAGCTCTATTATCTTCTTGAGGTAGGATTTCGGGTCTGAGTCTTCTTGTTCTGGAGTGTTTGGCATCCAGCTCTTTGTTGTGATGGGAGAGCTGGGGTCTAGTGTTGCCAGGTTGGCTTGGTTTCTCTTGGGTATGTTCTTAAGCTTTCCTCTTGCCATCTTGTTTTCAGTGATTGGTACTCACCTTTCCCTAGTACCTGACCTGTATCCCTGGACCTCTGCTATTTCTGTTGGTGGATGGTCTGAGTGCCTGTTGTGCACCCAAAAGCTGCTGGCTGGGAACAGAGGGCCCAATTCCGGGTTCCTGGGTCCCTTGGTCAAGCCGGGCACGGGTGCACTTTTCATGCTCTCTGCAAAAATCTCTCTGCCCCCTGGCTAGTGGTAACATGTTTTCACCAGGCCTGTGTCTCTGGGTCTCCTCTGTTCTTGGGATCGTCCTTCCTAATAACACACAAATTACTTTGGGCACAGGAAGGTACCGCTGTGGGAAGCACCAGGTGTTAGGGATTAAATGTGAACATCCTGGGCCCCTTTTCTGAATCTCACTTTTTTGGGTGTCTGTGAATACCAGGTTGCTGCCCATGACAGATTTATATTCTCTACTATTGCTTGTTTCTACCTGGAATATTCTGTGTCCTCATTATGATCCCCGTAGCAATAGAACGTTCTTAAAAATAACATGTCACCCTTTTTTTCTGTAGCAATAATCAGTGAGTTGTTTTGCCATAATGTTCATCTATTCTTCACCGTTCATGTCTTAACAAAGGTAAAAACTCTGGGGTATCCTTAAGGTACAGCGTTGGAAGTGAAGATCACTTGCTTCCTAGGCTACAACATTGTAGGGCTAAATGAGATGCATCAGAATATACACCAGGAGAAAACTGGAATGCTAAAGATCTGCCTATTCAAGGGAGGTAGCAGCTAAATGATGAAGTAAAATATTTTGCTCTTCAATAAGAGCATTAAAGCTCCAATTGTTCATAACAAAATAGAAAAAAAGGATCTGTATGAAACACCATAAATACCTCCCTGGCTCTCTTCACTGTTGTTTTGAGGAGAGAAGCAAGAATGACCATTCTTTTCTTCCTTCCTTCCATTCATCATTTTTCCACCTCCTTCCATTTATCTTTCCTTCCTTTCCTCCTTTCATCTTTTCTTTCTTTCTTTTTCTTTCTTTCTTTCTTTTTTGTTTCTTTCTTTCTTCTTTTATTTCTCTCTTCCTCTCTCCCTCTCTCTCCCTCCCTCTTTCTTTCTTTCTTTTTTTCTTTCTTTCTTTCTTTCTTTCTTTCTTTCTTTCTTTCTTTCTTTCCCTCTCCCTCTCCCTCCTACCTTTCTTTCATTTCTATTTTAAATCAGGATCTCTTATGAAACAACTGAACATGTAATACTCTTGCGTAAGTTTTCTGAGGAATGGTTATAGAGGTAGGTATGTGTCACCTAACCTAACAGGTTAGCTACTTATTTGCTATCTCTAGCCAGTTGACGGACTGATTTCTTTTATAAACATAGTATAAATCCTAATGAAAATTTTAAAGGAAAATTTGAGCCAAATTGTTCAGAGGTCATAAGTTTAGAAAAGTAAGAAATATTTTTGTTTGCAGTCTATCAGACTAGAAGGATAAGATGGGGCAGGAAATGGGGCACAGGGGATAAGGTGTGGTGAGAACCAGAGAGAAAGGGCCAGAATAATGAACAAAAATAGGCAGCTGATGTAGAAGTTTGGGGAGTCATCTCCAGGTGAAGACTTGCCAGAGATAAATGAGATAATAGAGACTCCAGGAAGTCTATGAGGATGATTCTAACTGAGACATATAGCAGTGGAAAATATGAGATTTGAAGTGTTCACCTTCTGTAGCCAGGCAGGACTCCAAGTGGAGGGAAAAGAATACCAACCCATCCACAAAACCTTCAACCCAAATTAGTCCTGTCTTCAAGACATGCAGGGACACAGATGGAGCATAGAGAGATTGAGGGGATGACAGGCAAAAGTTAAGATCCCTCCCATGAACCAGAACCAATCCCTGACACTACTAACAAAACTCTGTTAGGCTTGTAAACCAGAGCCTAACATAACTACCCTTAGAGAGGCTCTATCCAGTAGCTGACAAAAACAGATGCAGAGACCCACAACCAAATATTAGACAGAGCTTAAGAACTCTTGTGGAGGACTTGGGGGGGGAGATTAAAAACCTAGAGAGACACAGACTCTAAATGAGGACTAACAGAGTTAACTAACCTGAACCCTTGTGGGCTCCCAGAGACTGAACCACCAATCAAAGAACAAAGGCTGGACTTAGTTACCCTGCACATATGTTATAATTATGCAGCTTAGTCTTCATGCAGTTTCTCCAAAAACTGGAGTGGGGACTGTTCCTGATTCTGTTGCCTACTTGTCTATTCTTTTCCCCTGATTGAGCTGCCTTGCCTAGCCTCAGTATGAAAAGATGTGCCTAGTCCTGCAGTTACTTGAGGTGCCAGAATAAGTTGCTATCCAGGGAGGCCTCTCTTGCTTAGAGAAGGAGTGGGGAATTGTGGTAAGGGCTGTGTGTGTGAGAAGACTGTGAGGAGATGGGGATGTAAAGTGAATAAATAAATGAATTAATGGGAAATAAAAAATAGATTGAATTATGGCCAAAATAAAAACGTAAGTAATGATAAATTTCTAACTTACTTCAACATGTAGTTTTTCAGAAAAAATGAACAAAATAGTAAACACATTAAACTGAAAAAAAGATTTTTCATAGACAGAAATAATACACAATAAATACTATGAGGCTTTTTGTTTTTGTTTTAAAATTGAAAAGACTTTTTTTCTTCTAGCTAAGTGTGTATGTCTTTTTACATAGGAATTCAAGTCTAGCATAATTGTGAATAACACTGTAGTTTAATCATAAAAAACGTTAGAATTTTTTTATTCTTTAAAGAAAAATTATACAAAAGGATTTAATCACAGTTCACAGAGTGGGTTTTTTTTAAGTGTAGATAAAATTTAGTTAAAAACTTGATTTTTTAAAATCTGAAGATAATTATGTAAACAAAGCAATATGTATCTACATTGAGGTTGGAAAAAAGGTGACTATGGACAAGGACAGAGGTCCCAGTGCTTAAAAATAAAACAAAACCACACACTGCAACTAACAGAACAAAGCAGGCTATAAACTCATCAGAATTTATTGCTATCAGAGTTTAATGCCATGGTACCATACTGTTATCTGTCAAATATTCACGCAATTAACAGAAAATATTTCCCAGTGTTTTTATGGAGCTTAAACATTCCAGTGGAGCAGGCAGCCCACAAAAGTCCAAAGGGCTATAAAGTATTAATTCAGTACAAGCATGTGTTCAACAGTCTGAAAAATTATCACAGGTTAGAACAATTTTGTGCTAACAAGTGACTCAGTGTAAGGGCCAACTTTAGAGGACAGAGAATATTTCCTACTTTCATAAAATGTGTTTTTTGAAAGCTAAGAAGATCTGCCACACAAACCGCCAGCCCCAAGTGGTGGAGAAACTGGTGAGTGGGAGATCTGGGCAGCCGGGGAGCAGTGAGATCTCTGCAGAGTGCGCACGCAGAGCACGCCCTCCACCTCCCTGATCCAGGGACCAGGAACAGAAATTTGGAACTTCTGTTTCCACCCGGCGGAGACTTCAGAGTGCGGAACAGAGCTCGGCCAATCTGCCACGCGGACTGCCAGCTCCTAAGGTTGAGAGAATGGTGAGTGGGAGATCTGGGCAGCCTGGGAGCAGAGAGATCTCTGCAGAGTGTGCACGTGAGGCACACCCGCCGACCTGCATGTTCCGGGGACCAGGAACAGAACTTTGGAACCTCTGTTCCTACTCGGCGACCCTGAGGCATAGAACAGGGCTGGGCCCATTTGCCACCTACACCAGTGGAGATCCCTGGACACAGACCAGATACAAGGGAAAGGTGAGAACATATCACTGACAACAAAATGGCAAGAGGAAAGCGAAAGAGTATATCCCAAGGAAACCAGGACAACCTGGCAACACCAAACCCAACTCTCCCATAACAGCAAACATCAAAATTCCAAACACTCCAGAAAAAGAAGACGCAGACCTGAAATCATACCTCAAGAAGCTGATAGAGATAATTAAACAAGAATGGGAGGAAAAGCAAAAAGATCCAGAAGCTTTTAAAGAGTAAACAAGAAAAACACTCAAAGAATTCAAAGAACTAGAGGAAAACAGAACCAAAAAAAATAAAGGAATGGAAGAGGGAAATAAAAATGGAAATTGACACAATAAAGAAAACACTAAAAGAGATAAGCCTAGAGGCAGAAAACCAAAAAAAGAAATCAGGAGTCACAGAAGCAAACATTTCCAATAAAATGCAAGAGATCGAAGAGAGAATCTCAGGGGCAGAAGACAACATTGCAAACATAGACAAAACAGCCAGAGAAGATGCAAAAAACCAAAAAGCTCCTAAACCAAAATGTCCAGGAAATCCAAGACACAATGAGAAGCCTGAACCTAATGATAATAGGAATAGAAAAGGGAGAAGAGTATCAACTAAGAGGCACAGTAAATATCTTCAACAAAATCATAGAAGAAAACTTCCCTATCCTCAAGAATGAGATGACCACAAGCATAAAAGAAGCCTTCAGAACTCCAAATAGGTTGGACCAGAAAAGAAATACCTCCTGACACATAATAGTCAAAACACCAAGCACCCAAACAAAGGAAGAATACTAAAAGCAGTAAGGGAAAAAGGTCAGGTAACATATAAAGGCAGGCCAATCAGAATCACACCCGATTTTTCAACAGACTAAGAAAGCTAGAAGAGCCTGGACAGACTTCATGCAGACCCTATGAGAGCACAAGTGCCAGCCCAAGCTGCTATACCCAGCAAAATTATCAATCATCATAGATGAAGATATGAAAATATTTCAAGAAAAATCAAAATTTACACAATATCTGACTACAAACCTTTAGAGGTTTGAAGTTCTTGAAATACAGGTCCTTCACTTGCTTAGTTAGTCACACCAAGGTATTTCTTAGTTTTTGTGACGAATGTAAAGGGTACTTTTTCCCTAATTTTTTTCTCCACATGTTTGTCCTTTGAGTATAGGAAGGATACTGATTTGTTCCAGTTAATTTTGTATCTAGCCACTTTGCTGAACTTGTTTATCAGCTCTAGAAGTTCTCTGGTGGAATTTTTGGGGTTCCTCAAGTACACCATCATGTCATCTGCAAAGAGTCATGTTTTTATCTCTTCCTTTCCGATTTGTATCCCATTGATCTCCTTTTGCTGTCTAATTGCTCCAGCCAGGACTTCCAGTACTATGTTGAATATGTAGGGGGAGAGTGGGCAGCCTTTTCGTGTCCCTGATTTTAGTGGGATTGCGTCAAGTTTCTCGCCATTAAGTTTGATGTTGGCTGTTGGTTTGCTGTATATTGCTTTTATTATGTTTAGGTATAAACCTTGGATTCCTGTTCTTTCCAGGTCTTTTAACATGAAGGGGTGTTGAATTTTGTCAAATGCTTTCTCAGCATCTAATGAGATGACCATGTGATTTTGATCTTTGAGTTTGTTTATATGGTGGATTACCTTGATGAATTTCCTTATATTAAACCATCCCTGCATCCCAGGAATGAAGCCTAATTGATTATGATGAATTATCGTTTTAATGTGTTCTTGGATTCGGTTTGCAAGGATTTTGTTGAGTATTTTAGCATCAATGTTCATAAGTGAGATTGGTCTGAAGTTTTCTTTCCTTGTAGGGTCTTTATGTGGTTTAGGTACGAGGGTCATTGTATCCTCAAAAAAATATGTTAAGTATTGAGGGTTTCTCCTGACGGGTTTCCCTGCTAATGAGTAAAAAATGTCCTTCCTTATCTTTTTTGATAACTTTTGGTTGGATATTTACATTATTCGATATTAGAATAGCCCTTCCAGCTTGCTTCTTGGAGCTGATTGATTGGAAGATTTTTTTCCCACCCTTTAACTCTGAGATAGTGTCTCTCTTTGTCTCTGAGATGAGTTTCCTGTATGCAGCAAAATGTGGGATTTTGTTGATGTATCCAGTCTGATAGCCTATGTCTCTTTATTGGGGAGTTGAGTCCATTTATATTAATAGATATCAAGGAATAGTTGTTTCTGTTTCTTGCCATTAGTGCTTTTGTGGGTTGAGTTGTGTCTGTGTCTTTTTCTTCTTTTAGTTTTCTTGTTTAGGGGTTTTCTTGTTTATACTAGGCTGTATTTTCCCTCATTGTATTGGGTTTTCCACCTATAATTTGTTGTAGTGCTGGGTTTGTGGTCAGATATTTTGTAAATTTTGATTTGCCTTGAAATATCTTCAGCTCTCCATCAATGGTGATTGATAGTTTTGCTGGGTATAGCAGCTTAGGCTGGCACTTGTGTTCTCTTAGGGTGTGCATGACGTCTGTTCAGGCTCTTCCAGCTTTCATAGTCTCTGTTGAGAAATCGGGTGTGAGTCTGATTGGCCTGACTTTATATGTTACCTGACCTTTTTCCGTTACTGCTTTTAGTATTCTTTCTTTGCTTTGGGCACTTGATGTTTTTACTATTATGTGTCGGGAGGTATTTCTTTTCTGGTCCAACCTATTTGGAGTTCTGAAGGCTTCTTTATTGTTCATGGTCATCTCATTCTTGAGGGTAGGGAAGTTTTCTTCTATGATTTTGTTGAAGATATTTACTGTGCCTCTTAGTTGATACTCTTCTCCCTCTTCTATTTCTATTATCCTTAGGTTCGGTCTTCTCATTGTGTCCTGGATATCCTGGACATTTTTGGTTAGGAGCTTTTTGTTTTTTGCATCTTCTCTGGCTGTTTTGTCTATGTTTACAGTGTTGTCTTCTGCCCCCGAGATTATCTCTTCCATCTCTTGAAATCTATTGGAAATGCTTGCTTCTGTGATTCCTGATTTCTTTTTTAGGTGTTCTACATCTAGGGTTATCTCTTTTTGTGTTTTCTTTATTGTGTCAATTTCTGTTTTAAATTCCCTCTTCAAATCCTTCATCTCTTTGATTCTGTTTTCCTCTAGTTCTTTGAGTGTTTTTCTTGTTTCCTCTTTAAAAGCTTCTGAATCTTTTTGCTTTTCCTCTCATTCTTGTTTAAGTATCTCTATCAGCATCTTGAGGCATGATTTCAGGTCTGTGTCTTCCTTTTCTGGAGTGTTTGGGATTCCAATGTTTTCTGTTATGGTAGAGCTGGGTTCTGATATTGCCAGATTGTCTTGGTTTACTTGGGATATAGTCTTTCACTTTCTTCTTGCCATTTTGTTGTCAGTGATATGTTCTTGCTTCCCTTGTATCTGGTCTGTGTCCCTGGGTCTCCACTGGTCCAGGTGGCAGATGGGTGGAGCCCTGTTCTATGCCTCAGAGTCACCAGGTGGGAACAGAACTTCCAAAGTTCTATTCCTGGGCGCTGGATCAGACAGGGCGGGGCAATGCAAGGCAGGGGGTGCACTTTCCATGTGCACTCCGCAGAGATCCTTCTGCTCCCCAGCAGTCTAGGTCTCCCACTTACCAGTTGCTCAGCCTCTATGAGAAGCCGTTCAGGATGGCAGATGGTCCAGGCTCTGCTCTGTGTCCTGAAGTTGCCACCGGGTGGAAACAGAAGTTTGAAATTTCTGTTCCTGGTCACTGGATCGGGCAGGGCAGGGCAGGGAAAGGGATGGGGTGCACTATCAATGTGCACTCCGCAGATATCTCTCTGCTCCCTGGTAGCCCAGGTCTCCCACCCACCAGTTGCTCAGCCTCTACAAGCCGCCGTTCCGAGTGGTAGATGGGCCAGGCTCCACTCTGTGTCCTGAAGTCACCAGTTGCTCAGCCTCTATAAGCCACCGTTCTGGGTGGCAGATCTTTTTTTTTTTTTTTTTCTTGAACTTCATAGAGTCTGTGAGTTGTTTCTGGGGTGTTTAGGGCTTTCAGGGGTTAGTATCCAATTATCAGTGACTGCATATTATGTCAGTTTTTTTGTGACTGGGTTACCTCACTCAGGATGATATTCTCTAGATGCATCCAATTTCTTAAGAATTTCATAGAGTCATTGTTTCTGATAGCTGAGGATTACTCCATTGTGTAAATACACCAAAATTTTTGTATCCATTTATCTACTGAAGGACATCTGTGTTCTTTACAGCTTTTGGCTATTATAAATAGAGCTGCTATGAACATTGTGGTGCATGCATCTTTGTTGTATATTGGAGTGTCTCTGGGGTACATGCCCAGAAGTGGAATAGCTGGATCTTCAGGTAGTACTATGCTCATTTTTCTGAGGAACCGCCAGACTGATTTCCAGAGTTGGTTGTATCAGTTTGCAACCCCATCAAGAGAGGAGAAGTGTTCCTCTTTCTCCACATCCTCGCCAGCAACTGTTGTCATCTGAGTTTTGGATCTTGGTCAATCTGACTGGTGTAAGGTGGAATCTCAGGGTTGTTTTGATTTTCATTTCCCTGATGGCTAAGGATGTCAAGAACTTCTTCTTCTCTTTTTTTTTTAACATTGCCAAAAAATTTTTAATTGGGTTATTTAGTTTCTGGAGTTCTTTGCACATTTTGGATGTGAGTTCTATATCAGATGAAGAGTTAGTAAAAGTCTTGTCCCAGTTGGTGGGTTGCCATTTTGTCCTATTGACAGTGTCCGTTGCCTCATTGAAGCTTTTCAGTTTCATGAAGTATCATTTGTCAATTATTTGATCATAGAGCTGGAGCCATTGGTGTTCTGTTCAAGAAGTATTTTCCTGTGCCAATAAATTCTAAGTTCTTTTCCAGTTTCTCTTCTATCAGATCCTCTATTAGGTTCCATGTGGAGGTCCTGATCTACTTCCACTTGAGCTTTGTGCAAGGAGATAAATACTGATTAATTTACATTATTTTACATGAAGACTTCCAGTTAGAACAGCACCATTTGTTGAAGATCCTCTTTTTCCAACTATATAGTTTTGGTTTCTTGAGGCCGAAGGGAAGAGGGATGCTGGTGGAGGTGAGGTGAGGGTTGGTGTGCAGGTGGGGGAGCACCTTTTCAGAGGCCTGGTGGTAAGGGATGGGGCTGGAGTAAAGAACTCAGAGAGAAGGTAATAGGAAGGAAAGTATTTTTTGGAGTATAAATAAAATAATTCAATAAAAATGACATGTTTTCTTAGTTTATGAAAATCAAATACATTCATAAGCTTATGAAATTCTTTTAATTTTGCATTTGAAAAATTTTTCATGAAAATGCATGTGTACAAGCCACTGCATGTGTGTAGAGATCTAGTGACAACTTGAAGAAGTCAGGTTTTTTTACCATAAGCATCTCAGGGACGGATTTTTAAGCCATTAAGCTTCACAGCAAGCACTTTTAACTGTGGAGCTATTTTTCAAATCTGATTATCTCTCTCTCTCATCACAGAATCAGGTTTTCATCAGAATCTACGATATTTGCTTGGCCACTGGAAGTGTACCATCTTTCTCTGAATTGTTCATGTTACTTCCTGACCCTCAGAGATGTTTGAATTGAAGAATAGATTGTAATGGCTCAACAACAGACAGTATCATAAAACACAATTTTAAGACAGAGATCTTCTATAAACAGGAAAGATGTGAATCTCAGTGATAATAAAATAATTCCCCTCAAAAGTTGCCCTAAAAATGTTCTGTGAAAATTCTATTTGAAATAAATGTTTACCTGAATAATCTATTTAGTAATTTCTTCTTTTTTTCATTTTATTAGTACAGCATTTATTGATATCCTGGAAATACTCAACTAATTTTTACAGAAATATTGAACTTTAAATACAGTTGTATTATTAAATTGCATTTATCACAAGCTTTTTACTTTTTTAAAACTTTATCTTAAAAACAAAGATAAAAAATTTAAACATTTTTGCATAAATGTATTCAAATATAATTGTGTCAGTGCTTGGCTTCTTTTTTTTCATTCTTTTTTTTTTTTTTTTTTTTTTTTTTTTTTACAATGAGCAAAAAGTACATATAAAACAGGGTGTAACCCAGAATTTGTCAATGTGTTCTTGGTGTGTAAAATTGAGCATGACTTTTTCTTTTTGTTTTGTTTTGTTTGTTTTGTTTTGTTTTCTTTTTTTCTTGAACTTCACACAGTCTGTGATTTGTTTCTGGGGGAGTCCGAGCCTCTGGGGTTAGAATCCCACAATCAGTGACTGCATATTATGTCTGTTCTTTTGTGAATGGGTTATCTCACTCAGGATGATAGTCTCTAGATGCAACCATTTTATTAAGTATTTTGTTAAGTCATTGTTCTGGTGTCTGAGTAGTATTCCATTGTGTAAATTTACCACAATTTTTGTATGCATTCATCTACTGAAGGCCATCTGGGTTCTTTCCAGTTTATGGCTATTATAAATAGAGCTGCTAGGAACATTGTGGTGCATATATCTTTGTTGTATATTAAAGTGTCTCTGGGGTATATGACCAGAAGTGGAATAGGTGGGTCTTTAGGTAGTATTATGTCAAATTTACTGAGGTATAGCCAGAATGATTTCCAGAGTGGCTGTATCAGTTTACAACCCCACCAACAGTGGAGAAGTGTTCCTCTTTCTCCACAGCCTCACCAACATCTGCTGTTATCTGAGTTTTGGATCTTAACCAATCTGACTGGTGTGAGGTGGAATCTCAGGGTTGTTTTGATTTGCATTTCCCCGATGACTAAGGATGTCAAGCACTCCCTTAGATGTTTCTCAGCCTTTTGATATTCCTCAATTGAGAACGTTTTGTTTAGCTCTGTAACCCATTTTTAATAGGGTTGTTTGATTCTCTGGTGTCTAGCATTTTGACTTCTTTGTATTCCTTGGATGTTAGGCCTCCATCTGATGTGGAGTTGGTAAAGATCTTTTCCCATTATGTTGGCTGCCATTTAGTTTTCTTGACAATGTCCTCAGCCATACAGAAACTTTGGAATCTCATTAAGTCCCAATTGTTAATCTTTGACCTCAGAGCTTGAGCAATTGGTGTTTAGTTCAGAATATTTTCTCATGTGCCTATGTGTTCTAAAATTTCCCTAATTTCTCATCTAATAGTTTCAGTGTATCTGGTTTAATGTGGAGATCTTTGATCCACCTACACTTGAGCTTTGTACAAGGAGATAATAAAGGGTCTATTTTCATTCTTTTGCATGCTGAGTGCCAGTTGGACCAGCAACATTTGTTGCATAGGCTGTCCTTTTTCCATTGAATGTTTATGGCTCCTTTATCAAAAATCAGGTGACCATATATGTGAGGGCTCATGTCTGGATCTCCTATTCTATTCCATTGATCCACATGCCTATTTCTGTACCAGTACCATGCAGTTTTCAGCACACTTGCTTTGTAATATATCTTGGGGTCACGGATAGTGATTCCCACAGATTTTTTTCTTGTTGTTGAGGATGGATTTCACTATTCTAGGTTTTTTGTTATTCCATATGAAATTGCACATTGATCTTTCCAACTCAATGAAGAACTGGATTGGAATTTTGATGGGGATAGCATTGACTCTGTATATTGCTTTTGGTAGGATGGCCATTTTTAAATGTTGATCCTTCCATCCATGAGCATGGGAGATCTTTCCATTTTCTGAGGTTCTCCTCAATTTCCTTCTTTAGAGGTTTGAAGTTCTTGTCATACAGGCCCTTCACTTGCTTAGTTAGAGTCACACCAAGGTATTTCATAGTTTTTGTGACGAATGTGAAGGTTATCTTTTCCTTAATATCTTTCTCCACATTTTTGTACTTTGAGCATATGAAGGCTACTAGTTTGTTTGAGTTAATTTTGTATCTAGCCACTTTGCTGAATTTGTTTATCTGCAGTAGGAGTTTTCTTGTGGAATTCTTGGGGTCACTTAAGTACACTATCCTGTCATCTGCAAATAGTGATATTTTTACTTCTTCCTTTCCATTTTGTCTCCCTTTGATTTTATTTTGCTGTCTAATTCTTCCGGCCAGGACTTACAATACTATGTTGAATAGGTAGGGGCAGAGTGGGCAGCTTTGTCGAGTCCCTGATTTTAGTGGGATTGCTTCAAGTTTCCCACTGTTAAGTTTGATGTTGGCTCTTGGTTTGCTGTATATTGCTTTTATTTTGTTTAGGTATGGACCTTGGATTCCTGTTCTTTCCAGGACTTTTAACATGAAGGGTGTTGAATTTTGTCAAATGCTTTCTCAGCCTCTAGTGGGATGACCATATGATTTTGTTCTTTGAGTTTGTTTATATGGTGGATTACGTTGATGGATTTCCTTATATTAAACCATCCTTGCATTTCAGGGATGAAGCCTACATGTTCATTGTGAATGATCATTTTGATGTGTTCCTGAATTTGGTTTGCAAGGATTTTTTTGAGTATCTTTCCATTAATATTAACAAGTGAGATTGGTCTTAAGTTCTCTTTACTTGTAGGGTCTTTGTGCGGTTTAGGAACGACGGTTATTTTAGCTTCAAAAATGAGTTAGGTAGTATTCCATCTGATTCTATCTTGTGGAATAGTTTGGTGAGTATTTGTGTTATGTCCGCAATAAATGTCTTATAAAATTCTGCACTGAACCCGTCTGGACCTGGGCTTTTTTTGGTTGGGAGACTTTTGATGACTTCTTTTATTTCTTTAGGTGCTCTGGCATTATTTAGATGGTTTACTTGATCCTGGTTTAACTTTAGGATCTTGTGTCTGTCTAGGAATTCATCCATTTTCTCCACATTTTCATACTTTGTGGAGTATAGGTTTTTGTAGTAGGATCTGATGATTTCTTGAATTTCCTCAGTTTCAGTTGTTATGTCTCCACTTTCCTTTCTGATTTTGATAATTTGTATACTCTCTCTTTGCCCTATAGTTTGTCTGGATTGGGGTTTATCAGTCTTGTTGATTTTCTCAAAGATCTAGCTCTTGGTTTTCCTGATTTTTTTTCAATGGTTCTTTTTGTTTCTATTTGGTCTAAGTCTGCCCTAATTTTGATTATTTCTTGCAGTCTACTCTTCTTGGGTGTATCTGCTTCCTTTTGTTCTAGGGCTGTTAGCTGTGCTGTCAAGTTGCTGATGTATGCTCTCTCCAGTTTCTTTTTGGAAGTACTCAGAGCTATGAGTTTTCCTTTCAGTACTGCTTTCATTGCATCCCATAGGTTTGGATAAGTTGTGTTTTCATTTTCATTGAATTCTAGAAAATCCTTAATTTCTTTCTTTTTTTTTTCTTGACCCTGCTATAGTTTAAAGAGTGTTGTTCACTTTTCCTGTGTATGTGGGCTTTTTGTTGTCTTTGTTGTAGTTAAGACCAGCCATAGTCAATATTTATCTGAGAGGATGCATGGGAGTATTTCAATCTTCCTATATTGATTGAGGCTCATTCTGTGTCCAATCATGTGGTCAATTTTTGAGAGGGTGCTATGGGGTGCTGAGAAGAAGGTGTGTTCTTTTACTTTAGGATGATATGTTCTGTAGATATTTATTAATTACGGTTGTTTCAAAGTCTCTGCTAGTTTTACAGTGTCCTTGTTCTGTTTCTGTTTCTATAATCTGTGCATTGGAAAGGCTGGGGTATTAAAGTCTCACACTATTATTGTGTGGTTTCAAATGTATTTTTTGAGCTTTAGTAGGATTTCTTTTATGAATGTGGGTGCTTTTGTATTTGGAGCTTTCATGTTAAGGATTGAGAGTTCCTCCTCACAGATTTCCCTGGTAATTAGTAAAAAGTTTCCTTCCTTATCGTTTTGATAACTTTTGGTTGGAAATTTATTTAATCGATATTAGAATAGCCACTCCACTTGCTTCTTGGGGCTGTTTGTTTGGAAGTGTTTTTCCTACCCTTTTACTCTGAGATAGTGTCTGTCTTTGTCTCTGAGAAGAGTTTTCTGTATGCAGCAAAATGCTGGATTTTGTTTATGTATCCAGTCTGATAGCCTATGTCTCTTTATTGGGGAGCTGAGTCCATTTATGTTAATAGATATCAAGGAATAGTTCTTTCTGTTTCCTGCTATTATTACTTTTGTAGGTTGAGTTGTGTCTCTGTCTTTTTCTTCTTTTGGTTTTCTTGCTTAGGAATTTTCTTGCTTTTACTAGGATGTAGTTCCCCTCGTTGTATTGGGTTTTCCACCTATAATTCCTTGTAGTGCTGGTTTTGTGGTCAGATATTGTGTAAATTTAGATTTGTCCTGAAATATCTTCATCTCTCCATCTATGGTGATTGATAGTTTTGCTGGGTATAGCAGCTTGGGCTGGCACTTGTGCTCTCTTAGGGTGTGCATGATGTCTCTCCAGGCTCTTCTAGCTTTGATAGTCTGTTGAGAAATTGGGTGTGGTTCTGATTGGTCTGTCTTTATATGTTACCTGACCTTTTTCCCTTACTGCTTTTAGTATTCTTTCTTTGCTTTGGGTACTTGTTGTTTTGACTATTATGCGTCGGGAGGAATTTCTTTTCTGGTCCAACCTATTTGGAGTTCTTAAGGCTTCTTTTATGTTCATGGTCATCTCATTCTTAAGGGTAGGGGAGTTTTCTTCTACAATTTTGTTGAAGATATTTACTGTGCCTCTTAGTTGATACTCTTCTCCCTCTTTTATTTCTATTATCCTTAGGTTTGGTCTTCTCATTGTGTCCTGATGTCCTTGACATTTTTTTAGGAGCTTGTTGTTTTTTGCATCTTCTCTGGCTGTTTTGTCTATGTTTACAATGTTGTCTTCTGCCCCCGAGATTCTTTCTTCCATCTCTCATAGTCTATTGGAAATGCTTGCTTCTGTGACTCCTGATTTCTTTTTTAGGTGTTCTACCTCTAGGGTTATATCTTTTAGTGTTTTCTTTATTGTGTCAATTTCCTTTTTAAATTCCTTCTTCCATTCTTTCATCTCTTTGGGTCTGTTTTCCTCTAGTTCTTTGAGTTCTTTGAGTATTTTTCTTGTTTCCTCTTTAAAAGCTTCTGATTCTTTTTGCTTTTCCTCCCATTTTGTTTAAGGATCTCTTCCAGCATCTTGAGGTATGATTTTAGGTCTGCATCTTCTTTTTCTGGAGTGTTTGGCATTCCAATGTTTGCTGTTATGGGAGAGCTAGGTTCTGGTGTTGTTAGATTGTCTTGCTTTCCTTGGGATATACTCTTTTGCTTTCCTCTTGCAATGTTGTTTTCAGTGATATGTTCTTGCCTTTCCCTTGTATCTGTTTCTGTGTCCCTGGATCTCCACTGTTTTACGTGGCAGATTGGCTGAGTCCTGTTCTGCACCCCAAATTCGCCTGGTAGAAACAGAGGTTCCAATGCTGTGTTCCTGTTTCCTGGATCTGGCAGGGCAGGGGCGTGCTTTCCGTGTGCACTGGGCAGAGATCTCTCTGCTCCCTGGCTGCCCAGATCCCCTCCTCTCCAGTTTTTAAACCTTTGGCATGTGCTGGTCTAGGTGGCAGGTGGGCTGAGCCCTGTTCTGTGCCCCAAAGTAGCAGGGTGGAAACAGAGCTTCCTATTCTGTGTTCCTGGTTCCTGGATCATCAGGGCCAGGGCGTGCTTTCTGTGTGTACTCGGCAGAGATCTCTCTGCTCCCTGGCTGCCCAGATCCCCTCCTCACCAGTCTTTAAACCTTTGGGAACTGCTCTGAGAACTTCTTTAGATGCTTCTCAGCCATTCAATATTCCTCAATTGAGAACGTTTTGTTTAGTGCTGTACCCCATTTTTAATAGGGTTGTTTTATTCTCTGGTGTCTAACTTTTTGAGTTCTTTGTATACCTTGGATATTAAGCCTCTATCTGATTTAGGGTTGGTAAAGATCTTTTCCCAATCTGTTGGCTGCTGTTTTGTTTTCTTGGCAGTGTCCTTAGCCTTACAGAAACTTTGCAGTCTCATTATGTCCAATTGGTTGATATTTGACATTAAAGCACAAGCCATTGGTGTTCTGTTGAGGAAATTTTCTGCTGTGCCTATGTGTTCTACGGTTTTTCCTACTTTCTCTTTTAATAATTTCAGTGTATCTCATTTAATGTGGAGATCTTTGATCTACTTGCACTTGAGCTGTGTACAAGGAAATAAGAAAGGTTCTATTTTCAATCTTCTCCATGCTAATCACCTTTTGGACCAACATCATTTGTTGAAGAGGCTGTTCTTTTTTCATTGAATGTTAACAGCTCCTTTGTCAAATATCAAGTGATCTTGTGTATGAGGGCTCATTTGTGGATCTTCTATTCTATTCCATTGATCCATGTGCCTATATCTGTACCAGTACCATGCAGTTTTTTGCACAATTGTATTGTAATATAGCTTGAGGTCAGGGATAGTTATTTCCGCAGATGTTTTCTTGTTGTTGAGGAGGAATTTCCATATTCTAGGTCTTTTGTTATTCTAGATAAAGTTCCATATCATCTCTCTTTACAATTCTATAAATTATTGGGTTGGAATTTTTATGGGGATTGCATTGAATCTGTAGATTGCTTTTGGTAAGATGGCAATTTTTACAATGTTAATCCTTCCAATCCATGTGCAGTGGAGAGCTTTCCATTTTCTGAGATGTTCCTCAATTTTCTTCTTTAAAGATTTGAAGTTCTTGTGATACAGGTCTTTCACTTGCTTTGTTAGAATCATACCAAATTTTTCATATTGTTTGTGACTATTTTGACGGTTATCATTTCCCTAAATTTTTTCTCTGAATGTTTGTCCTTTGAGTAGAGGAAGGCTACTGATTTGATTGAGTTAATTTTATATCCAGCTACTTTGCTGAACTTGTTTATTTGCTGTACAAGTTTTCTTGTGGAATTTTTGGGGTCACTTAAGTACACTATCATGTCATCTGCAAACAGTGATGTTTTTACTTCTTCCTTTCCAATTTGTATCTTTTTTATTCCCTTTTGTTGTCTCATTGCTTTGCCCAGAACTTCTAGTACTATGTTGAATAGCTAGGGGGAGAGGGCATTCTTGTTCAGTCCCTGATTTAAATGGGATTGCTTTAATTTTCTCACTGCTAAATTTGATGTTGGCAATTGGTTTTGGGTATGGACCTTAGATTCCTATTCTTTCCAAGACTTTGAACATGAAGGGGTGTTGAATTTTGTCAAATGCTTTTCAGCATCTAGTGAAATGTCCATGTGTTGTTTTTGTTTGAGTTTGATCCTATGGTGGATTATGTTAAATAATTTCCGTATATTAAACCATCCAAGCATCCCAGGAATGAAGCCTACTTGATCACGGTGAATGATCATTTTGAAGTGCTCTAAGATTCGGTTTTAAAAGATTTTGTTGAGTGTTTCTGCATCAATGTTCATAAATGAGATTGGTCTGAATTTCTCCTTCCTTGTAAGGTCTTTGTGAGGTTTAGGAATGAGGGTGATTGTGGCCTTGAAAAATGTCTTAGGTAGTGTTACATCTGACTCTATATTGTGAAATAGTTTGGAGAGTATTGGTATTATGTTATCATTAAATATCTGATAGAATTCTGCACTGCGCCATCTGAAACTGGGCCTTTTGTGGTTGGGAGGCTTTTGATGACTGCTTCTATTTCATTTGGTGATATGGTATTATTTAGATGGTTTTTTTCTCCTGGTTTAACTGTAGTATCTGGTATCTATCTAGGAATTTGGACATTTCCTACAGATTTTCCAGCTTTGTTTAGTATAGGATTTTTTAGTATGATCAGATTATTTCTTGGATTTTCTCAGTTTCAGTCATTATGTCTCCACTTTCATTTCTGATTTAGTTAATTTGGATACTCTCTCTTTGCCCTCTAGTTTGTGTGGCTAAGGTTTTATCCATCTTGTTAATTTTCTCAAGAACCAGCTCTTGGTTTTGTTGATTCATTTAATGGTTCTTTTTGTTTATATTTGATCTGTTTCTACTCTAAGTTTGATTATTTCTTTCTGTCTACTCTTCTAGGGTGTATCTGCTTCCTCTTGTTCTAGAGCTTTCAACTGTGCTGTCAAGTTGCTAGTTTATGCTCTCTCCGGATTCTTTTTGGAAGCACTCAGAGCTATGAGTTTTCCTCTAAGTACTGCTTTCATTGAATCCCATAGGTTTGGGTTTGTTGTGTTTTCTTTTTCATTAAATTCTAGAAAATCTTTTCTTTTTTCTTTTTTACTTCTTTGACCATGCTATCATTTAATAGAGAGTTGTTTAGTTTCCATGTGTATATGGGCTTTTTGTTGTCTTTGTTGTTATTAAAGAAAAGCCTTAGACCATGGTGATCTGATAGAATGCATGGAAGTATTTCAATCTTCTTATATCTATTGAGGCTTGTTTTGTTAATGATTATATGGTCAATTTTGGGGAAGGTGCTGTGTGATGCTAAGAAGAAGTTGTATTCTTTTGTGTTAGGATGATATGTTCTGTAGATATCTATTAATTTCAATTGGTTCATATCCTCTGCTAGTTTTACTGTGTCCTTGTTCAGTTTCTGTTTTTATGATCTGTCCATTGGTGTAATTGGCGTGTTGAGGTTTCCCACTATTATTGTGTGGGTGCAACGTATATTTTGAGCTTTACTAATGTTTCTTTTATGAATATGGGTGCTTTTGTATTTGGAACATATATGTTATGGACTGGGAGTTCTTCCTGACTAATTTTCCCTTTAATGAGTAAAAAGTGTCCTTCCTCCTTTTTTATTGTAACTTTTGGTTGAAAATCTCCTTTATTATATATTAGAATGGCCACTCCAGCTTGCTTCTTGGGGCTGATTGCTTGGAAGGTTTTTTTTCTCAACCTTTTACTCTGAGATAGTGTCTGTCTTTGTCTTTGAGATGAGGTTCCTGTGAGCATAAAATGCTGGATTCTGTTTATGTAACCAGTCTGTTAGCCTATATCTTTTTTGGGGGGAAATTGAGTCCATTTATTTTTATAGATATTAAGGAATAGTGGTTGCTGTTTCCTGCTACATTTTATTTTAGAGGTAGAATTGTGCCTGTGTGTCTTTCTTCTTTTCGTTTTCTTGTCTAGTTATTTTATGGTTTTAACAAGAATCTAGTTCCCCTAGTTGTACTGGGTTTTCCACCTATAATTCGTTGTAGTGCTGGGTTTGTGTACAGACATTGTGTAAATTTAGTTTTGTCGTGGAATATCTTGGTCTCTCCATTTATAGTGATTGAGAGTTTTGCTGGATCTAGCAGCTTGGGCTAACACTTGTCTTCTCTTATGGTCTGCATAATGTCTTTCCAGGATCTTCTAGCTTTCATAGTCTCTGTTGAGAAGTCAGTTGTAATTCTTATCGATCTGCCTTTATATGTTGCATGATTTTTTTCCCTTACTGCTTTTAGTATTATTTTTTTGCTTTGGGCACTTCATGTTTTGACTATTATGTATCGGAAGGAATTTCTTTTCTTGTCCACTCTATATGAAGTTCTGTAGGCTTCTTTTATGATCATGGTCATCTCATTTTTTTTCTTTTTTTAAACTTTATTTCAAAAAAAAGATAAAGGAAAAAATTTTAAGCATTATTGCATAAATGTATAAAAATTGATTTTTGTCAGTGCTTGGCTTTTTTTTTTTTAAGGTTTGATATTCTGCATAAAGTTCTTAATAGTTACAATGAGCTAAAAGTACATGTAAAACAGGATGTAACCCAGAATTAGTCGAAGTATCCTTGGTGTGTAAGGATTGAGTATAATATATTTTTTTTTAACTTCACACAGTCTGTGAGTTGTTTCTGGGGTAGACCGAGCTTTCTAGGGTTAGTATCCCATTATCAGTAACTGCATATTTTGTCTGTTCTTTTGTGACTGGGTTATCTCACTCAGGATGATATTCTCTAGATGCAACCATTTTCTTAAGAGTTTGGTTAATTCATTGTTTCTGATAGCTGAATAGTACTCCATTGTGTAAATGTACCACAATTTTTGTATGCACTCATTTACTAAAGGACATCTGGGTTCTTTCCAGCTTCTGGCTACTATAAATAGAGCTGCTATGAACATTGTGGTGCATGTGTCTTTGTTGTATATTGGAGCTTCTCTGGGGTATATGCCCAGAAGTGGAATAGCTGCATCTTCAGGTAGTACTATGTCCAATTTTCTGAGAAATCACCAAACTGATTTTCAGAGTGGTTGTATCAGTTTACAACCCCACCAACAGTGGAGAAGTGTTCCTCTTTCTCCACATCCTCGCCAGCAACTGCTGTCATCTGAGATTTGGATCTTGGCCAATCTGACTGGTGTGAGGTGTAATCTCAGGGTTGTTTTGATTTGCATTTTCTTGATGGCTAAGGATGTCAGGGTAGAGATGTTTTCTTCTACAATTTTGTGGAAGATATCTAATGTGCCCCTTATTTAATATTCTTTGCCCTCTTCAATTCCTATTATCCTTAAGTTTAAACTTTTTATTGTTTCCTGGATCTCCTGTACATTTTTGCTTAGGAGCTTTTTGGCTTCTCATCTTCTCTGACTGTCTTGTCTATGTTTTCAATGTTGTCTTCGGACCCTGAGATTCTCTCGTCCATCTCTTTTAGTCTTCTGTAGATGCTTGCATCTGTGATTCCTGATTTCTCTTTTAGATTTTCTACCTCTAGGGTTGTCTCTATTATTGTTTTCTTTATTGTTTCCATTTCCATTTAAATTCCTTCTTCTATTCCTTCATCTCATTGGATCTCTTTTCCTCTAATTCTTTTATTTCATTGAGTGTTTTTCTTGTTTCCTCTTTAAAAGCTTCTATTTCTCTATTCTTTTCCTCCCTTTTTGTTTAAGCATCTCTATCATCATCATGAGGTTTGATTTTCGGTCTGAGTTTCTTTTTATTGAGTGTTTGACATTCAGCCGTTTGCTGTGATGGGAGAGCTGTGTTGTAGTGTGGCTAGGTTGTCTTGGTTTCCCTGGAATAAGTTCTTTAGCTTTCCTCTTGCCATCTTGTTGCTCGAGATTATAGGTGGTCTTCTTGTCAGTGATTGGTTCCTGTCTCTCCTGTGTACATGGCCTGTGTCCCTGGATCTCTGCTGTTCTAGCTGGTAGATGGCCTTAACACATTTTCTTCATTCAGGCCCTTCACTTGGAAACCAAATCTCTAAGGCAGAGTTCTTGCTCTCTTTAACCAATTGAAGGGTGTCGGCGCACTTTCCAATGACTAGGCAATGACCTGTCTGCTCCCCGGTACTCGAAGTGCAGTCTCATCAGGCCTGTGTCTCTGGATCTCCTTTTAAAATAGAATATTAAGTACATGTGATTTCAGTTGTACTTGAAGTGACTCATTTTGTTGTTATTCATTTCATAAACTTTCTGAGGGCATTTCTCTGCAATCATATGATTTGTAATAGACAAAAACTGGAAACAATCCAAATGTCTCTCAACTGAAGGTTGAATTTTTTAAACTATGGAGTTACTAAATGAAACCAACTATTTAGCTATTAAAAACAATGCCATCATAAAAATTTCAAGCAAATAGATTAAACTAGTTTTTTTTTTTGCAGGGTGATACATATGTGTCCCTTTGCATTCTTCTACATGCAGACATTCATTTATACCAGCATCATTTCTTAAAGATGCACTCCAATTTTCATTGTATGATTTTGGCCTCTTTGTCAAAAATCAAGTTTTCATAGTATCTTGTTTTATTTCTGGGTCTTTGATTTGATTCTAGTAATCGACAATTTAATGGTTTGGGTAGTAAATACAAATAAAACCTAAAATTTTGCAATCTTATCCAATACCACTGTAAATAAGAGAAGTAATCAGTGGGGAAATTCATAGCAGCTGAGAAACTTTCTCTACTCATTCTTGGGATATAGTTAAAATATTCTTAGAAACTATTTACAATAAATCCATTTTTTAAATAGAAAAGATCTTGATCATGTCAGTTAATTTGAAGTATACTTTGCTAATATTTTTTATCAGTGGTATAATTAGAACTACCAAACCTTTCCTTAAGAATGACCCTTTTCATGATTAAGCAAAGCCCAATCCAGAATGTCCACAGGACATCCCTAGAGGTTGACTTAGAGCTACCTGTGGAGCAGATGGTGGAAGGTTTCCTTTCTCCATTGATTGCAGGGTTCTCACACAGAAGGGTCTACTCCTTCACGGGTCCTGAATGAGCCTAAACACTGAATTTTCATTCACAATTTAATACTGAGTCAGGTGAATAAAAAACACCGGTGAGAGCTGTCTCAAGCTTTCCACTTAGGTTGAATCTGAGCAGGTAGCTTGGCTCTGAATAACCATCCTGTGAGGAATAACCAAGGTGCTTAGGAATCATTCCTGCTTGTGTGAAGCACTGGCTGTGGGGGACTTGTACTCTGCCTGCTAACAGAAACACTTGGGTTGCCATTCACTATAGAGAGGACAAACTCAGTTCCACTGCCATGAAACATCCCTGTCATTAGATTCAAACAAGTGCTCATGAGGAAGAATCTAGGTGTTAACATAGGCATGGGAATGTGGAGAGAAAAGGACTGTGTTTGAAAAGTACTTGTGAGTTCAGAATCAGTTGTATTGCTGTTTCTAGAAAAATCCTTAAGACTGTAGTTTTAAAGCAGAGTTCCGAGCAAATGCAAGAATGTTAGCTTTTCAGAAAATACAGGTGTGAAGCAAGTAGAGGAAATATTGTATTGCTCAAGTGTTTCGTAAAGGTCTACTAATAGTACAGTTAAAATGCAGTTTTAATGGGAGGGTAGAATTTGTGTTGTAAATAGCCAAAACAGCCAGATATTTGCTAGTGACCTTAATGTTTATGTGAAGTTGTATGCCTGAACATATACAATGCATTGTGAATGTAGCATACTGAACCACTGGAAAAAAATTAATGTGTGTACAATAGATGATAGTGTTATTCATTTCAACAGTGTCTGATTCCCTACACTACATGGTTTGACATGCTTTACTACCATATACAAATAAATGAAACCTAGAAATATTCTTTAGCTTAACTTAAAATTGCACCTAGAACGGTATGAAGTTATTTATACCTATTACAGAAACCTGTCAAAATCAAGGGCTGCTACAATGAATGAGGTAAACTAAAGTCTTTCTCCACTATGCAGCCTTCAGATAAATGGCTTTTTTTTCTATTGAGTTCTAGGTTGCACATCACAGTGTTTTGCAAGCAAGCATTCAGATTTCTCCTCCAGGAACTGTTTGCATGTGTGCATATACAAATATATATACACACACACACATATACACACTGTATACTGCAAGCAACAAATATATATATATATATATATATATATATATATATATATATATATATATATATATATATATTTCCCCCACCTACCCCAAACTTGTTTCTTAGTGTTTATTTTTTCTTTTGTACACAGAGATTAGAGAGTTTTAGAATTTTTATATACATTTTAGCAAACAAGTTTTGATCTATTGGCTTTTTGGTGCAATAATGCAATGGCAATTCATTGTGGTGTCAAAGGCTCATAACATGACAAGAAAATTGAGAACACCAATGTTTTAGGAGGTGATGCCAGCCCCACTTGAACCTCCTGCGCCCTTATGGTCCATCATGATTCATAAATACTAGACTTTCCCCTCTCAAATAAGTCATCAGACATTTAAAAACAGATCAACGGAGTCACAAGGGGCCACATGCTTTCAGTATAAAGTGCCATCCTTCACTAGGTTGCTATCACAGGGCAGACTGCCTGCCTGAATATTCTCAGGAGATTTAGTCAATATAGAAAAGGCTCTATCTCTTTTTTAAATCCAACATGCATAGTGAGAACAAATCAAAGCAATTTTTCCTTTTCTGCATCAGGTTCATCTAAGCATCTTCCTATGAAAAGACTGCCCAGATGCTTTCTCTTTGTCCTCCCAACCTCTAAAAATAAAAACTAAAATAAAAAAATAGAAAGCTTTTAGACATTTGTCAGCCTGGTAAACAGACTTTGACAACAAACAGAAGTTCTACTGTTGTGAAGAAAAGTGATAAGACAAAAGATACATATGGTGACCAAACTACTGTGTTGTTGGGTAACTTATGAGGTTGACCTCTGACTTCACTGATATAAAATCTTATTGGAAATATTAGGGCAACCATACAGAAAAGGTGCTCCAGTGAATGCTATCCATCGAACATATTTTGTAGCTTCTCTTTGCCAGTGGGAAGCCACCAGCAAACCACATCTGACAGTCAAGAAAATTATTCCCATGATGATAAAAAATAGGGTGGTGACCTACTCTGGGGGAAGCTGAGGAAGGATGCTGGTCTGGTCTCGTCCATGGGTTGTCTGACACTGCTGCACTAGGCCCACAGTAAGTGCTCCTTGCCTGGTATAGTCTGGGCATTGTAAATTGAAATGGGAATTTAAAGTAGATTCTTGTTGGTGAACAGCACAAATAGTTATATATGGGGACAGTAGTTTGGTTTCGCTTTTGTTGTTGTTGTCTTTCCATCTTCATTTGTTTCTGATGCAGCTTATATGAAGATAATTGTTGTTCTGTTAATTGAATACCACTGCGCTGATCTCCCCGTATTGATCCAGTCCGGGTTGGGGATGCTGGGGATGGCAAAGAAATCGGTGACCAGAAAGAGATATCCTGAGATGTTGGTCAGTTTGTCTAACACCCCCACCTGTTTCCTCCACCCCCCACCACAGGCCAGGCTGCGGACTCATTCCACCCCATGAACCATCTGCTCCGGAGTCCTGGCGCTTCTGCCCTTGGCCCTCAGCCCGCACCCCATGCTTGTGTCCTCCATGTTGACATTAACGGATTTTCATATATTGAACCATTACTGAGTTCCTGGGTTGAAACCTACTTGATCGTGACAGATATTGTTTTTGACCTGTTAATAGATTCAATTTGTGAATATTTATTAAGTATTTTTGCATCAGTGTTCACAAGGAAAATTAGTCTGAACTTTTTTTCCAAGCCTTCCTGTAGATTAGGTATCAGGTTGACTATTGCCTCATAGAATGAATTTAACAATCTTCCTTCTCTTTATGTTTTGTGGAAGAGTTTAAGGAGTATTGGTATTAGCTGTTCTTTGAAAGTCTGGTAGAATTCTGTAAAAATTTGTGCTCATGAATTTTTTTCTTGGAGGAGTGGGACACTTTTAATGACTACTTCTATTTTTATAGGGGATATAGAATTGTTTACAATTGTTTACCTAATTTAATTTACCATGGTAAGTGTAATTTGTCAAGAAAATTGTCCATGTGACTTACATTTTCTAATTTTGTGAGCATTAGGCTTTTGAACTAAGAGCTAATAATTCTTTGTATTTTCAACGTATTTGTTGCTATCCCCCCATTTTGCTTTTGCTTTTGATAATATAATTTCTCTGCCTTTTAGTTTGTTTGATTGGGGTTTATCTATTTTGGTGACTTTCTCATAGAATTAGGTCTGGGTTTTGTTGCATCTTTAAATTGTTTTCTTTATTTTTTTTAAACTTATTTTAAAAAACAAAGGTAAAAGAAAAAAAATTTTAAACATTTTTGCATAACTGTATACAAATACAATTGTGTCACTGCTTGAATTTTTTTTTAATTTTTTTAAGGTTTGATACTCTGCATTAAGGTCTTACTAGTTGTATGAGCGAAAAGATGATGTAAAACAGGATGTAACCCGGAATTAGTCAAAGTTTTCTTCGTGTGTAAGGATTGAGCAGGACTTTTTTTTTTTTTTTCTTGAACTTCACACATTCTATGAGTTGTTTCTGGGGCAGTCTGAGCCTCTGGGGTTAGCATCACAATATCAGTGACTGCATATTATGTCTGTTCTTTTGTGACTGGGTTATCTCACTCAGGATGATATTCTCTAGATGCAACCACTTTCTTAAGAATTTGGTTAATTCATTGTTTCAGATGGCTGAATAGTACTCCATTGTGAAAATGTACCACAGTTTTTGTATCCATTCATCTACTGAAGGACATCTGGGTTCTTTCCAGCTTCTGGCAATTATAAATAGAGCTGCTATGAACATTGTGGTGCATGTACCTTTGTTGTATATTGGAGTGTTTCTGGGGTATATGCCCAGAAGTGGAATAGCTGGATCTTCAGGTAGTATTATGTCCAAATTTCTAAGGAATTGCCAGACTGATTTCCAGAGTGGTTGTATCAGTTTACAACCCCACCAATAGTGGAGAAGGGTTCCTCTTTCTCCGCAACCTCAAAAGAATCTGCTGTCATCTAAGTTTTGGATCTTGGCCAATCTGACTGGTGTGAGGTGGAATCTCAGAGTTGTTTTGATTTGCATTTCTCTGATGGCTAAGGATGTCTAACAATTCCTTAGATGCTCCTCAGCCATTCAATATTGCTCAATTGAGAACTTTGTGTTTAGCTCTGTACCCCATTTTTTAATAGGGTTGTTTGATTCTCTGGTGTCTAGCATTTTGACTTCTTTGTATACCTTGGATGTTAGGCCTCCATCTGATGTGGAGTTGGTAAAGATCTCTTCCCATTCTGTTGGTTGCCATTTTGTTTCCTTGAGAATGTTTTTAGCCTTACAGAAACTTTGCAATCTCATTAAGTCCCATTTGTTAATCTTTGACCTTAGAGCTTGAGCCATTGATGTTTAGTTCAGAAAATTTTCTCCTGGGCCTATGCATTCTAAGGTTTTTCTTACTTTCTCATCAAATAATTTCATTGTGTCTGGTTTAGTGTGGAGATCTTTGATCCACTTACACTTGAGCTTTGTACAAAGAAATAAGAAAGGGTCTATTTTCATTCTTTGGCATGCTGAGTGCCAGTTGGACCAGCACCACTTGTTGAATAGGCTGTCCTTTTTCCATTGAATGTTATGGCTCTTTTGTCAAAAATCAGGTGACTATATACATGAGGGTTCATTTCTGGATCTTCTATTCTATTCCATTGATCCACGCGCCTATTTCTGTACCAGTACCAAGCAGTTTTCAGCACAATTGCCTTGTAATATAGCTTGAGGTCAGGGAGAGTGATTCCCGAAGACATTTTCTTGCTGTTGTGGATGGATTTTGCTATTCTAGGTCTTTTGTTAGTCCAGAAGAAATTGCAAATTGAACTTTACAACTCAATGAAGAACTGGGTTGGAGTTTAGATGGGGATTTCATTGAATCTGTAGATTGATTTTGGTAGGATGGCCATTCTTAAAATGATGATCCTTCCAATCAATGAGCATGGGAGATCTTTCTATTTTCTGAGATCTTCCTTGATTTCATTCTTTAGAAGTTTGAAGTTCTTGTCATACAGGTCCTTCACTTGCTTAGCTAGAGTCACACTAATGTATTTAGTAGTTTTTGTGACTATTGGGAAAGCTATATTTTCCCTAATTTCTTTCTACAAATGATTGTCCTTTGAATATAGAAAGGTTACTGATTTGTTTGAGTCAATTTTATATCCAGCCACTTTGCTGAACTTGTTTTTCAGCTGTAGGTTTTCTCTCGTGGAATATGTGGGGTCACCTAAGTACACTATCATGTCATCTGCAAAGAGCAATGATTTTACTTCTGCCTTTCCAATTTGTATCCCCTTGATCTTTTATTGCTGTCTAATTGCTCCTGCCAGGACACCTAGTACTATGTTGAATAGGTAGGGGGAGAGTAGTCAGCCTTGTCGAGTCCCTGATTTTAGTGTGATTGCTTCATATTTCTCACCTTTAAGTTTGATGTTAGCTGTTGGTTTGCTGTTTATTGCTTTTATTATGTTTAGTTATGAACCTTGATTTTCTGTTTTTTCCAGGACTTTTAACATGAAGGGGTGTTGAATTTTGTCAAATGCTTTCTCAGCATCTAGTGAGATGACCATATGATTTTGTTCTTTGATTTTGTTTATATGGTGGATTACATTGATGGATTTCTTCATATTAAACCATCCCTGCATCCCAGGGGATGAAGCCTACTTGGTCATGGTGAATGATTGTTTTGAGGTGTTCTTGGATTCAGTTTGCAAGGATTTTGTTGAGTATTTTGCAACAATGTTCATAAGTGAGATTGTTCTGTAGTTCTCTTTCCTTGTAGGGTCTTTGTGTTGTTTAGGAACGAGGGTTATTGTATCCTCAAAAAATGAGTTAGGTTGTGGGAAGCCACTGTATTCGCCATTACAAGATGACGCCCAGCCCGAAGGGAGAGTGGCCAGTTTTGAGATAAACAACCTACGTGCGCATGCACGCCTGCCTGTTTTTGCTGAATCATGGTGACTCTGAGTATGCTAATTAGGGCACACAGAATGCACCAATCAGGTGGTGGCACAGTCCTCCTAAGAATGTATCAGGAGGGCTGGTTTCTGGGATGGTGTCTTTCGCTACTTCAATCAAGCCCCCAATAAACGCCTGTGGAATGATCCTGTTGTGGCGCGTCTTCCTTGCCGGAGAGATAGGCGATTGATACATAGGTAATATTCCATCTGATTCTATCTTGTGTAATAGTTTGGATAGTATTGGTATTATGTCCACAATAAATGGCTGATAAAGTTCCGCACTGAAATCATCTGAACCTGGGCTTTTTTTTTTTTTTTTTTTTTTTGGCTGGGTGGCTTTTGATGACTTCTTCTATTTCTTTAGGTGTTTTGGGATTATTTAGATGGTTTACCTGGTCCTGGTTTAACTTTAGGATCTTGTATCTGTCTAGGAATTCATCTATTTCCTCCAGATTTTCCAACTTTGTGGAGTATAGGTTTTGTAGTAGGATCTAATGATTTCTTGAATTTCTTCAGTTTCAGTTGTTATATCACTACTTTTTATTTCTGATTTTGTTAAATTGTATACTCTCTCTTTGCCCTCTAATTATTTAGGGTAGGTGTTTATCAATCTTGTTGATTTTTTCAAGGAACCAGCTCTTGGTTTTGTTGATTCTTTTGATGATTCTTTTTGTTTCTATTTGTTCTATTTCTGCCCTACTTTTGATTATTTCTTGCTGTCTACTCCTCTTGGGTGTATCAGCTTCCTTTTTTTCTAGAGCTTTTAGCTGTGCTGTCAAGCTGATGTATGCTCTCTAGTTTCTTTTTGGAAGCGCTCAGGGCTATGAGTTTTCCTCTCAGTACTTCTTTCATTGCATCCCATGAGTTTGGGTATGTTGTGTTTTCATTTTCATTGAATTCTAGAAAAGACTTATTTTCTCTCTTTATTTTTTCTTTGACCCTGCTATGGTTTAACAGATCATTGTTTAGTTTCCATGTGTATGTGTGCTTTTTGTTGTCTTTCTTGCTGTTAAAACCAGCCTTAGACCATGGTGATCTGAGAGGATGCATGGGAGTATTTCAATCTTTTTATATTGATTGAGGCTCATTCTGAGTCTAATTATGTGGTCAATTTTCATGTAGGTTCCATGGGTTGCTGAGAAGAAGGTGTATTCTTTTACTTTAGGATGATATATTCTGTAGATATCTATTAATTCCTCTTGGTTCATAGTCTCTGCTAGTTTTACAGTGTCCTTGTTCAATTTCTGTTTCCATGATCTTTTCTTTGGTCAGAGTGGGGTATTGAAGTCTCTCACTATTATTCTCTGGGGTGAAATATATTTTTTGGGCTTTATTAGTGTTTCTTTTATGAATGTGGGTGCTTTTGTATATGGAGCATATATGGGGTCATGTAAGTATATTATCATATCGTCTTCAAATAGTGATATTTAGACTTCTTCCTTTCCATTTTCTATTCTGTTGACACTTTTTTTTTGTGTTTGATTGCTCTGTCTAGTACTTCTAATACTATATTGAATGGGTATGGGGAGATTGGACAGCTTTGTCTAGTCTATTATTTTAGTGGCATTGTTTCAAGTTTCTCACTATTTAGTTTAATATTGGCTACTGGTTTGCTGTATATTGCCTTTGCCAAGTTTAAAGATGGATCTTGAATTCCTTATCTTTCCCAGACATTTACCATGAAAACTTGTTTAATTTTGTCAAATGCTTTTTAACTATCTAAAGAGATGTTCATTTTTTTTTTTGAGTTTTTTTTTTTTTTTCTTCTTTGGTTGATTAAACTGATGGATTTCCATATCCTGAATCATTCTTGCATCCCTGGGATGCAGCCTACTTAATCATGGTGAATGATAGTTTTGAAGTGGTCTTGTATTCCATTTGGAAGAATTTTATTGAGTTTTTTTACATTAATGTTCATGTGGGAAATTGATCTTAAAATCTCTTTTTTTTTTCAGTTCTTGAAGTGGTTTAGGAATGAGCATAAATACAGCTTTGAAAAATGAGTTGGGTAGTGTTCCTTCTGTTTCTATTTTGTGGAATAGTTTCGAGAGTACTAGTATTAGGTCTTCTATGAAAGTCTGATAGAATTGAACACTAAACTCATCTCATCCTGGACCTTTGTGGTTGTGAAGTTTTTATGTCTGCTTCTATTTCTTTAGGGGTTATGGGGCTGTGTAGATGGCTTATCTGATAAAGATTTAACTTTGTTAACTAGTATTTGTCTAGAGAATTGTCTATTTCCTCAAGATTTTTCAGTTTTGTTGAGTATAGACTTTCGTAGTAGGATCTAATAACTTCTTGAGTTTCTTTAGTTTTTGTTGTTATGTCTCCACTTTCTTTTCTAATTTTGTTTATTTGGATACTCTCTTTGTACCCTCTCATTAGTCTGGCTAAGGGTTTATCAATCATGTTGATTTTTTCGAAGATCTAACTCCTGGTTTTATTGATACTTTATATAGTATTTCTTTTTTAATTTTTTTAGTTCACTTCATCTCTTAGTATGATTATTTTCTGCCATCTATTACTCTAGCATGTATTTACTTCTTTTTGTTCTAGAGCTTTCAGGTGTGCTGTGGAACGGTTAGTGTGTGCTCTCTCTAGTTTCTTTTTGGAGGTACTCAGAGCTATGAGTTGTCCTCATAGCACTGCTTCCATAAGTTTGGGTATGTTGTAGCTTGTTTTTTGTTAAATTTTAAAATGTTCTTGACTTTTTTCTTTCTTTCCCAAGCTATCATTTAGTAGAGCATTGTTCAGCTTCCATGTGTATATGAGTTTTTGGTTATTTTTGTTGTTATTGAAGACCATCTTTAATTCATGGTGATCTGATAGAATACATGAGATTATTTTTTATGTTCTTGTATCTGTTGAGGCCTGATTTGTGACTGACTGTACTGTCAGTTTTGGAAAAATTGCCCTGAGATGATGAGAAGAAGGTATATTCTTTTTTTTTAGGATGAAATGTTCTATAGATGTTTGTTAAATCTATTTATTTCATAAGTTCTGTTAGTTTCACTGTGTCTCTGTTCAGTTTCTGCTTCTATGATCTGTGTGTGTGGTGTAATATATGCTTTGAGCTTTAGTAAAGATTTTTTTTTTTTAATGAATGTGTGTGCCCTTATATTTGGAGCATAGTTGTTTAGGATTGAGAGTTTATCCTGATAAATTTTTCCTTTGATAAGGAAAAAGTGTTCTTATCTCTTTTGATTGAAAATCTATTGTATTTGACATTAGGATGGTCACTCCAGTTTGTTTCTTGGGACTATTTGCTTGAAAAGTGTTTTTTTTTTTTTCTCCAAACTTTTATTCTGAGGCAATGCCTGTCTTTATTGCTGAGATTAGTTTCCTGTATGCAGTAAAATGCAGGGTCCTATTTATGTGTCCAGCCTGATAGTTTATATCTTTTTATTAAGGTTTTTGAGTCCATTAATATTAAGAGATATTAAAGAATAATGATTGTTGTTTCTTGTTATTTTTGTTGTTACAGGTAGAATTATATTTGTGTGCCTTTCTTTTTTTTTCAAGAATATTATTTTCTTGCTTTTCTTAAGGTATAGTTTTCCTCCTCATGTTGGAGCTTTCTATTATCTTTTTTAGGGCTGGATTTTTGGACAGATATTATGTACATTTGGTCTTGTCCTGGAATATCTTGGTTTCTCCATTTTCTCCATCTATAGTAACTGAGAGTTTGGCTGACTAATAGAACCTGGGCTGGCATTTGTGTTCCCTTAGGGTCCATATGATATCTGTCCAGGATATCTAGCTTTCCTAGTTTCTGTTCAAAAGTATGGTATATTCTGATTGGTCTGCCTTTATATGTTACTTGTCCTTTTTTCCTTAATGATATTAGTGTACTTTCATTGCTTTGAACATTTGGTGTTTTGAATATTATGTGTTGGGAAGAATTTATTTTCTGTTCCAATCTATTTGCTGGTCTGTAGGCTTCTTGTATGTTCATATCTATCTCATTCTTTAGGTTAAGGAAGTTTTCTTATATAGTTTTGTTGAAGATATATACTGGGTCTTTGAGTTGGACGACTTGACTCTCTTCTAAACCTATTATCCTTAGGTTTGGTCTTCTTGTTGTGTCCTGAATTTTCTAGATATTTTGGGTTAGGAACATTTTAATTTTAACATTTTCTCTGATTTTTGTATCAATGCTTTCTACGTTATCTTCTGTCCCTTAGAATCTCTCTTCCTTCTATTATATTATGTTGGTGATGATTGCATTTATGACTTCTGACATCTTCCCTAGGTTTTCTATCTCCAGGGTTGTCTCTTTTTATGTTTTCTTTATTGTTCACATTTTTGTTTGTAGATCCTGAATGTTTGTTGTTTTTCAATTGGTTCATCTATTTGCTTGTGTTTTCCTGTATTTCTCTAAGGGCTTGTACTTGTTTTTCTGTGTTTTCCTGTATTTCTTTAAGGAAGTTATTCCTGAATTTCTCAAGTCCCTTTATTATCAGCATGAGCCACAATTTTAAGTCCTAATCTTGTTTTTCTGTTGTGTGGGATATACACCTCTAGCACTGGAGGGAGAGGTGAGTTCTGATGTTGTCAGGTTGTTTGGTTTCTGTAGGTTAGATTCTTGTGCTTCCTCTTGTCCTCTTATTATCTCTGATGTTAGTGGATCTTTTTGTCTCTGAATGGAGCTTATCTTTCCTGTGTGTCTATGGCCATGGGCTTCAGAGGGAGATTGGTCTTGGGTGTTCAGCTCTCTATGGGAAGGTGGTGAGTTCTGATGATAATGGATTGACTCTAGCTCTGGGTACAGATGGAGGCCTAAAGTGCACAGCACCAAGCAGTAGCATGATACCTGCCCCCCCTGAGATTTCCTGGTGGTCTCTCCCCATATAATCCATGGGGAGAGAGTGTGGGCTCAACAGTGTACTCAGTAGGGAGAATGCTCTTGCATCTCCGCTGGGCACTCAGATCTCTGTGGGTGGGCTGCAACTCCTGATAGCAGTGTATGTGCTTTCCATGCTAAGATGTTTAGACAGCCTCCAGTTCCTTTATGAAGGCTCTTAGTACTATGAACTTTCCCCTTAGCTCTGTTTCCTAAGTTTCCCATAAGTTTAGGTATACTTTTTTCAAGTTTATTGAATTCTAGAAAGTCTTTAATTTCTTTCTTTATATCTCCCTTAACCCAGCAGTCATTGAACAGAGAGTTATTCATTTTCCATGTCTTTGTAGGTTTTCTGTTGTTGGGAAATCCAGCTTTAATCCATGGTGCTATCACAAGATAGAAGGAGTTACTTAAATTTTCTTGTATCTTTTGATACTTTATTTGTGACTGAGTTGTAATTATTTTTGGAAGAATTCTGTGATATGCTGAAAGGTACATTCTTTTGTGCTTGAGTGATATTTTCTGTAGATATCTGTTTGTTCCATTTGTGTTATAGCATAAGTTAATTCAAGTTTTTTTTTTTTTTTTTTTTTTTTTTTTTTTTTTTTTTTTTGATGTAGTTTCTTTTTGAATGAACTGCATATTTTTTTGGCTGGAAGTCTCTCATTTTTTTTGGAAATATTTTATTTACATTTCAAATGCTATGCCCTTTCCTGGTTTCTCCTTCATAAACTCCCTATATTATCTCCTCCTCCTGCTGCTTCCATCGGGGTGCCCCCTTACCAACCAATATCCTCCCACCTCCCTGCAGTGACTTTCATCTACACTGGGACATCTCTTCTTCTTTTTTCCATTGATGCCTAACAAGGTCTTCCTCTGTTACATATGTACCTGGAGCCATGGGTCCATCCATTTGTACTATTTGGATAGTTGCTTAGTTCCTGGGAGCTGTGGTTGGTTGCTATTATTGTTCTTATGGGGTTGAAAACCCCTTTAGTTTCTTTAGTCCTTTCTCTCACTCCTCCACTGGGAATGCTGTTCTTAGTTTAACTATTGTGTTTGAGCATCTACCTCTGTATTTGTCATGATCTGGAAAAACCTCTCAGGAAACAGCAATATCAGGCTTCTGTTGAGAGTTCTTTGTTTCTCTGTCCCCCATTTTTTTTTTTTTTTTTTTTTTTTTTTTTTTTTTTTTTTTTTTAGTGTACAGACCGAAGTTTATTTCACAGTGCATAAACTTATATACAATCTTTGAGCAAATCCCAAGCCCTTAAATCCTTGGCCAATCATATCTTCCCGCACTGTTACTGTGCTCCAATGAAACCCCTGATTAAAGAGGCAACTAAGAAGGGGTGAGGGCATTATCACCTGTTAGAACTTCCACGTAGGTTGGGGGAAGCAGCCACAACCCTGGCCTTGGCTCCATTTTTCCATCTTACTGGTATTATGGGATCCATCTTAGATCTAATGACATGTATGGCAGATCAGGAATCTTCAAAGAGTCACAGAAGTCTGTAGTGCCTCACCCTGCACCCTACTTATTCCTTCATAAGGTTGACCTCCACATACCCCATACCTCTGATGTCTGAAAAGCACAAATATAGATGCTTCCTGAAACCACTGGGAGGAATGAACTCTGCTGATGTTCTGCTTTTAGCCCGATAATATTCACTTCAAACTTATGGCCTGAAAAAAATTTAAGATAATTAGTGTTTTCCTTTCTTTCAAGATGTATTTATTTTATGTATGTGAGTACACTGTAGCTTTCTTCAGACATACCAGAAGAGGGCACCAGATCTCATTACAGATGGTTGAGAGCTACTATGTAGTTGCTGGGAATTGACCTCAGAACCTCTGGAAGAGCAGTGCAGGCTCTTTACTGCTGAGTCATGTCTCCAGCACTCCAGTGTTTGCTTTCTTTCTTTCTTTCTTCTGTTTTTTTCCAGTGCTTGGCTTTTTTTTTTTTTTTTTACAATGAGCAAAAAGTATATAAAATACAGGGTATAAACCAAAATTTGTCAATGTGATTTTGGTGTGTAAGGATTGGGCATGACGTTTTTTATTTTTATTTTTTTGTTTTTTGGTTTTGTTTTGTTTTCTTTTTTTCTTGGACTTGACAATGTCTGTGACTTGTTTCTGGGGCAGTGCGAGCCTCTGGGGTTAGCATCCCAATATCAGTGACTGCATATTATGTCTGTTCATTTGTGACTGGGTTATCTCACTCAGGATGATATTCTCTAGATGCAGCCATTTTCTTAAATATTTGGTTAAGTTGTTGTTTCTGGTGGATGAGTAGTATTCAATTGTGTAAATATACCACAATTTTTGTATCCATTTATCTACTGAAGGACATCTGGGTTTTTCAAGCTTCTGGCTATTATAAATAGAGCTGCTTTGAACATTGTGGTGCATGTATCTTTGTTGTATATTAAAGTGTCTCTGGGGTATATGCCCAGTAGTGGAATAGCTGGGTCTTCAGGTAGTATTATGTTCAATTTTCTGAGGTATCGACAGACTGATTTCCAGAGTAGTTGTATCAGTTTACAACCATACAAACAGTGGAGAAGTGTTTCTCTTTCTCCGCAACCTAGCCAGCATCTGCTGTCATTTGAGCTTTGGATTTTGGCCAATCTGCCTGGTATGAGGTGGAATCTCAGGGTTGTTTTGATTTGCATTTCCCTGATGGCTAAGGCTGTTGAACACTTCCCCAGATATTTCTCAGCCATTCAATATTCCTCAATTGAGAACATTTTGTTTAGATCTGTACCCCATTTTTTAATAAGGTTGTTTGATTCTCTGGTGTCTAGCTTTTTGAGTTCTTTGTATACCTTGGATATTAGGCCTCTATATGATGTGGAGTTGGTAAAGATCTTTTCCCATTCTGTTGGCTGCCATTTTGATTTCTTGAGAATGTCCTTAGCCTTACAGAAACTTTGCAATCTCATTAAGTCCCATTTGTTAATCTTTGACCTTAGAGCTTGAGCCATTGGTGTTTTGTTCAGAAAATTTTCTCCTGTGCCTATGTTTTCTAAGGTATTCCCTACTTTCTCATCTAATAGTTTCAGTGTATCTGGTTTAATGTGGAGATCTTTGATCCACTTACACTTGAGCTTTGTACAAGGAAATGAGTAAGGGTCAATTTTCATTCTGCATGCTGAGTGCCAGTTGGATCAGCACCATTTATTGAATAGCCTGTCCTTTTTCCATTGAATGTTTACAGCTCCTTCGTAAAAATCAGGTGACCATATATATGAGGACAAAATTCTGGTTCTTCTATTCTATTCCACTGATCCACGTGCCTATTTCTGTACCAGTACCATACAGTTTTAAGCACCATTGCCTTGTAATATAGCTTGAGGTCAGGGTTACTGATTCCCACAGATGTTTTCTTGTTGTTGAGGATGGATTTAGCTATTCTACATCTTTTGTTATTCCAGATGAAATTGCACATTGATCTTTCCAACTCAATGAAGAACTGGGTTGGAATTTAGATGGGGATTTCATTGAATTTGTAGATTGCTTTCAGTAGGATTGCCATTTTTAAAATGTTGATCCTTCCAATCCACGAGAATGAAAGATCTTTCCATTTTCTGAGATCTTCCTCAATTTCCTTCTTTAGAGTTTTGAAGTTCTTGTCATACAGGTCCTTCACTTGTTTAGTTAGAGGCACACCAAGGTATTTCATTGTTTTTGTGACTATTGTGAAGGTTATCTTTTCCCTAATTTCTTTTTCCACATGTTTGTCATTTGAGTATAGGAAGGCTACTGATTTGTTTGAGTTAATTTTGTATCCAGCCACTTTGCTCAACTTGTTTATCAGCTGTAGGAATTCTCTGGTGGTATTTTTGGGACACTTAAGTACCCTATCATGTCATCTGCAAAGAATGATGTTTTTGCCTGTTCCTTTCTGATTTGTTTCCCATTGATCTCCTTTTGCTGTCTAATTGTTCCAGCCAGGACTTCCAGTACTATGTTGAATAGGGAGCATGAGAGTGGGCAGCCTTGTCTAGTCCCTGATTTTAGTGGGATTGCTTCAAGTTTCCCACCATTAAGTTTGATGTTGGCTCTTGGTTTGCTGTACATTGCTTTTATTATGTTTAGGTATGGACCTTGAATTTCTGTTCATTCTACGACTTTTAACACGAAACGGTGTTGAATTTTGTCAAATGCTTTCTCAGCATCTAGTGAAATTTTGTGATGTGATTTTGTTCTTTGAGTTTGTTTATATGGTGGATTACATTGATAGATTTCCTTATATGAAACCATCCCTGTATCCCTGGGATGAAGCCTACTTTGTCATGGTAAATGATCATTTTGATGTGTTCTTGGATTCAGTTTGCAAGGATTTTGTTGAGTATTTTTGCATCAATGTTCATAAGTGAGATTGTTCTGAAGTTCTTTTTCTTTGTAGGGTCTTTTTGTGGTTTAGGAATGAGGGTTATTGCAGCCTCAAAAAAATGAGTTAGGTAGTATTCCATCTGATTCTATCTTGTGGAATAGTTTGGAGAGTATTGCTTTTATATCCTCAATAAATGTCTGATAAAATTCTGCACTGAACCTGTCTAGACCTCGGCTTTTTTTTGGTTGGGAGGCTTTTGGTGACTTCTTCTATTTCTTTAGGTGTTATGGGTTCATTTAGATGGTTTACTTGGTCCTGGTTTAACTTTAGGATCTTGTATCTGTCTAGGAATTCATTCATTTCATCCAGATTTTCCAACTTTGTGGAGTGTAGGTTTTTGTAGTAGGATCTGATGATTTCTTGAATTTACTCATTTTCAGTTGTTATGTCTCCACTTTCTTTTCTGATTTTGTTAATTGGTATACTCTCTGTTTGCCCGCTTGTTAGTCTGGTTAGGGGTTTATCAATCTTGTTGATTTTCTCAAGGAACCATCTCTTAATTTTGTTGATTTTTTAAATGGTTCTTTTTGTTTCTATTTGGTTTATTTCTGCCCTAATTTTGATTATTTTCTTGCTGTCTACTCTTTTTTGGTGTATCTGCTTCATTTTATTCTAGGGCTCTTAGCTGTGCTGTCAAGTTGGTGATGTATGCTCTCTGCAGTTTCTTTTTGGAAGCACTTAGGGCTATGAATTTTCCTCTCAGTACTGCTTTCATTGCATCCCATAGGTTTGGGTATGTTGTGTTTTCATTTTCATTGAATTCTAGAAAATCCTTAATTTCTTTCTTTATTTCTTCTTTGACCCTGCTCTGGTTTAACAGAGCATTGTCTAGTTTCCATGGGTATATGGGCTCTTTGTTGTTTTGTTGTTGTTAAAGACCAGTCGTAGACCATGGTAAACTGAGAGGATGCATGGGAGTATTTCAATCTTCTTATATCGGATGACGCTCGTTCTGTGTCCAATTATGTGGTCAATTTTCAAGAAGGTGCCATGGGGTGCTGAGAAGAATGTGTATTCTTTTATTTTAGGATGATATGTTCTGTATATATCTATTAATTCTTGTTGGTTCAAAGTCTCTGCTAATTTTACAGTGTCCTTGTTCAGTTTCTGTTTTCATGATCTTTCCATTGGAGAGAGTGGGGTATTAAAGTCTCCCACTATTATTGTGTTGGTTGAAATGCATTTTCTGAGCTTTAGTAGGGTTTCTTATATGAATGTGTGTGCTTTTTTATTTGGAGCATATATGTTAAGAATTGAGAGTTCCTCCTGACAGATTTCCCCAGTAATGAGTAAAAAGTGTCCTTCCTTATCTTTTTTGATAACTTTGGTTGGAAATTTACTTTATACAATATTTGAATAGCCACTCCAGCTTGCTTCTAGGGGCTGTTTGCTCGGAAGGTTTTTTTTTTTTTTTTTTTTTTTTCACCCTTTTACTCTGAGATAGTGTCTGTCTTTGTCTCTGAAATGAGATTCCTTTGATGAGTATGATGTGTTTTTTTAACCACTTTTGTTTAGTTTTGTCTATAAGTCTATTTTATTAGATAATAGAATTGGTATACTCTTGCTCTTGTTTCTAATTGCTTAAAAACCCTTTCCCAACTCTTTCTTTTGAAGTAATATCTATTTTGAATTTGAGGTGTGTTTCTTGTATGCAGGAGAAGTGTTGTATTATGTTTTTGCAACTACTCTGATATTCTATGTTTTTTTTATTGGGAGCTGAGCAATGATTGTTAATTCCCATAACCTTGATATGGGTTGTGGTTTTGGGTGTGTGTTTCCCTTCTTTTGTTTTTCCTGTTATGAACTTATGTATTTAGTGTGTTTGCTAGAGTGAAGTTAACCTTCTTAGGTTAGAGTTTTCTATCTAGTATTTTCATCAGGGTTGGAACTTTGGTTAGATATAGGTTAAATTTGGGTATATCATGGAATATTGTGTTGTCCCCAACTCTGGTAATTGAATGTTTTTCTAGGTATTGTAGTCTGTGCTGGCATCTGTGGTCCCTTAGATATGGCAAGGTATTATACCTTAGATAAGGAAGGTATATAGACCTCCCTGTCTTTTAAAGTCTTAGTTGAGAAGTTGTCTGTAAATCTACTATGTGTGTCTTTATACGACACTTGGTCTTTTACATTGAATCCATTAATATTTCTTCTTGTTTCTGTACAATTAGTGTTTTAATTAATATATAGCAGAAGTTTATTTCTTTTTGATCCAAAGTATGTGGTGTTTTGTGTGCTTTTTTTACAGTTATTGACACCTTTTTCTTCTATGAAAAATAAGTGTTCTTTAAATTTAGGTGTTGTTTTTACAGAATACTTTTATGTATCTTGACTTTAGTCACTTTAGATAGAGCAATTGCATATGTTAGTAAATATTTTCTCTAAAATTATATTTGAAAATTATACCATATATTATATATTATTTTATTCCTGTGTAATAATATTTAATTAATTGGATATAAATAGAATAATTTTTTAGTACCCTAGGTCCCATAACTAATATTTTTAGATAAATGGATCCTATTCAGTTAGGCTAAATTTCAAGGTCTAGTATGTGGTATAATTTTTAACACTTTTATCTGTGGAGTCCAATTTTCCCATTAATTCTAGTTGTTTTGTTTTTCAATCATGGATGTTGCTTCTTGTTTTGGCCTGGAGCGTTTCCTGCCACTTTCTTGTTTGAATGAGTGATGTGCTAAAAGAAATGTACCCAGAAAAGCTCAAAATGTATTAAGTCAAATGCTAAACTATTTCCATGATAAAGTAACTTGCTTGGGTAAAAGAAAAATTAATGTACCTAGAAGAATCTGTTTATTCTGGCTATTCTGATTGGTTAAGAACTCATTGCTTGAGTTAAATCTGTCAAATAAGAATGAATATCAGAATAGGATGGATTGAAAAATGACAATCTCTTTTGTGACTATTGTGATGGAAAGCTACTTCCTGGACTTCTGCAACTTTCTTGGCCTTCCTACAGTGGCCAGCTTCATCACAGTGCTATGAAAGGGGGAGGAGCAGTGAGAAATTATATTTCTATCACAATGTAGTCACACCTAAAAACAATCCTCCATCTGTAGTATAAAACATGTGAGCACCCAATGATCTCTTATAAAGTTAATTTTTTTCCTATATTTGTAAACAAAAATTTGAACTAATAAATATACGTGTATATATAAATATATATAAAACTGTATTATCTGTCTACACATGTACATATCTATATAACTTTAAAATAAATTTCTTTCTAAGCAAATTATACATGACAGTATATTTAAATTTTATTAATATCATTTGGTCACCAAAAATTCACTTGTATACAGGCAGAAAGATAACACATTGTTCTTTTAATAAACATTTGATAATGCATAAGGCTGAGAAATTTTTTCTATTTATTGACTTTTGTTTCCTGCTCTGTGAACAACCTCACCTTCTGTAGTAATCTAAACTTTTATCTTCATGAGTTCCTTTTTGTGGAATAAAATGGAAGAAGCTTCCACTGACATTTACTCAAAAATATCCATGTTGGTTATTTGATCTTAAATTCTAAATATTTTATGCTGAAACATCAAAAATGTTAAGGTTTTTTCCCTTTAGTTTAAAATGCATCATGTTGCCTTTAACAAACCTTGTCAAAATACTCCCATGTATCCTATCAGATCATCATGGACTAAGGCTTATCTCTAATAAAAAAAAAAAAAAAAAAAAAAAACACATATACATGGAAGCTGAACAATGCTCTGCTCAATAATAACATTGTCAAACAAGAAATAAAGAACAATATTAAGAATTTTTTTTAGAGTTTAATGAAAATGAAAGCACAACATACCCAAACTTATAGGATGCAATAAAAGCAGTACTGAGAAAAACCTCATAGCTCTGAGTGTCTCCAAAAAGAAACTGTAGCAAGCATATACTAGCAGCTTGACAGCACAGCTGAAATCTCTAGAAAAAAAAAATCAGAAATGAAAGAGGAGACATATAACAGAAACTGAGGAAATTCAAGAAATAATCAGATCCTACTGCAAAAGCATATACTCAACAGAACTGGAAAATCTGGAGAAAATGGATGAATTTTGGGAAAGATACTAGTTAAGAAAGATAAATCTTTATCAGATAAACCATCTAAACAGACACATAACACCTAAAAAAATAGAAACAATCATCAAAAGCCTCCCGACCCCTGGCCCCCCCTAAAAAACCTCAGGACCAGGTGGGTTTAGTGGAGAGTTCAATCTGACTTTCATAGAAAACCTAATGCCTATACTCTCCAAACTATTCCACATAAAGAAACAGAAGGAACACTACTCAACTTGATCTTTGAAGCCACAATTATGCTCATACCTAAACCACACAAAGATACTACTAAGAAAGAGAACTTCGGACCAATTTTTCTCATTAACGTCAATGCAAAAATACTCAATAAAATTATTGCAAACTGAATCCAAGAACACATCAAAACAATCTTCTACCATGATCCAATAAACTTTATCACAGGGATGCAGGGATGGTTCAATATGCAGAAAACCATCAAAGTAATTGACCATATAAAAAAACTTAATGAAAAAAAACTACATGATCATCTCCCTAGATGCTGAGAAATCATTTGACAAAATTTAACACCTCTTCATGATAAAAGTCTTGGAAAGATCAGGAATCTAAGGCCCATACCTCCACATCATAAAAGCAATATACTGCAATCCAGCAGCCAACATCACACTAAATGGTGATGAACTTGAAGCAATCCTTCTAAAATCAGGGACTAGACAAGGCAGCCAACTCTCCCCTTACCTATTCAATATAGTACTGGAAGTTCTGGCCAGAGCAAATAGCCAACAAAAAGAAGTCAAAGAGATACAAATTGAAAAGGAAGAAGTCAAAATATCACTATTTTCAGATGATATGATAGTATACTTAAGTGACCCCAAAAATCTACCAGAGAACTTTTAAAGCTGATAACAGCTTCAGCAAAGTGGCTGAATATAAAATTAACCAAAAGAAATCAACTGCCTTCCTCTACTCAAAGTATAAACAGGCTGAGAAAGAAGTTCAAAAATTGATACCCTTCACAATAGTCACAAAGGCTATAAAAGGTGTTGGGGTGACCCTTAACAAGCAAGTGAAGGATCTGTATGACAAGATCTTCAAGACTCTGAAGAAGAAAATTGAAGATCTCAGAAGACTGAAAGATCTCCTATGTTCATGGAATTGAAGGATCAAAATTGTAAAAATGGCCATCTTGCCAAAAGCAATCTACAGATTCAATGCAATCCCAATCAAAATTGCAAATCAATTCTTCAAAGAGTTGGAAAGCACAATTTGAAATTTATCTGGAATAACAAAAAAACCTAGAATAGTAAAATCTACTCTCAACAATAAAAACACTTTAGGCAGAATCACCATCCCTGATCTCATACTATATTACAAAGCAGTTGTGATAAAAACAGCATGATATTGGTACAGAGATAAGCAGGTAGATCAGTGGAAATGAATTAAGATCCAGAAATGAACTCACACACCTATGGTCACTTGGTCTTTGACAAAGGAGCTAAGAACATTCAATGGACAATGGACAACATCTTGAACAAATGGTATTGGTTCAACTGGTAGTCAGCATGTAGAAGAATGCAAATCAATCCTTTACCTATTTCCTTGTACAAAGCTCAAGGGCAAGTGGGTCAAAAACCTATACATAAAACCAGGCACACTAGAACTATTAGAAGAGATATTTGGTACGATGTAGAACACATAGGCACATGGGAAATTTTCCTTAACAGGACACCATTGGCTTTTGCTTTAAGATGAAGAATCGACAAATGGAACTTCGTGATATTGCAAAGCTTCTGTAAGACCAAGGACGCTGTCAAGAGAACAAAACAGCAGTGAACAGATTGGGAAAGGATCATTACCAATCCTACATTTGATAGAGGGCTAGTATCCAATATATACAAAGAACTCAGAAATGTAAACTATAAAGAATCAAGTAACCCTATTAAGAATGGGGTACAGAGCTAAAGAATTCTCAGCTGAGGAATATTGAATGTCTAAGAAGCACTTCATTATTTCTAGTCATCAAGGAAATGCAAATCAAAACAACCCTGAGATTCCACCTCACAGCAGTTAGAATGGCTAAGGTCAAAATCTCAGGTGACAGCAGATTCTGGTGAGGATGTTGAGAAACAGGAACAGTCCTTTACTGTTGGTAGGGTTGTAAGCTGGTACAACCACTCTGGATATTAGTCTGGTGGTTCCTTAGAAAATTGGACATAGTATTGCCTGAAAACCCAGCTATTTCAGGCCTGGGCATATACCCCTAAGATGCTTCCACATATCAAAAGGATACATGCTCCACCATGTTTATAGCAGCCTTATTTATAATAGCCAGAAGCTGGAAAGAACCCAGATGTTCATATACAGAAATTGTGGTACATTTACACAATGGAGTACCACTCAGCTATTGGAAACAATGACTTTATTAATTTCGTAGACAAATGAATAGATCTAGAGATTATCATTCTGAGTGAGGTAACCCAGTCACAAAAGAACTCGTTATGCACTCACTGATAATTGGATATTAGCTCTAGAAAGATCTGAATTTCCAAGATATCATTCACAAACGTTATGAAGCTCAAAAAGAAGGCAGGTCAAAGTATGGATGCCTTAGTCCTTTTTAGAAGGGAGAACAAAACACTCACAGAATGCAATGCAGGGTCAAATAGAGGAACAGGGATTTAAGAAAGATCATTCAGAAGTCTTCTTACCCTGGGATCCACCACATATGCAGCTACCAAATCCAAGCACTATTGCTGATGCCAAGAAGTACTTACTGGAAGGAACCAGATAGAGATGCCCCCCCCCCCCGGGACAGTGTTAGAGTTATATAGATACAGCTAAGCATGCTTGCAGCTAACCATTAGACTGAATATCTTATAGTTCAGTGCCAGATCAGAATGATTAATAGAAAATATCTCTTTACATAAATACTTTTTAAAGGCATAAACATATTTTGAACATGATTATAAACTTTTAAGTAATCTGTATACCTAGAAAAGCTGAATAATGTTCACATTTCAAAAAATGCTTCCTAGTAAAGAAACATCTTACCTACTATCCATGATGTTTTGATGTTTAGTGTCGAGAATTAGTTTCAATTCATTTTGTGTGTGTGTGTGTGTGTGTGTGTGTGTGTGTGTGTGTGTATGTATGTATGTATGTGTGTGTGTGTGTGTGTGTGTGTGTGCGCGCGCACATTGGTATTAGTAAATATTCTCCCATTTATCCTTGTTATATATACAGTCTGTAACCCACAGTGCTATGCAGCACATCTATAGGAAATATAGAGAACCAATACTTTTCCTGGCAACTGATTGATTGGGGAGCCCTTGACTACTTTTCTTATACTATCCTGTAATAGTTTGAATAGAAATGGTCCCTATAGACTCATCTATTTGAGTTCCTGGTCCATAGGAATTAATACTATTAAGAAGTGTGGCCTTTACAGGTGGGCTGTGAGGTCTTAGAATCTCCAAGATGTAATTTCCTGTTGCTTGCTGATGTGGATGTAGAGCTTTCAGCTTCCGCAGCACAATGTCTGCCTCGATGCTCCCAGATTTTCTCACCATGATGATAATAGACTAAAATTCTAAAGTTTTAACTAAGCCCCAGTATTTTCTGAAACAGTTTAATTCCTTACCTAAATCTAGCCTGAAACACATGTTTTCTAAAGTATATTGAGCTGTTTTGCAAGGGTAAATTGATTAAATCTCTCCAAGTAAAGCAAGAGATAAGACATTTGCCTCAGTGGTTGTAACCTTAGATATTATAAAGTTTGGGGGTGAAAAACTTGCCATAATGATGTTAACAAACAACTCAAAGGTGTCCTAAAGTTAAAATTGCAAATGTGCTGCCTATTTCAATTGGGTGACCCTTAGTAAAACTTTCCTGTAAATGAGTAGTTCCGATTTTGTGGGTTTTATCAATGTGCTATCTGTTCCAATTGACTAACCTATGATTGAATTAAACTCTACATCACATATAAATTGTCTATGCATCTGGATATTGTGGCTGCTTAAGTCTTTTCGAGTAGAGAGAATGTAACTATGGTCCATCAGTGAATATTTTTTTTTTATGTTGTAGCATCTTAGTGTTAACTCTTGACTTTTGACACAATAACATTTTCCTTTATAAGAATTGCCATAGTCATGGTAGCTCTTCACAGTAATAAAACCCTGACTAAAATAGAAGTTAGTACCAGAGACTTGGGTATTGCTATAAGAGGCTGGACCAAACTTTTGTTTTCAAGAATGTAGACTTCAGATTAGGAAAACAGTTTAACATGTTAAGTGGGGTTTAATGGGCTATACTAATAGGAGCATGAAAGACAGAAATGCTGAGGGTGATTTATTATTTTTTTCTTTTTTTTTCTTTTCTTGTTTTTCTTTTCTTTTTAACTTTATTTTAAAAAAACAAAGATAAAAGAAAAATATTTAAATATTTTTGCATAAATGTATACAAATACAATTGTGTCAGTGCTTGGCTTTTTTTTTTTTCTTTTTTTTTTTTAAGGTTTGATACTCTGCATTAAGGTCTTACTAGTTACAATGAGCAAAAAGTACATGTAAAACAGGATGTAACCTGGAATTGGTCATCATTTTCTTGGTGTGTAAGGATTGAGCGTGACTTTTTTGTTGTTGTTGTTGTTGTTTTGTTTTCTTTTTTTTGTTGAACTTCACACATTCTGTGAGTTGTTTCTGGGGCAGTCCGAGCCTCTGGGGTTAGCATCCCACTATCAGTGACTGCATATTATGTCTGTTCTTTTGTGACTGGGTTATCTCACTCAGGATGATATTCTCTAGATGCAACCATTTTCTTAAGAATTTGGTTAAGTCATTGTTTCAGATGGTTGAGTAGTACTCCATTGTGTAAATGTACCACAATTTTTGTATCCATTCATCTACTGAAGGACATCTTTGTTTTTTCCAGCTTCTGGCTATTATAAATAGAGCTGCTATGAAAACTGTGGTGCATGTATCTTTTTTGTATATTGGAGTGTCTCTGGGGTATATGCCCAGAAGTGGAATAGCTGGATCTTCAGGTAGTACTATGTCCAATTTTCTGAGGAATCGTGAGACTGATTTCCAGAGTGGTTGTATCAGTTTACAACCCCAACAACAGTGGAGAAGTGTTCCTCTTTCTCCTCAAACTCGCCAGCATCTGCTGTCATCTGAGGATTATTTAAACATTAGGAACTTAGCTCAAGAGGATTCAGAGAAAAACAATTTTACAAGGTGGCCTAATATTGACTCTAGCATGATCATGATTTAACTTTTAAAAGTGATATCTGTTTGGAAAGTCATAAATTTTCTTAAGATTTTCTAATTTCCCTAAGATTTTCCAGTTTTGTAGAAATGCAAATCAAAACAACTCCGAGGTTCTATCTTACATCCATTTGAATGGCCAAAATCTAAAACAGAAGATATAGCACATTCTGACAACAGTGCGGAGGAAGAAGAAAATTCTTCACTCTTGCTGGGAATGAAAACTTGTACAACTACTTTGAAAATCACTTTGGATGTTTCTCAAAAAGCTGGGATTACTTCTACCTCAAGACTCAACTAAACTACTCCTAGGCATATACCCAAAAAGTATTCTATCAACCCACACAAACATTTGCTCAATTATGTTCATAGCAGCTTTATTCAAAATAACCAGAAACTTAAAAAATATAGATGTGCCTCAGCTGAAGAATGGATAATAAAACTGTGGTACATGTACACAATAGAATACTATTAAGCTATAAAAATAAAGACATTATGATTTTGCAGGCAAATAGATGGAACTTGAAAATATCATGCAGAGTGAGGTAACTCAGTCAAAAAAGGACATGCATGGTATTACTCAGTTATAAATAGTTATTAATTATAAAATACAAGATTACTATGTTATAATCCACAGACCCAAATAAGCTGAACAAGAAAGAAGTTACAAATGAGCATGCTTGAATCTCACTTAGCAGAGAGAATAAAATTGTCCCAAGGGGCAAATAGGGGTTAAGAATTGGATGGGAGAGGGGACAAGGATTCAGGATCACATTTGGGGAGGAACAGAAGAGATGGCAGATGGCCTTAAGACTGAATGGAAATTTGCAGCTGATAGGTTTGGGAAAGTGTGGAGGCATCTCCAGGATGAATCAGTGACCTGGAATAGGGGAGGCACCCAGCAGTTAATGTATCAATCTTGACTGAGACTCACAGTATTGGGGTTATAGAAACTGAAGAAGCTACCTCCTATAGTCAGATGCTTTTTTTGTTTTTAATTCCTATAGTGCTCTGGAGAACAGTCTAGATTCATCTGTATCAATAGTTATTTACATGTGTGTAGCATTTTGTAATATCGAAAAATCAGTTTATTAGCCATTCATCTGAAGAAATTATATGGTTAACTTCAAGTTATTGATATTACAAATAAAATTGTTACTAACATTTTTGTACACTTTTCTATGTGGGACAAAATTTGCATTTCTTTGAGATAAGTGGCTAAGATTAAAGTAACTGGTTAATATAATTTTTGCATATTTCTTTTCTTTCTTTTCATTAATATATTTACTTATTTTCTTCATATCCTGATCAGTGCTCCTACCTTCAGTCACTCCTCACACAATCCCTCTCTAAACCTACCATTGAATATGAAGTTTTAAAGAAACAGTTGAGGTTCCTGGACTAATCTTATACTGTTAGATTAAGACCAGCATTGTCTTAATATTCCAGTTTCTCCACAGCCTTACATCTCTATTTTAGTCATTGTAATAGGCTTTTGTTACTTTGTATTTCTAAATATCTGGTAATATTTGTATTGAATTTTTTCTCATAAGTTCTATGTCATATATCATCTATTATGTAGTAGTTTTCTGTAAATTTTACTTGTTTGTAATTGGAATATTTATTTGTGGGGAGTGGAGAACACTTTCTACATTTAGAGACTATCCTTTGTTGAACATGTAGTTTGTAAATATCTTATCCAAAGCTATAGCTTGTCTTTATCTCTTTAGCAAGTATTTTCAGGCAAACAAACTTATTATTTACCCATTATTTATTGTGGTACTGATGTTTTAAACCTGGGATTTCACATATACTGGACAAGTACTTGACTACAAAGATACTCAATAAACCCCACATATTTGATTTTAATGATTTTATATTAATCACTTTTTCAATTTTATAGATCATGGTTTGATGTCAACTCTAAAAGTTTGCTTAGTATTATATGACTTTTCCTGGGAAGACAAAATGAAGTGCTATTTACTTAAGATAGGATGATTCTAGTCCTATTTGAGCCAATGAATTTACTGGGGTTGGCATGTGCACACTTGAAGTTCCCATCCACAGGTAATTCACCTATTGCATACTCTAGCAACCCAACATCACATATAACTGGGGAAGGGATACAAGTGGACAATGTGGATGACATAATTAGCAGTGAGTGGTAATGTCTGAAATCCCAGGTTTGGGTCTGTTGATTCTTTCCTCTCCTTTCAGAGTGATATGAAAGCCTCATAAACACTATATTAGACTTCACTATTATTATGCTGTTATGTTTATTTCTGTGTCATCACTTTATGTAGAAGTCTTTATAAGTCACCACAGTTGCTGTCCTTCCTGATGGCAAGTAGTCTTGTCATATCTAAAGGAAATAACTCACTAAAACGTTTAGCACTAGATCACACACATTCTCTGTTATGATTGTTATAAAATTTTTATAGTTTTACTTTTCATCCAGTGATCCATCTTGTGAATCACAATTTGTGTATAACTTGTGAGAATTGGGTCAGGTTAATTTTATTTCTATGTACATTTTATTTTTCTAAGATTGGTTTTTCTAAAAGCTCTGTTTTTTTTTAACTATTTATGTACATTAATTTCAGGATAAGAGAATAAATTTGTATGAGTCTATTTCTAAATTTTTGTTCCTGTAATGACTAGTTTTATGTCAACTTGACACATACTAGAGTTGTCAGAGAGGAGGGAGCTTCAGCTGAGAAAATGCCTGTATAAAATCTTGATATAAGAAAGCCTGTAGTAGATTTTCTTAATTACTAATTGATATATAAGACTATAGTCCATTATAGGTGGTGCCATCCCTGGGTTGTTCGTCCTATGTTTTATATGATAGCAGACCTAGCAAGCTATGATAAGAATGCCAATAAATAACACTCTTCCAAGGCCTCTGTACAAGCTCCTGCCTCCAGATTACTACCTGGTTTGAGTTCCTGCACTAATTTTTTTCCATTATGAATGATGATCTGTAAGTGTAAGTCAAATAGACCCTTTCTTCACAAAGTTGCTTTTTATTATGATGTTTCATCACAGCAATAGGAAACCTTATCTAGGCAGTTCTGTATATTGTCCTTGGTTATTAGAGCTACATAATGTCTTAAAATCAGTTAGAAGGATTTTTTACGGACTTGCTTTCTTCTTTTTCTTCTAGTTTCTCTAATACTTTTGCATCTTTAGATTAACTATAGAATGATCTTGTTTATATACAGATATGATATTTTCTCCAAATTATGTTAATATTTATGTAAATTTGAAGATAATTGCTATCTTGAGTTAGTTTCCCAATGCTAGAACATGCCCTACTTGACTGCTTATTTAAATAATCAGCACACCATGTACAACTGAAAAAATCCATCACTGAAACCATTTGTAATTAATGTTCTTTCTTCCGTCCTGTCTATGCATTTATTTTTTCATAATGGTTGCAAGACTATTTAAACCATATTTTTTATATTGAGTAACTGAGTTAGGTAATATTTACTGGGGAATATATTCACCCATCTGTTGCTTGTGATGGCTGTTCTTGGTTATCAATTTTACTACATCTGGAATAAAATACAGCCCAGAAATGAAAAGCACCTGTAAGGGATTTTATGTTTTGTTTGAGGTGGGTGAATCCCCTTCAAGTCCAGACCCCTAAGGCAGAAAAACCCATACATTTTATTTGAAACTAGAGGCAGGAAGACACATGACTTTAATGCAAATCTTGTGGTAGAAAGATATACCTTTAATATGGGCCATACTTTATGCTGGAAGTTTAGAGAAGGACATAGAAGAAGGAAGCTTTTTTCTTTATCTGGTTGTTCTTACCTTGCTAACACATCCATTCCTTCACTGGCTCTGATGCCTACTTTCGTTTTTGTACAGAATATTTTAGGATGCTTGTTCTCAATCTTTCCCTAGATCTACCTACTGAAAATATTTGTTAAACACATAAACACAATTTTGGACTACAAAGTGCTCTCTTGATCTCTCCAGGTCTAATTCAGGCAAACACAAATAATTTACCTTTTTATGTGTTCAGGGTAATTAAAGATGTAAATATCGAGAGGAATATTGGTTCACATCTGTGCTATATATTGGTTTTAGAATTTATGTTGTATTACATCTCATATGTATCCATCTTTCTCTCATCTTGTGATTCATCTCAGGGCTTGTCCTTCCTTACTCCTTTTTGGAATTTTGTTTTCAGTGTTATCTTTTCCTCCTATCCATGTTTGGAAGACAGAATGCAAGACTGATATGATGTTTACCATCTCACTGTATTTAACACACGTTAACATTTATGTTTTGACAAAAAAATTAAAAAAATCCAGCAATTACAACTTTCAGAAATGATATTTGTCACACAGTGAAGACACAAAAATTTCTTTTAGTGGATGAGATTGTGAAGGGACAGAATTGTCAAGGGAAAAAAGAGTAAAGAGAGTAAAGAATAGAGTCTTGAGAAATGTTTAATTTTAGGTATAAATGTCATAACGAAAACTGAAAGAAGGAGAAAGAAGGGCAGATCAGAAGAGAGGGGTAACCTCAGTTGAAGCTGTTGGGCTCTAACTGTTAGCCTACTAGTCAGAAGTCAAAGAAAGAAAAAGGGATACTTAGAAAAGTGATTACAATACTTATTACTAAGTAGTTAAAAACTGTCCTATGAAAGCTATCTAAAAGGAAAGCAGAAGGATTCTAATTAGTGAAAGAAAATAAAACAGGTTTCTAAGGGAAAAATGTCCTTCTAAGAGAAAAAGGGATGATGGAGTGGAGTGGGAAGGAAATGGAAAAGGATCCTGAAAAGGAATAGAGATGCCTCCGTCTTTTTGTCCTCGGTACTTATACATCTTTCAGAATACATGGTCACATGTTACAAAGTCCATTACAAGTTCACACAAAAATTAAATCATAAATTGAAATAGAAGTTTACAACAAATAATGTTTACTTGCATATCCATTAGGAGTAATTATCAGGCTAAACATCCATCACCTGTCTCATCTTCACAGGTTCCATGAGGGTTTAAACCATAACTAAGTTATTAGTGAAGATTTGTATAGATAAACCCAGTCAATATTTTATCCTCTGTCCTAGCACCTATAATAAATCACTGGTTCCCCTTTCATGACCTTTGTTGAATTGTTTTACAACATCTTGGACTGTGCTCTAAGAATGAGTAGGGGGAAGTCTGGTTACTATCTACAAGTAATTAACTGACGTCACTTGGGAGACTGGCAAAGTTCTCATTGCAATTTTGGCTATCATAAATGACCTAATGGCAGTCTCACTATAAAAGAACTTAATAATCAGTTATAAGTTTAGGAATTCTTATAGGATCATCATTAAAACTTAAGTCATTTATATGTCTATATAGAATCAATACAAGATAGTACACCTTCACAGATCTAGAGAGATCTGCTTTAAGTGGGTGTGCTATACATTAAGGATTGTTATATATGTTTAATAATAACAAGAAACACATGATGATAGCAGGGGTCTTTCCTAAAATGAATTCCTTACAGCCTTGCTAAATATTAGCGAATCAGTCACAGACTACATAATTATCTGAGGCTGGTCATCTCAGAATGATCCCTTGCTAGTTATTAGCTTGTTCGGTTATGGCTCCTGACAATAAACTCCAACTTTATTTCATAAATAAATAATAAAATAAAAATATACAATCATTCAGGAAAAAAAATATAAAATGGAGAGTAACTCACAAGTCAATCACAATGTTGTTCCTCTGAATGTTAGAAATAGTGCAGGAGTTGTTCATAATTTTTAAGTTTGGCCATTGTAAAGGATTATTAAAATTAATAGAAATATTCAGTTTTCTATGGGTAAGTGCATTACATTCGAACCCACAGTTCTTTCTGTATCAAATGAGCATATAGCTTCAGAGGTATTCATTATAAAACACATACAAACATGTCTCATTGCTGTGACTAAATACCTGACAAGAAGAAACTTAATGTAGGAAGAGTTTTGGCTTATTGTTTGATGGAATATCGTCTAACATAGTGAGGGAGGCAAAGAATCAAACACATGAGACTGTTTTGCACATTATACCCATAGTTAGAAAGAAGAGATGGTGTAAAGTAAAAAGAGAAGCTGGGTTACAAAACTTCAGAACCAATTCCCAGGGACTCACTTTCCCCAGGAAAACTCCATCTCCTAGTGGTTCTAAAACAATCATACCTACTTGGAATCCAGGAAAACTTTATCTCCTAGAGTTTTTGTAACCTTCAGTAACAATGCTACGGACTTGGGATCAAATGTTGATACAAGAACCTGTGGAGAACATTTCATGTTCAAATCAAACAAGAAGTTACCATAGTTTCTGACATTATTGAGAAAACAAGCTACATCCCCTGGAAGTAAAATCTATCAATCTGAGTGCTGAGAAGAGTTTAATTTATTTTTATGTTATCTTTGTATATTAACTCTTCATGCCATTTAAGGTGCAACTTCAGAAGAATGGAAACATTTTATTTGAAATGGAAATTACTTAATGACAGAATTTTGTGTCTCATTGCCCTCCTGCGTAGAATGTAAAGCCTTGTGATCGCACAGTAGTGTGTACTGATTTGCAAAGGGAAATCGCAATTCTGTATTTATGGCAGTCTATTTAAAACAGGCAAGAGAGTCTTCAGACCAAAATTGTATTGTATTATTCTGACTTTCAAGTGTTTATTTATTTTATATGTGCCATTCCTGAAAAATTAAATGTACGACAAAAGTTAATGATTATTTATTACTTCCAGGAAGCTGGATAGATTTAGGATTGTGTTGTATTTATTTCTTAGTTTATGCAATGAAGTTAATTCCAAATGACTTAAGAGGCAGAGTATAAACTTCTACAAGCACAAGTAGAATTGAATCTTGCACTAAATCTTTGCCTAAAATATCTCAAAGCATGTTGTAGAACAGCTCTTATTATACATCAAATTAAATCTAATTTCACTGTGTCATAAATCTAATTTCACTGTGTCAGAATACTCCTAGGCCACATTTACTTATTACAATCACAATCACAGGCTGATATGTAAATTATAGTGGAAATATCCCATTTCAAGTGTAATGTATATTTCTAAAACACAAGATCTCTGACCTTTATTGTTCATATATAAAAGAAGCTGGTGATGTAAGCTATGGCTCTTCAAGATCCCCACCACCCATCACATGAACACTTGGATTTTCTGATATAGAGGCATACATACAGTGTTGTTGTATGCTGCATCTCATCAGAGTGCTTTATACACACAGTGACTGCATATCATCATAGTAACAATTTCTTTACATAGACTTAGATTATGGGGATGGCCTACAATCAGACAGTTTATATTTGATGAGTCCTGACTCAAAACTAAGTTTTGTTGATTGAAAAAAAAATCTCCAATAATTCTAAGCTATTTACTCTTGCATAATCTAAGAATTAATTGATAAGTTAAAGAATATATTTTGGACCTAAGATTCATTGTTAAAACATAATCCTCAGTTACCTTTCTGGGAGAGATCAAATAATGAATATAGTTTTTCTTTATTCATTTAGCCAATTAAAAATATATAATTGTGTGTGTGTGTGTGTGTGTGTGTGTGTGTGTGTGTGAATGCGTGAATGTGTATTCATGCATAGGTATGTATGTACATAGGAGTATGTGGACATGAATATATGTGAGTACATGTTTGTGTGTGTGCATGTTCACATGTTTATATTTTCACATATGTGTTTAGAAAGAGACCAGATTGATGAAGAAAAAAAAGAAAGAAAGGGAAAGAGTGGGTGAATAGAGAGACACTCTCTTGAGACCTCACTGCAGTTTATAGCTTAGCATTATCTTTTTGTCTAATTTGGAAAATTTTACCCTTTCTCAGAAACTGATTGTCATTTTAAAGTATTTTTGTGGAGGTTAATCATTAAAATATCACTAAACTTTTCTGAATTTCTACATTATCATCCTCCTATATCATATGGTCCACAACCTTTATTTTTTTATAGCCAGACACAAACACTGGGCTGGGAAGATTGTTCAGTTGAAAAAAAATGCATAATGTACAACTATGAAGACCTGAGTGTGACCTCCTGAACACACACAAAAAGCTGAATGTGGTGATAGTTCCCTACTGTTTTCACATCTGAGGCAGTAGAAAGAGTACGATACCCGGGTGCCTGTGAGCCAGTTACTATCAATTTCTTGGAGAACTCTAAGCCATTGAGATATTCTGTATTAAAAGGAAGGTGAACAGTTTCTGAGAAATGATACAAAAAGTTAACTTTGGATTTCAAATAAACACAGATAGACATGCAACCCCAAACATACACACACATACACACACACACACACACACACACACACACACACACACACACACACACACACACACATTGGGTGTGGGGAAGAGAGAGGTATGAAAAAGATAACTTCAGACAAATGTGAAATTTTCTCTATTTGTTCTTACCTCAGCCACAGATAATATTAGAATGCATGTTAATGTTTGATGGCAACTTCAACGTTTCTACATTAGATAACATAATCTGCAAGCACAGAGATTTGTTCTTATTCTTCCTTTTTTCCCAGGTAACCAAATTAATATTTGGAGAATGGCATTGACAATCGATTAAGACTCTCAAACTTTTCATTGTGATATTTTTTTTCAAAAGAAGCAGAGTATAATTTTTTCTTACACTGCTATATAAAGCTCACACTATGCCAATTGATATGAGACTGTGTGTTTCACATAAGAACACATATTAGAATGTTTAATTAGGTAACTAATTACATTAATTTTTTACATTAACATTTTATTCGGTAACAAAATGCATTTGAAAATATGAACATATGTAATTTAAAAACAGAAAGGTAAAAGTTAGCATTTTCATACTTCTATAGAAATACCAAAGATTTAAGAAAAGCTGTATCTCTAGGCAATAGCATAAAATATTAAGAGCAGTTAGGTAAAATCTTCACATGCTCTTTCTCTTTACCCAGAATTCTATTGTTTCATGAATGCTGGATGCTGAATGCTGGATGGAAGATAGTTCAGATAGAATAGAAACTCTACAGATTGAAGTTAGCCACAAAAATAAACAATATACCTAAATTTGTTTCTGTCATTTGAAGAACCTGTGCAGAATAGAGATACACAGTCTGAAGTGCAAACAAAAGAGATGAAATTGAAAGAATAAAACTGAATAAGAACCCTGGTAATATTTTCCTGATGACAATAGAATACTTATCTAGGAGGAGAAGTTAAGTTTGAAATGAATAAACAGAGGCCATGTGATGGAAATTCTTCACTGCTACTTGGAAGAATCTTCAGAAGGTCTAAAGTAGAAAAGTCAGCTTTGGTAAAAATACAAAACAACAGTAGATTGAAGGGTAAAATATTTAGAAGCTGTTTGCAAGTAGATGTTTTTGTTCAAATCCCAAGGGGTAAAAGGAAAGGGATAAAAACATAATACATGCTGTATGTTAGAGGTAAACTAGTAGACTTAGATTGTATAGTATCTCTTTGAATGTAGTAAACGTTAAATTCTAGCATATACTGCACACAAAGTACTTAGTTGCTTACTGATGACTTTGCATTACACATGGAAACGTTAGATGCTAATTAGCTTTTCATTTTTTCCTTAAAAGTTTCATAATTAAAGTAAAGAAAAGATCTATTGAAACTTGAAAAGCAAATATGAATACTTTTATATCATTTTGATCATGAAGACACACCAAAAATAAAACTTTTATTTGAAGCTATTTTGAAAGAGAACACAATACTCAGCAAGAGAAGGGTTGGATAAATTGGACCTTTATCATTTTATATAGCATAAATTTATTGAAACTTGGCAGAATGGATACTTTGCTGTCTCTATATAAACAGTAGGAAATTGATTAAATTATTAAAATAATTGAGCAGGATGAATCTGCAGATATATTTTCTCAGTGCATTTACTAAGAAAGAAGTTAAAATTCTTGAGGTTTTGAAGGCGCAGTGTTGTCATTGGGCATATCACCTGCTCCTGTGTCTTCCACTAGTGACAAGTTGTTGGTGTTCTCATCTGCAAAACATATAATTGGTTAATCCATAGAACTCTGTGACTAAAATGTTGAGTCTTGTGTTTAATGAAGACCTACTTTGGCTAGTGTAGATATCTACATGTATACTAGAAATCCCATAATTCTTGTTATGTTGTCACCAATATTATCTGATTTCTTCTCTCCCATAAGAAAACACTGTGGGATCTGGCCTCAAACTTTACTGGAATAGGTTATATTAATTGCCTGCCTTTGGCTGGGATGGTGTTGAGTCATAGCCTATTCGCACCAAGTCAACTTATAGCTCAAATTATATCAGAATTTTCTTTGTATTTACCATATAGTAAACTGATAAGCAACTAATGCCTCATAGTTGTGGTCTTCATACTGTTTGGAATAACAATTTGATTAATCTGTTATTGGACTACATATTTTATATGTTAAGCCTTATTTTTGAAATTAGCTATAAGAGAGTCACTACTAGACCTAAGCATTCTAGAAGTTCTTTACTTCAATATGACCTTGATTAAATAAAAGAGTAACATTTCAGACATGGAATGGAGTGGAACACTTCTATTAAGATTAAAGTTCTATGAGACCCTGGGGTTCTTGTGTGTGATAAATAATTGATTATCAACTTGACTCTTTTGGGGCTCAAATATAATACAAGCTGCTATGTATTCTCAACAGAGACTTTTTAAAAATTTGTATTTCATTTACATGAGTACTCTGTCTTCATGAATACCAGAAAAGTGCATTAGATCCCATTATAGATGGTTGCACACCACCATATGGTTGCTGGGTATTGAACTCAGAACTTCAGGAAGAGCAGCCAGTGCTCTTAACCACTGAGCCATCTCTCCAGATCCCAAGAGGGGTTTTCTTGATCAAATTATTTGAAATAAGAAGGCCTACCCTGAGTGCCTGTGGCACCTTCAGGTTTCAGACTAAATTAAAGGATGTGGGAGAAAATGAACACATGTTTTTCTTTTGTTTTCCTTTGTTCTGTTTTTGTTTCTGCTTTTCTTTTCACTACTGGCATGTTCATCTACCCTGTTACTGCCTGCCACTGGTACAGAGATCTGTTGTTATTAGAAGCAGCTTCTTTGTTCTAATATATCCTAAAAACCAGAAGTTTTTGAGACTCTTCCAGTCTTTTTAGAACAAGATAGGGAGTGCTGAGGTACCTCATAGTAGATTCTTGGCTTTTCTGTTATGAGGCAGCTATTATTGGACTACTCATACCATGTTTTATAGTTTAAGTAAATCTAATAAATCCCCTTTAAAATGTGTATCAGTTTTGTTTCTTTAAAGAGCTTTGATTAATCGATGTACTTGTGCTAATGAACTAAAAGCTTTACATATCAGAAACTGAGAAAGAACATAGACTCTTCTAACATACCTCAGAAATTGATTTCTTTGTGGTGGAATCTTTATATGCCATTCTATTTTATGTTTTGCCTTTTCCCCCTTGAAGTAATAAATTTGGTTTATCAAGGAATAGAAAAAATAATTTTTGTCATTTCAAATTATAAAAATAAAATATGACAGAATCATAACATTTAAAATGAAAATTATCATCGTACAGATACATTCTTCCTCCTCCCAATTCCAGCTGTATATTAGATGGCAGACATTGAAGATACTCAAAGAATTTCTCCTAACTAATGTGAAAGTCATTTTTAGTTCAGGAAGTACTTCATGAACTATAGACACAATGACTGCCAAATTTTACCACACATCATCCAAAATAAGCTTAAAACAATATTATCTCCTGAGCTCCTCCTTAGATACACAGTATAAAAAAATAGTTTTAGAACCTTTTACTCTGTAATTTAAAACATCTCTAGCTGACTGTGGTGCATAAGGACCATGAGCATGATTTTAAATTCTTTCAGAAAGCTCTGTACATCATGTGCTAATGTTCCTGCTCTCTACCCAGGAATATGTCTAAGGGCACTGAAGGTGCAGTGTTTCTACTGATTGGGATGTTCTTTCTCTGGCTACACCTCAGATGTATTAGAATTAAAAATGAAGCTCTATTTTAAGAATTTTAAGGGAACACAGTGCTAATGAAGTATACGTATTCTCCTTTTCTCATTTCTTGTAGTCCTCTGAGAAAATACTGAAAAGTGTGTGTTTGTGTGAGTGTACACACACGTGCGTGCTCTCACATGCATGTGCATGTGTGCTTTCCTGTGCATTTGTTCTTGTTCCTCAAATAATAATAGCTTTGATGAGAAGTCCTCTCATTAAGATATGACATAAGGGGCTATAAAAAATCCTTAGGTAAATTGCCATTTTGTAAGCTTCTCAGTTTAAATGATTCAGCTGTGGTTACTATGGAACCACAAAACCTGTTCATTCTGCAGAGGAAAAATTTAATGTTCTCAGAATCTTCAGACTGTAGAGAGGCTTGTTAAAGGAAAATTACTTCTCCCTCTGAGAAAGACACATATGCCAGCTGCAGAAGGTCCATGCCAGGGTCCTGGGTATGTATTTCTACTTGCACAGCTTGTACTTTGGTTAATGCTGATCTGTGAAGTGTTAAGGAATAATATTGCTGAGGTATGGGAGATAGATTAGCTATTATAGGGTAGGCTGACAACCCAAAAATCTATCACTTTGCTAGAAACTGTTATCTTGGTCAACTCTATTTAAGTAACCTGACATTTTGGAATAATGTATTTATCACTTAAATTTATAAGACAAACTAACTGACAAAAGCAAGTTAAAGAAGAATTTATTTTGTCTCACAGTTCCACAGGACATACTCTATCATGGCAGAAAAAGCAGGGGGTAGAAAGTCATCTCGAATTCATAATGAGGAATCAAAGACCAATGAATACCTGTGTTCATCAGAAACCCTTGAAGAGGAAATGGTGTCATTCATACATAAATTGTATTTTCCCATTTAGATTAAGATAATCTAGATAAACTCTTATAGAAATAACTAAAGGCCTATCTCTGAGATGAGTCTAAATTCCATCAGGTTGATGATCAGGACTAACTATAATACTTAGCTTTCTTTTACAATCAGTCAAAAAATGTTTACATTTTTTCCACATTATTTTTTTCAGAAATATTAGTTATGGACTTAATTAAGCCGATGTAATTGTTTTGGTGATTCAAAACTAGGAAAGCTCCATTTTATAAAGTAAAAAGTAGAGGTTAAGCAAAATATCCCCATAGATAAATGAGTTTCTGTTTGAATACAGCTGCTAAAAGTTTGGAAGCATCTCCCAAAACTATGCACCTGTGATTTTCTTTTAATTTTGATCAGCTGCTCAGTTCTCTAGTTTTCCTCTTGAGGGCTGAAAAAACAAAAGACAAGAAAGGGTCAGGACATTGATTTTTGCTTCCAATAATTACACATCATTCAGGAAGTGACTTTTGTTTAACATGTAGGTTTTGTTAATATGATAAATGATTGGACAGTGGATAGGTAGGCAGGAAAAAGTCTAGGAAAACAGAAGATGAGTAGAGGAGTCAGAGATTTGGGAGACAACGAAGCAGATGTGAATGTTTCTATTGGCATATCTCTTCATAAATAAGGCTTTTATGAATATTTTGAAAGGTTTCTTTGAGTCTATTTATCTCATATAAATGGACAGTTTATCTTTGTACATTGGTTGTAAGCTTTTTGTGTAGAGGGTTTGTGGATTGAGAATTTAACGCATAAATCTATTTCGGAAATTAATGATTGTGGAGTCATGGTTCTACTGGCAGTGGAGGAAAGTGAGTGGAAACAAGATGCTACCAGGACAGATTCAGAAAGGGCAGGCAGAATGAACTGTCTGGGAAGTGAATGGAGTAGAGGGCACAGCTTGCAGATTGTGTGAGAGCATTTGGGTGCCTGGCTCAGCACTGGAGCAGCTCCCTCGTAGTGTGACCGTGGTGCCAATAACAACAGAACTGCTTTATAATATTTACTGCAACATAAAAATGTCTATGAGACCTTTAAATGTCATGTTTATTTTCTCACATGTAGGAATAGAATGAGTTTTGGATCCATATACATGGTTTTGTCAAAGCCCAGATATTTTCTTTCTCTGTTCTAACCATTCCTAGTCAAAGGCTTGGAAGTGTTTTGATTCCATTCAATTTATTTTTCAAGCTGACTGATTCAATACAACTTATCATTGCTTCTGATTGAATTTATCTACTTGGTCTCAAACTTAATTTGTAGTATGTTTTAATCTTCTGACTCATTATCATTCTCTTCCTGTGTCTAATTTGTTCTCTCTGTAACTTGTCTCTGTAAAATGGTCTCCATAAAACTGCCACACACACACACACACATACCACATACCACCTCTTTTCTCTTTCTCACTGCTGATGCTGCTCTTAAGTTGCCTCTCTCTCCTATGCTGTTCTTATGTGAGTTGGGCATATCCTATCTTGACTCATTCTGTCAAATCTTATATTTCAAATGTTATCTCTATTCCCATTTTTCCCTTCTGGAATTTTCCTATCCCACCCTGCTCCTTTCTTCTATGAGAGTGCCCCCCCCCAACACACTCCCTCCTATCTCCTAGCCCTGACATTCCTCTACAGTGGGGCATTGAGTCTTCACAAGGTCAAGGATCTCTCCTTTCACTGATGCCTGATAAGGCCATCCTAGGCTACATAATGTTGCTGGAACCATGGGTCCCTCCATGTGTGCTCTTTGGTTGTTAGTTTAGTCTCAGAGCACGGGGGGTCTGATTGGTAAGTTTGAAAACCTCAGACTCACATTTTAAATTTGAGCAAGTTACTAAACTCCACTTTATTTTACATCTAAAAAAATAAGAATAAACCTAAGGCTGTCATTCACTATTGCTTAACAAGTACCTTCTTCATCAGTACTCTTCTAGATGTGGGAGAAGCAAAAGACCACAAAGAGTTTGTGAACTGCTAATAAATATGTGAAGAAAATGAAATTGAAAAAAAAAAAGAAAATTGAGCTTCTTTGTCAAAGATCAAGTGACCATAAGTCTCTGGGTTCATTTCTAGGCCTTCAGTTCTGTTCCATTGATCTACCTGCCTATAACCATACCAATATCATGCGGTTTTTAATCACAATTGTTTTGTAATATAACTTAAGATCAGAGATGGTAATTTCTCCAGAAGTTCTTTTATATTTTAGAATAGATTTTGCTATTCTAGTTTTTTGTTTGTTTGTTTGTTTATTCCAGATAAATTTGGAAATAACTCTTTCCAACTCTTGAAGAATTGATTTGGAAATTGATAGGGATTACACTGAATCTATAGATTGCTTTTGGAAAGATGTCTATTTTTACAATATTGATCACTCCTATCCATAGGCATGAAAGTTCTTTCCATTTTCTGAGATCTTCTTCAATTTCTTTCTTTAGAATCGTGGCATTATTGTCGTGCAAATCTTTCGCTTGCTTGTTATGGTCAACACAAGGTATTTTATAGTCTTTCTGACTATTGTGACAGGTGTCAAATCTGTAATTTCTTTCTCATCCTGTTTATTCATTGAGAAGAGGAAGGCAGTGGATTTGTTTGAGTTAATTTTATATCCAGACACTTTGCTGAAGTTGTTTATCAGCTGTAAAAGTTCTCTGGTAGAATTTTGTTGTCACTTAATTATACCAGCATATCATTGGCAAATAGTGATATTTTGACTTCTTCCTTTCACATTTGTATCCCTTTGACTTCTTTTTGTTGTCTAATTGCTCTGGCTAGAACTTCCAGTACTATATTGAATAGGTAGGGGGAGAATTGGCAGCCTTGTCTAGTCCCTGATTTTAGAAGGATTGCTTCAAGTTTCTCACCATTTAGTTTGATGTTGGCTACTGGTTTGCTGTTTATTTCTTTTATGATGTTAAGGTATGTGCCTTAGATTCCTGTTCTTTCCAGACTTTTAACATGAAGTGGTGTTGAATTTTGTCAAATGCTTTCTCAACATCTAGTGAGATAATCATGTTTTTTTTTTTTTCATTAAGTTTTTTGTATGGTGTATTATGTTGATGGGTTTTCATGCATTAACTATTCCTGCGTCCCTGGGATAAAGCCTACTTGCTCATGGTGAATGATTGTTTAGATGTGTTGTTAGATTCAGTTTGCACGAATTTTAGTAAATATTTTTGCATCGATGTTTATGAGGGAAATTTGTCTGAAATTCTCTTTCTTCATAGTGTCTTTGTGTGGTTTAGGCAAGAGCATAAGTGTATCCTTGAAGAATGACTTGGGTAGTGTTCCCTCAGTTTCTATTTTGGGGAATAGTTTGGAAAATATAGGTATTGAATTTTATATAAATGTCTACTAGAATTCTTAATGAAACCCATTTAGTCCTGGACTTTTTTTTTTTGCTTGGGAAGCTTTTGATAATTGGTTCAATTTTTTTTAGGTGTTATTGGACTGTTTAGATGGTTAATCTGAACCAGAGCTAATTTTGGTATCTGGTATTTGCCTAGAAATTTGTCCATATCTTTTAACAGTTATTTCTAGATGTGGACCAAAGCTGAGCCAGAAGCATAGGCCTGGCAAATGTCCAGTGAGAGAATGCAGAGAGCCCTCAGAGTTCAGGGAGCATGGTGCTCTCTGGAAAATGGTACTTTTTGGCCAAGGGAGAGAGTAGGATCTCTGCCATTAAGACTCAGTACCCATGAACAGAGGGCTAAGTTCCCAGAACAATCACACAAGAGCTCTCACAACTGAGCCCAAAAGACAGAACTGAGTCACAGCCATCTGAACTCACTGCATGCCAACAAAGGGCTGAACACCCAGGAGCAATCTCCCTCTTGAGCTCACAAGCCTTCAGATCCACAGGAGAGAAAAGCAACAATTACAAAGAAAAAAAAATCACCAACAATTACTGACAACAAGATGGCAAAACGAAAGCACAAGATCCCAAGCAATGGAAACTGAGACAACCTGTTAACATCAGAACCCAGTTCTCCCACCACAGCAAGTAGTGTGTTTCTCAACACTCTGGAAAAACAATATTTAGACTTAAAATCATGATGATGGAAATCTACAAGAAACATATTAATAACTTTCTTAAATAATTACAGGAGAACCAGGAAAAATCACTCAAAGAACTACAGAAAAACACAACCAAATAGGTCAAAAAATTGAAAATGAGGAGACCTGGAACAGATCTTAGGAACTTCTGTTCCCACCCGGAGAGGACTTCAGGTCGCAGAGCAGAGCCTGGCCCAACCACCAGCCGGAAAGGCGGCTCCAGCCAGAAAGGCGGCTCGTACAGGCTGAGCAACTGTATCCGGGAACAGATCTTAGGAACTTCTGTTCCCACCCGGAGAGGACTTCAGGTCGCAGAGCAGAGCCTGGCCCAACCACCAGCTGGAAAGGCGGCTCCAGCCAGAAAGGCGGCTCGTACAGGCTGAGCTACTGAGACCTGGAACAGATCTTAGGAACTTCTGTTCCCACCTGGAGAGGACTTCAGGTCGCAGAGCAGAGCCTGGCCCAACCACCAGCCGGAAAGGCGGCTCCAGCCAGAAAGGCGGCTCATACAGGCTGAGCAACTGGTGAGTGGGAGACCTAGGCTGTGGGGGAGCAGAGGGATCTCTGCGGAGTGCACACGGAAAGGGCACCCCCTGCCCTGACCTGCCCTGTCCTCCCCGATCCAGTAACCGGGAACAGATCTTAGGAACTTCTGTTCCCACCCGGAGAGGACTTCAGGTCGCAGAGCAGAGCCTGGCCCAACCACCAGCCGGAAAGGCGGCTCGTACAGGCTGAGCTACTGTGACCAGGAACAAATCTTAGGAACATCTGTTCCCACCCGGAGGTGACTTCAGTACGCAGAGCAGAGCCTGGCCCAGCTGCCACCCGGAACCTGGGCTGCTGGGGAGTAGAGAGATCTCTGAGGAGTGCACATGGAAAGTGTACCAGGGACACAGACCAGATACAAGGGAAAGGCAAGAACATATCACTGACAACAAAATGGCAAGAGGAAAGAGAAAGAGTATATCCCAAGGAAACCAAGACAATCTAGCAATCACCAGAACCCAGCTCTCCCATAGTAGCAAACATAGGAATTCCAAACACTCCAGAGAAAGAAGACACAGACCTGAAAACATGCCTCAAGACGCTGATAGAGTTACTTAAACAAGAAAGGGAGGAAAAGCAAAAAGATTCAGAAGCTTTTAAAGAAGAAACAAGAAAAACACTCAAAGAACTCAAAGAACGAGACGAAAACAGAACCAAGGAAATAAAGGAATGGAAGAGGGAAATTAAAACAGAAATTGACACAATAAAAAAAGCGCTAAAAGAGATAACCCTAGAGTCAGAACACCAAAAAAAGAAATCAGGAGTCACAGAAGCAAGCATTTCCAACAGATTACAAGAGATCGAGGAGAGAATCTCGGGGGCAGAAGACAACATTGCAAACATAGACAAAACAGCCAGAGAAGATGCAAAAAACAAAAAGCTCCTAACCCAAAATGTCCAGGAAATACAAGACACAATGAGAAGACCTAACCTAAGGATAATAGGAATAGAAGAGGGAGAAGAGTATCAACTAAGAGGCACAGTAAATATCTTCAACAAAATCATAGAAGAAAACTTCCCTACCCTCAAGAATGAGATGACCACGAGCATAAAAGAAGCCTTCAGAACTCCAAATAGGTTGGACCAGAAAAGAAATACCTCCCGACACATAATAGTAAAAACATCAAGTGCCCAAAGTAAAGAAAGAATACTAAAAGCAGTAAGGGAAAAAGGTCAGGTAACATATAAAGGCAGACCAATCAGACTCACACCCGATTTCTCAACAGAGACTATGAAAGCTAGAAGAGCCTGGACAGACATCATGCACTCCTTAAGAGAGCACAAGTGCCAGCCCAAGCTGCTATACCCAGCAAAACTATCAATCACCATCGATGGAGAGACAAAGATATTTCAAGACAAATCAAAATTCACACAATATCTGACCACAAACCCAGCACTACAACAAATTATAGGTGGAAAACCCAATACAAGGAGGGAAAATACAGCCTAGTAAAAACAACAAAACTCCTAAACAAGAAAACTAAAAGAAGAAAAAAAACACGGACACAACTCAACCCAAAAAAGCAAAAATGACAGGATACAGAAACAACTATTCCTTGATATCTATTAACATAAATGGGCTCAACTCCCCAATAAAGAGACACAGACTATCAGACTGGATACATAAACAAAATCCAGCCTTTTGCTGCATACAGGAAACTCATCTCAGAGACAGAGACAGACACTATCTCACAGTAAAAGGGTGGGAAAAAAACTTCCAAGCAAACAGCTCCAAGAAGCAAGCTGGAGTGGCTATTCTAATATCGAATAAAGTAAATTTCCAACCAAAAGTTATCAAAGAAGGAAAAGAAGGACACTTTTTACTCATTACCGGGGAAATCTGTCAGGAGGAACTCTCAATCCTTAACATATATGCTCCAAATAAAAAATCACCCACATTCATAAAAGAAACTCTACTAAAGCTCAAAAAAAATACATCTCACCCCACACAATAATAGTAGGAGACTTTAACACCCCACTCTCACCAATGGACAGATCAGGGAAACAAAATCTGAACAAGGACACTGCAAAACTAGCAGAGACTTTGAACCAACTAGAATTAATAGATATATACAGAACATACTATCCTAAAGTAAAAGAATACACCTTCTTCTCACCACCCCATGGCACCTTCTCGAAAATTGACCACATAATTGGACACAGAACGAGCCTTCATCGATATAAGAAGATTGAAATACTCCCATGCATCCTCTCAGATCACCATGGTCTACGGCTGGTCTTTAACAACAACAAAGACAACAAAATGCCCACATACACATGGAAACTAAACAACACTCTGCTAAAGGATAGCAGGGTCAAAGAAGAAATAAAGAAAGAAATTAAGGATTTTCTAGAATTCAACGAAAACGAAAACACAACATACCCAAACCTATGGGATGCAATGAAAGCAGTATTGAGAGGAAAACTCATTGCTCTAAGTGCTTCCAAGAAGAAACTGGAGAGAGCTCACATCAGCAACCTGACAGCACAGCTAAAAGCCCTAGAACAAAAGGAAGCAGATTTACCCAAAAAGAGTAGACGGCAAGAAATAATCAAAATTAGGGCAGAAATAGACCAAATAGAAACAAAAAAAACCATTGAAAAAATCAACAAAACAAAGAGTTGGTTCTTTGAGAAAATCAACAAGATTGATAAACCCCTAGCCAGACTAACTAAAGGGCAAAGAGAGAGTATCCAAATTAACAAAATCAGAAAGGAAAGTGGTGACATAACAACTGAAACTAAGGAAATTCAAGAAATCATCAGATCCTACTACAAAAACTTATACTCCACAAAATTGGAAAATCTGGAGGAAATGTACGAATTTCTAGACAGCTACAAGGTACCAAAGTTGAACCAGGACCAAGTAAACCATCTAAATAACCCTATAACACCTAAAGAAATAGAAGAAGTCATCAAAAGCCTCCCAACCAAAAAAAGCCCAGGTCCAGACGGGTTCAGTGCAGAATTTTATCAGACATTTATTGGGGATATAACACCAATATTCACCAAGCTATTCCAAAAGATAGAATCAGATGGAATATTACCCAACTCATTTTTTGAGGCTACAATAACCCTCGTACCTAAGCCACACAAAGACCCTACAAGGAAAGAGAACTTCAGACCAATCTCACTTATGAACATTGATGCAAAAATACTCAACAAAATCCTTGCAAACCGAATCCAAGAACACATCAAAACCATCATTCATCATGACCAAGTAGGCTTCATCCCTGGGATGCAGGGATGGTTTAACATAAGGAAATCCATCAATGTAATCCACCATATAAACAAACTTAAAGACCAAAATCACATGGTCATCTCACTAGACGCTGAGAAAGCATTCGACAAAATCCAACACCCCTTCATGTTAAAAGTCCTGGAAAGAACAGGAATCCAAGGCCCATATTTAAACATAATAAAAGCAATATACAGCAAACCAACAGCCAACATCAAACTTAATGGCGAGAAACTTGAAGCAATCCCACTAAAATCAGGGACTCGACAAGGCTGCCCACTCTCTTCCTACCTATTCAACATAGTACTGGAAGTCCTGGCTGGAGCAATTAGACAGCAAAAGGAGATCAAGGGGATACAAATCGGAAAGGAAGAGATAAAAACATCACTCTTTGCCGATGACATGATAGTGTACTTGAGTGACCCCAAAAATTCCACCAGAGAACTCCTACAGCTGATAAACAAGTTCAGCAAAGTGGCCGGATACAAAATTAACTCAAACAAATCAGTAGCCTTTCTATACTCAAAAAACAAACATGTGGAGAAAGAAATTGGGGAAAAGGTACCCTTCACAATAGTTACAAAAACTATGAAATACCTTGGTGTGGCTCTAACTAAGGAAGTGAAGGACCTGTATGACAAGAACTTCAAACCTCTAAAGAAAGAAATTGAGGAGGATCTCAGAAAATGGAAAGATCTCCCATGCTCATGGATTGGAAAGATCAACATCTTAAAAATGGCCATCCTACCAAAAGCAATCTACAGATTCAATGCAATCCCCATCAAAATTCCAACCCAGTTCTTCATGGAATTGGAAAGATCAATGTGCAATTTCATCTGGAATAACAAAAGACCTAGAAGAGCGAAAACCATCCTCAACAACAAAAAAACATCAGCGGGAATCACTATCCCTGACCTCAAGCTATATTACAAGGCAATTGTGCTGAAAACTGCATGGTACTGGTACAGAAATAGACAAGTGGATCAATGGAATAGAATAGAAGAATCAGAAATGAGCCCTCATGTATATGGTCACCTGATTTTTGACAAAGGAGCAGTAAACATTCAATGGAAAAAGGACAGCCTATTCAACAAATGGTGCTGGTCCAACTGGCACTCAACATGCAAAAGAATGAAAATAGACCCGTTCTTATCTCCTTGTACAAAGCTCAAGTGTAAGTGGATTAAAGATCTCCACATTAAACCTGATACACTGGAATTATTAGATGAGAAAGTAGGGAAAACCTTAGAACACATAGGCACAGGAGAAAATTTCCTGAACAAAACACCAATGGCTCAAGCTCTAAGGTCAAAGATTAACAAATGGGACTTAATGAGATTGCAAAGTTTCTGTAAGGCTAAGGACATCGTCAAGAAAACAAAACGGCAACGAACAGAATGGGAAAAGATCTTTACCAACACCACATCAGATAGAGGCCTAATATCTAAGGTGTACAAGGAACTCAAAAAGCTCAACACCAGAGAATCAAATAACCCTATTAAAAAATGGGGTACAGAGCTAAACAAATCTTTCTCAGTTGAGGAACTCCGAATGGCCGAAAAACATCTGAGGAAGTGCTCGACATCCTTAGCCATCAGGGAAATGCAAATCAAAACAACCCTAAGATTCCACCTCACTCCAGTGAGATTGGCCAAGATCCAAAACTCAGATGACAGCAGATGCTGGCGAGGCTGCGGAGAAATAGGAACACTTCTCCACTGTTGGTGGGGTTGCAAGCTAATACAACCACTCTGGAAATCGGTCTGGCGATACCTCAGAAAATTGGATATAGTACTACCTGAAGACCCAGCTATTCCACTTCTGGGCATATACCCAAGAGACACTTTAATACACAACAAAGATATATGCACCACAATGTTCATAGCGGCTCTATTTATAATAGCCAGAAACTGGAAGGAACCCAGATGTCCTTCAGAAGACGAATGGATACAAAAATTGTGGTACATATACACAATGGAATACTACTCAGCCACCAGAAACAATGACTTAACCAAATTCCTAAGAAAATGGCTGCATCTAGAGAAGATCATCCTGAGTGAGATAACCCAGTCACAAAAGAACAGACATAATATGCAGTCACTGATAGTGGGATGCTAACCACAGAGGCTTGCACTCCCCCAGAAACAACTCACAGACTGTATGAAGTCCAAGAAATAAAGAAAACAAAAACTAAAAAAAAAAAAAAAAAAAAACAATTCTAGGACAGAAAATAATAAAATAATGCATATTGTTTATTTAAAAAAAAAAAAAAAAGAAGAAATGTTGTTAACTATATGATATGTCACCTGTCCACATTAGGTTGGTGCAATTATTCTCTACATGAAGTTTGTCTTAAATTCTAAAAAACTGATTAGGGTTGTACCCTGTATTACATGTACTGTCTGCTCATTGTTAAAAAAAAAATCTTTACACACCAAGAAAACTTTGACTATTAACAGGTTGCATCTTGTTTTACATGTACTTTTTGCTCATTGTAACTGGTGGGATCTTGATCACACTATCAAACCTTTAAAAAAAAATAATTACTATCAAAAATGTATTATGTACTTTTATGCAAAAAAATGCTTAAACTCTGTACATTTATCTTTGTTCTTTAAAATAATGTTGTAAAAAAAATTGAAAATGAAAATAGATACAATAAAGAAAACACAAAAGAGACAACTCTGGAGAAGGAAAACAAAAGAAATCAGGGGTCACAGATGATTTCAATCATCACCAACAGACTAGAAGAGATAGAAAGAAGATCTCAGGGTCAGAAGACAACATAGAAACATTGAAAAGAACAGTCAGAGAAGATGCAAAAACAAAAAAGCTCCTAACCCAAAATGTCTAGGAGATCCAGGACACAATGAGAAGACCAAACATAAAGATAATAGGTATAGAAGATGACAAGGAATATTCACTAAAAGGTACAGTATATATCTTCAACCAAATTATAGAATAAAACTTCCCTTCCCTTAACAATGAGATGACCATAAACATACAAGAAGCCTACAAAACTTTAAATAAATTGGACCAGAAAAGAAAATTTTCTTGACACATAATAGTCAAAACACCAAATGTTCAAAACAAAGAAAAAATAGTAAGAGCAGTAAGGGAAAAAGGATATATAACATATAAAGCAGATCAATCAGAATTAGGAAAGCACAAAAGTCAAAGCAATGGAAACCAAGACACCTGGCAACATCTGAACAGAGTTCTCCCAAAACAGCAAATAGTGAATTTCCCAACACTCCAGAAAAACAAGATTTAGACTCTGAAACCTAGAAGATCCTGGACAAACTTTATATAGATCCTTAGAGAACACAAATGCCAGCCCAGGTTACTATACCAGCAAAACTCTCAATAACCATAGATTGAGAGACCAATACATTCCAGGACAAGACAAAATTTACAAAATATCTGACCAATACAGGCCTAAAAAATATAATAGATGGAAAATCTAACATAAGGGAAACAATACCCTAGGAAAATCAAGAAAATAACTGTGCAAGTAAACCAAAACAAGAAAGACGCACAAACATAATTCTCCTAACAACAAAAATGACAGGAAACAAAAATCAATATTTTTAAAATCTGTTAAGATCAATGGACTCAATTCCCCAATAAAGAAACATAGACTATCAGACTGGATATGTAAACAGGATCCAGCTTTTGCTGCATACAGGAAACTCGTGGTGGAGACAAAGACAGAAACTACCTCAGAGTAAAAGCTTGAGTAAAACCTTTGAAGAAAATGAACTCAGAAAAGGAGCTGAAGTAGTTATCCTAATATTGAATAAAAGAGACTTTCAACCAAAAGTTATCAAAAAAAGACAAGGAAAGACACATTTTACTCATCACAGGAAAAATCTATCAAGATAAATTCTATGCTCCAAATATGAGAGCAAACACATTTATGTAGGAAACCCCACTAATGGTCAAAGCATATATTGCACCACACATAATAATTGTGGGAGACTTCAACACCCTATTCTCATCTATGGACACAAAAACTGAACAAAGACAGTGAAATTAGCAGAGGTTATGTACCAATTGAAAATAACAGACATTAAAAGACATTTCACCCTAAAACAATAGATTATACATTCTTCTCAGCACTTCACAATATCTGCTCCAAAATTGGCCATACAATCAGTCACAAAACAGGCCTCAACAAATATAAGAAGAACAAAATACTCCCTGCATCCTGTCATATCACCACGGACTAATGCTGATTTTTTATAACAAAAAGACAATAAAAAGCCCACATAAACATGGTAGATAAACAATGCTCTACTCAATGATAACATGGTCAAAAAAGAAATAAAGAAAGAAATAAAGTATTTTTCTTTTTAGAATTTAATGAAAATGAAAGCACAACATACCTAAACATATGGGATACAATGAAAGCAGTACTAAGAGTATACTAAGTACACTAAGTACTAAGTACATAGCTATGAGTACCTCCAAAAAAAATGGGAGAGAGCATATACCAGCAGCTTGACAGCACACCTGAAGGTCTAGAAGAAAAAGAAGCAGATTCACCCAAGGTGAAATATTCAAACTCAGAGCAGAAACCAACAAAGTAGAAAAAAAAAGAACCATACAAAGAATCAACAAAACCAGGAGCTTTGAAAAATCAATAAGATAGATAAACCATTAGCCAGACTAACTAGAGGGAACACAGAGAGTATTCAAATTAACAAAATTAGAAATGAAATGGGAGACATAAGAGCAAAAACTGAAGAAATTGGAAGAAATCATCAGATCCTACTACGAAACCTCTTCTCAACAAAATAGGAAAGTCTGGAGAAAATGGACAAATTTTAGACAGATACCAGATACCAAAGTTAAATAATAATCAGATTAACCATCTAAACAGTAGTATAAAAGTTAATAAATAGAAGCCATCCTCAAAAGCCTCCCCATCAAAAGGAAAAGGCCCAAAACCAAATGGGTTCAGTATCGAATTCTATTAGGTCTTCATAGAAGACCTAATACCAATACTCTCCAAATTATTTAAAAAAATAGAGACAGAGGGAACACTATCAAACTAATGCTTTGAAGCTAAACCATGCAAAGACCCTACAAGAAAAGAAAACTTCAGACCAATCTCCCTTATGAACATCGATGCAAAAATACTCAATAAAATTCTTGCAAACCAAATCCAAGAACATATCAAAATGATCATTCACCATGATCAAGTAGGCTTCATCCCTGTGATGCAGGGATAATTTAATATATGGAAATCCATCAACACAATCCACCATATAAACAAACTCAAAGGAAAAAAAAAAAACACAGAATCATCTCATTAGATGCTGAGAAAGCATTTGACAAAATTAAACACCCTTTCATGTTAAAAGTCTTAGAAAGAGCAGGAATTGAAGGCCCATATCTAAACACAATAAAAACAATATATAGCAAACCAATAGACAACATCGAACTAAACGGTGAGAAACCTGAAGCAATCCCTCTAAAATGAGGGACTTGACCAGGCTGCCCACTCTCCCCCTACCTATTCAACATAGTACTGGAAGTCCTGGATGGAGAAATTAGACAGCAAAAAGAAAGTGATGTAAATCTGAAAGGAAGAAGTAAAAATATCAAAATTTGCAGATGACATGACAATATACTTAACTGACCCCAAAAATTCCACCAGAGAACTTTTATTGCTGATAAACAAGTCAAGCAAAGTGTCTGTATATAAAATTAACTCAAACAAATCCACTGCCTTCCTCTTCTCAAAGGATAAACATTCTGAGAAAGAAATTAGGAAAAACATACCCTTCACAACAGTCACAAAAAATATGAAATACCTTGCTGTTACCCAACTAAGCAAGTGAAGGATCTGTATGACAAGAATTTCAAGACTCTAAAGAAAAAAATTGAAGAAGATCTCAGAAGATGAAAAGATCTCCCATGCTCATGTATTGGAAGGATCAATATTGTAAAAATTACCATCTTACCAAAAGCAATCTACAGATTCAAGGCAAATTTCCACCAATACTCCAACTCAAATCTTAATAGTTGGAAAGAGCGATTATCAAATTTATCTGGAATTACATACAACCTAGAATATAAAAATCTATTCTCAACAACAAGAAAACTTCTATGGGAATCACCATCCCTGTCCTTAAGCTATATTATAAAACAATTAGGTTAAAAACTGCATAGTTATGTTACAGAGATACCAGGTAGATCAGTCAAACAGTATTGCAGACCCAGAAATGAACCCTCCCACCTATGGTCTCTCTCTTTTTTTTTGACAAAGAAGATAAAAATCTTTCAATGGAAAACATACAGCCTCTTCAACAAAAGATGTTAGCTCAACTGGCACTCACCATGCAAAAAAATGCATGTGGAAAGAATGTTTTCTTATCTCTTTGAACAAAGCTCAAGTGCAAGTGGATCAAAGATCTCCACATAAAATCAGTTACACTGAAACTATTAAAAAAGAAAGTGGGAAAAGCTTACCACATGCAGGCACAGGGGAACTTTTCTTGAACAGAACATCATTGGACTATGCTCTTAGATCAAGAATTGATAAATGGCTTGCCATGAGATTGCAAAGTTTCTGTAAGGCTAAGGACTCTGTCAAGAAAACAAAACATACAACAGATGGGAAAAGATCTTTATCAATTCCACATCTGATAGAAGACTAATGTCCAATATATACAAAGAACTCAAGAAGTTAGACCCCAAAAAAACAATCTTATTTAAAATGGGGTAGAGTGCTAAGGAATTCTCAACTGAGGAATATCAAATGGCTGAGAAGCACCTAATGAAATGTTCAATACCCTTAGTCATCATTGAAATGCAAATCAAAACAACCCTGAGATTCTACCTCATACCAGTCAGTATGGCTAAGATCAAAAACTCAAATGGCAGTAGATGCTGGCAAGGATAATCTGAAAGAGGAACACTTCTCCACAGTTTGTGGGGTTTTAAGCTGATACAACCACTTTGGAAAACAGTCTTTCGGTTCCCCTGAACATTGGACATAATACTACCTGAAGACTTAGTTATTCCACTTCAGTACGTATACCCCAAAGATGCTCCAGCATATAATAAGTATACATGCTCCACCATGTTTATAGCAGCCTTATTTATAATAGCCAAAAGCTGGAATGGACCCAGATATTTTTCAGTAAGCAAATTCATACAGAAATTGTGGTACATTTAAACAATGGGGAATTACTCAGCTATTAGAAATAATGAGTTTATGAAGTTCCTAGGCAAATGGATGTAACTCGAGAATATCATCCTGAGTGAAGTACCCCAGTCACAGAAGAACAGACATTGCATGCAGTCACTGATATTTAGATACTAGTCCCAGAAAGCTCTGAATACCCCAGAAACTACTTACAGATCACATGAAGCTCAAAAAGAAGGAAGACCAAAATGTCAAAGCCTCAGTCCTTCTTAGAAAAAATAAGTGTGTAGCATCCTAAGAGTGTGGTACACTTAGACATAAATCATTATTAATTCAAGAGCTAAGGATGCAGCCTTGTGGCAATCCTTGATATTTAAAAATCATTATGATCAATCTTTATGAACCAAGATAACTTCGAGTATTTCCATGTTACATTTTGTTTTATATGTACTTTATGCTCATTGTAACTAGTAAGTTTTCAATGCATACTATCAAACCTTTAAAAAAATTGAGTACTGACAAAAACAATATATTCATATAGTTTTATGCAAAATTGCTTTTGAAATCTTTAATTTTAATTTCTGGACTTTAAAATAAGTTGTTTAATTTAAAAAAGCATAAATTTTTGCAAATAAATATGTAAAGTTTCAAAGAAAGAAATAGTGATTGATTTTTTTGTAAATTTTGTTATTAGAGGTAGACTAATGTTTGTTTGTGTATGGTTTTTTTTTTTTTTTTTTTTTTTTTTTTTTTTTTGCTGCTTTTCCTTGGATTTATGAACAGATATTTTGTAAATTTGCTTTTGTCCTGGAATATCTTGGTTTCTCCATTTATGGTAATTGAGAGTTTTGCTGGATATAGTAACCTGGGCTGGCCTTTTTGTTATCTAAAGGTCTGTATGACATATCTCCAGGATCTTCTAGCTTTGATAGTTATTGTTGAGAAATCTGGTGTAATTCTGATTAGTCTGATATTATATATTACTTGTCCTTTATCCCTTACTGCTTCTAAGAATTTTTTATTTGTTTTGAACTTTCAGTGTTTTGACTATTATATGTCTGCAGCTGTTTGATTTCTGGTCCAACCAATTTGGAGTTCTGTAGTCTTATTGTGTGTTCATGGTCATCTCATTCTTAAGGGTAAAGAAGTTTTCTTCTATAATTTTGTTGAAGATATTTACTGTGCCTTTTAGTTGGGAGTCTTCATTCTTTTCTACCCCTATTATCCTTTAGGTTTGGTCTTTTTGTTGTGTCCTAGATATCCTGGAGTTTTGTAGGCTTGTTTTATGCTCATGATCATCTCATTCTTAAGGGTAGGGAAGTTTTCTTCTACAAATTTGTTGAAAATATTTACTGTGCCTCTTAGTTGATATTCTTTGCCCTCTTCTTTCCCTATTATCCTTAGGTTTAGTCTTCTCATTGTGTCCTGTATCTCCTGGGCATTTTGGGTTAGGAGCTTTTTGGTTTTTGCATCTTTTCTGACTGTTTTGTCTATGTTTTCCATGTTGTCTTCGGCCCCTGAGATTCTCTCTTGCATCTCTTCTAGTATGCTAGAAATGCTTGCATCTCTGACTCCTGATTTCTTTTTTAGGTTATTTTTTAACAACTTTATTTTACAAAACAAAGATAAATGTACAGATTTTAAGCATTGTTTGCATAAAATTATACAATACATTTTTGTCAGTAAGTACCTTTTTTCAGATTTTAAAATAATTTTTACATAAAACTGTATGAATATATATTTTTAGTCAGTACTTGATTTTTTTAAAGGTTTGTTAGTATGCATTGAAAAGTTAATAGTTACAATGAGCATAAAGTACATGTAAAACAAAATGTAACATGGAAATAGTCAAACTTTTCTTGTTGTATAGAGATTTTTTTTGTTTTGTTTTGTTTTCTTTTCTTTATTTCTTGGACTTCATACAGTCTGTGAGTTGTTTCTGGGGCAGTGCGAGCCTCTGGGGTTAGCATCCCATTATCAATGACTTCATATTATGTCTGTTATTTTGTGACTGGGTTATTTCACTCAGAATGATATTTTCTAGATGAAGCCATTTTCTTAAGAATTTGGTCAAGTCATTGTTTCTGATGGCTGAGTAGAATTCCATTGTGTAAATGTACCACAATTTTTGTATCCATTCATCTCCTGAAGGACATCTGGTTTCTTTCTAGCTTCTGGCTATTATAAATAGAGCTGCTATGAACATTGTGGTGCATATATCTTTGTTGTGTACTAAGGTGTCTCTGGGGTATATGCCCAGAAGTGGAATAGCTGGGTCTTCAGGTAGTATTATGTCTAATTTTCTGAGGTATCGCCAGACTGATTTCCAGAGTGGTTGTATTAGTTTGCAACTCCACCAACAGTGTAGAAGGGTTCCTCTTTCTCTGCAACCTCGCCAGCATTTGTTGTCTTCGGAGTTTTGGATCTTGGCCAATCTGACTGGTGTGAGGTAGAATCTCAGTGTTTTTTGATTTGCATTTCCCTGATGGCTTAAGATGTCGAGCACTTCCTCAGATATTTCTCAGCCATTCGGTATTCCTTAACTGAGAACATTTTTTTTAGCTCTGTACCCCATTTTAATAGAGTTATTTGATTCTCTGTTGTCTAGCATTTTGAGTTCTTTGTATACCATAGATATTAGGCCTCTATCTGATGTGGAGTTCGTAAAAATCTTTGCCCATTCTGTTGGCTGCCATTTTGTTTTCTTGACAATGTCCTTAGCCTTACAGAAACTTTGCAATCTCATTAATTCCCATTTGTTAACCTTTGATCTTAGAGCTTGAGCCATTGGTGTTTTGTTCAGAAAATTTTCTCCTGTGCCTATATGTTCTAAAGTTTTCCCTACTTTCTCATCTAATAGTTTCAGTGTATCTGGTTTAATGTAGAGATCTTTGATCCAATTACACTTGAGCTTTGTACAAGGAGATAAGAAAGGGTCTATTTTCATTCTTTAACATGTTGAGTGCCAGTTGGACCACCAGCACCATTTGTTGAATAGGCTGTCCTTTTTCCATTGAATGTTTGCGGCTCCTTTGTCAAAAATCAGGTGACCGTATATGTGAGGACTCATTTCTGGATCTTCTATTCTATTCCATTTATCCACTTGCCTATTTCTGTACCACTACCTTGCAGTTTTCAGCACAATTGCCTTGTAATATAGCTTGAGGTTAGGGATAGTGATTCCCGCAGATGTTTTCTTGTTGTTGAGGATGGATTTTGCTATTCTAGGTTTTTTGTTGTTCCATATAAAATTGCACATTGATTTTTCCAATTCCATGAAGAACTGTGTTGGAATTTTGATGGGGATTGCATTAAATCTGTAGATTGCTTTTTGTAGAATGGCCATTTTTAAAATGTTAATCTTTCCAACCCATGAGCATGGGAGATCTTTCCATTTTCTGGGATCCTCCTAAATTTCCTTCTTTAGAGGTTTGAAGTTCTTGTCATACAGTTTCTTCACTTGCTTGATTAGTCACACCAATTTATTTCATAGTTTTTGTGACTATTGTGAAGGGTATCTTTTCCCTAATTTCTTCCTCCATATGTTGTTTTTTGAGCAGAGGAAGGCTACTGATTTGTTTGAGTTGATTTTGTATCCAGCCACTTTGCTGAACTTGTTTATCAGCTGTTGGAGTTCTCTGTTGAAGTTTTTGGGGTCACTTAAGTATACTATCATATCATCGGCAAAGAGTGATGTTTTTATCTCTTCCTTTCCGATTTGTATCCCCTTGATCTCCTTTTGCTGTCTAATTGCTCCAGTCAGGACTTCCAGTACTATGTTGAATAGGTAGGGGGAGAGTGGGCAGCCTTGTCCAGTCCCTGATTTTAGTGGGATTGCTTCAAGTTTCTCACTGTTAAGTTTGACGTTGGCTGTTGCTTTGCTGTATATTTCTTTTATTATGTTTAAGTATAGACCTTGAATTCCTGTTCTTTCCAGGACTTTTAACATGAAGTGGTGTTGAATTTTGTCAAATGCTTTCTCAGCATCTAGTGAGATGACTATGTGATTTTGTTCTTTGAGTTTTTTTATATGGTGGATTACATTGATGGATTTCCTTATATTAAAACATTCCTGCCTTTCAGGGATGAAGCCTACTTGGTCATGATGAATGATTGTCTTGATGTGTTCTTGGATTCAGTTTGCAAGGAATTTGGTGAGTATTTTTGCGTCAATGTTCATAAGTGAGATTGGTCTGAAATTATTTTTCCTTGTAGGGTCTTTGTGTAGTTAGGTACTAGGGTTATTGTAGCCTCAAAAGATGAGTTGTGTAGCATTCCATCTGATTCTATCTTTTGGAATAGTTTGGAGAGTATTGGTTTTATATCTGCAATAAATGTCTGATAAAATTCTACACTGAACCCGTCTGGACGTGGGCTTTTTTTGGTTGGGAGGCTTTTGATGACTTCTTCTATTTCTTTAGGTGTTATAGGGTGATTTAGATGGTTTATTTGGTCCTGGTGTAACTTTGGGATCTTGTATCTGTCTAGGAATTCATCCATTTCCTCCAGATTTTCCAATTTTGTGGAGTATAAGTTATTATAGTAGGATCTGATGATTTCTTGAATTTCCTTAGTTTCATTTGTTATGTCTCCACTTTCCCTTCTGATTTTGTTAATTTGTATACTCTCTCTTTGCCCTCTAGTTAGTCTGGCTAGGGGTTTATCAACTTTGTTGATTTTCTCAAAGAACCAACTCTTGGTTTTCTTGATTTTTTCAATGGTTCTTTTTGTTTCTATTTGGTCTATTTATTCCCTAATTTTGATTATTTCTAGCTGTCTACTCTTCTTGGGTATATCTGCTTTTTTTTGTTCTAGGGCTTTTAGCAGTGCTGTAAGGTTTCTGATGTAAGCTCTCTCCAGTTTCTTTTTGGAAGCACTTAGGGCTATGAGTTTTCCTCTCAGTACTGCTTTGATTGCATCCCATTGGTATGGGTATGTTGTGTTTTCATTTTCATTGAATTCTAGAAAATCCTTAATTTATTTCTTTATTTCTTCTTTGACCCTGCTATGGTTTAACAGAGCATTGTTTAGTTTCCATGTGTATGTGGGCTTTTTGTTGTCTTTGTTGTTGTTTAAGACCAGCCGTAGACCATGGTGATCTGAGAGGATGAATGGGAGTATTTCAATCTTCTTATATCGATTGAGCCTTGTTCTGTGCCCAATTGTGTGGTCAATTTTTGAGAAGGTGCCATGGGGTTCTGAGAAGAAAGTGTATTCTTTTACTTTAGGATGATATGTTCTGTATATATCTATTAATTTTAGTTGGTTCAAGGTCTCTGCTAGTTTTGCAGTGTCTTTGTTCAGTTTCTGTTTCTATGATCTGTCCATTGGTGAAAGTGACGTATTAAAGTCTCCCACTGTTATTGTGTGGGGTGAAATGGATTTTTTGATCTTTAGTAGGGTTTCTTTTATGAATGTGGGTGCTTTTTTATTTGGAGCATATATGTGAAGAATTGAGAGTTCCTCCTGACAGATTTCCCCGGTAATGAGTGAAAAGTGTCCTTCCTTATCTTTTTTGATAACTTTTGGTTAGAAATTTACTTTATTCGATATTAGAATAGCCACTCCAGCTTGCTTCTTTGGCCTGTTTGCTTGGAAGTTTTTTTCCCACCCTTTTACTATGAGATAGTGTTTGTTTTTGTCTCTGAGATGAGTTTCCTGTATGCAGCAAAAGGCTGGATTTTGTTTATGTATCCAGTCTGATAGACTATGTCTTTTTATTTGGGAGTTGAGTCCATTTATCTTAATAGATATCAAGGAATATTTGTTTCTGTTTCCTGCCATTATTGCTTTTGTGGGTTGAGTTGTGTGTGTGTCTTTTTCTTCTTTTAGTTTTCTGGTTTAGGAGTTTTCTTGTTTTTACGAGGCTGTATTTTCCTTCCTTGTATTGGGTTATATACACATATAATTTGTTGTAGTGCTGGGTTTGTGGTCAGATATTGTGTAAATTTTGATTTGTCTTGAAATATCTTCATCTCTCCATCTATGGTAATTGATAGTTTTGCTGGGTATAGCAGCTTGTGTTGACACTTGTGCTCTCTTAGGGTCTGCATGATGTCTTTCCAGGCTCTTCTAGCTTTCATAGTCTTTGTTGAGAAATCGGGTGTAATTCTGATTGGCCTGCCCTATATGTTACCTGACCTTTTTCCCTTACTGCTTTTAGTATTCTTTCTTTGCTTTGGGCACTTGGTGTTTTTTTATTATGTGTCGGGAGGTATTTCTTTTCTTGTCCAACCTATTTGGAATTCTGAAGGCTTCTTTTATGCTCGTGGTCATCTCATTCTTGAGGGTAGGGAAGTTTTCTTCTACAATTTTGTTGAAGATATTTACTGTCCCTCTTAGTTGATACTCTTCTCCCTCTTCTATTACTATTATCCTTAGGTTCGTTCTTCTCATTGTGTCCTGGATTTCCTGGACATTTTGGGTTAGAAGCTTTTTGTTTTTTGCATCTTCTCTGACTGTTTTGTCTATGTTTGCAATGTTGTCTTTTGCCCCTGAGATTCTCTCTTCGATCTCTTGTAATCTATTGGAAATGGTTGCTTCTGTGACTCCTGATTTCTTTTTTTGGTGTTCTGCCTCTAGGGTTGTCTCTTTTAGTGTTTTCTTTATTGTGTCAATTTCCGTTTTAATTTCCCTCTTCCATTCCTTTATTTCTTTGTTTCTGTTTTCCGTTAGTTGAGTTCTTTGAGTGTTTTTCTTGTTTCCTCTTTAAAAGCTTCTGAATCTTTTTGTTTTTACTCCCATTCTTGTTTAAGTATCTCTATCAGCATCTTGAGGTATGATTTCAGGTCTGCGTATTCTTTTTCTGGAGTGTTTGCAATTCTGATGTTTGCTGTTATGGGAGAGCTTGGTTCTGGTGTTGCCAGATTGTCTTGGTTTCCTTGGGATATACTCTTTCGCTTTCCTCTTTTCATTTTGTTGTCAGTGATATGTTCTTGCCTTTCCATTGTATCTGGTCTGTGTCCCTGGATCTCCACTGGTCCAGGTGGCAGATGGGCCCAGCCTTCTTTTATGCCACATAGTCGCTGGGCGGGAACAGAGGTTCCAAACTTCTGTGCCTGGTCCCCGATCAGGCAGGTCGGAGGGTGCGCCCCATGTGTGCACTCCACAGAGATCTCTCTGCTCCCTTGCTGCCCAGATCTTCCACTCACCAGTCTCTCAACCTTAGGAGCTGGCAGTGAGCATGGCAGATGGGCCGGGCTCTGTTCTGCACTCTGAAGTCGCCGCCGGGTGGATACAGAAGTTCCAAAGTTCTGTTCGTGGTTTCTAAATCAGGCAGGTCGGAGGGTGTGCTCTGCATGCATACCCCGCAGAGATCTCTCTAGCCACCCTTTCTTTCTTGCAACCATTTCTCCCACTCCCTGAAGAATCTTAACAAATACTACAAAGTAGGAAGTGACTGACACAAAATAAAAGACATTTGATCATCTTATCAAGATACAAACACCAAGCATCTATTTCTTAATATAAATCCTAGATTAGTAACATTATCTATTTTTCAGGTTTACAAGCTCACATTTAATAAGTTTGAAATTATTCTCAGCACATGGCACTGTACACGGTCTTTGTGGAAGCAGATACTGTGATTTCTGTATAAACCACTGTACAGCAAATTAGATCCCATTGATTTATAATCCTCAATGTCACCGCAGAATAAAGAATGTAGCCAAAGAAAGCATTATTGGTCACTCATATAAGAGAGTGTTGTTTCTTTAATTTGAAGCTTTCTGAATGGATGGGTTCAGATTTGATCCAACCATAAAAAGATTACTCAGTAAATAGACTATATGGGAACTGCAAAAAGTGTCATTAACTCATCATTAAGAGCTTACCCAGCACTAAACCACTATTGCTAGTTAACCTGCTTCTGAGTCCACCTGGAGGTAGCCTGTCACATAGCCTCAATGCCCTGGCCGCCTCATGTCCAGGGCATGAGTCTGCTCCATAGATTGAAGATCTGGGGATAAACCTTCATGACAGCAGAATATCTACTTGTCAACAATGACTGCTATTGGTAAGCAGTTAAAACAGTCTGTGAACATTTTCCACATCTTAATGTTGTATCTTCTCTTACATTCATCATAAAATCCATAGATTCTATTGATGCTGGCACACTCATGGATTCCTCTGAGAAATAAAAAACGGTCATCTCTAGTGACTGTTTGTCCCTGTCCACACAGTCCATGAGAAACAAATAGTTGCTTTCTAAAGGGAAGCCACTGTGTTCAAACAGAGAGAGCAAATGATGATACTGCCCATAGATGTCACCATATATCTTGAGTGGTACTTCAATTTTTTTTTTTTTTTTTTTTTTTTTTTTTTTTTTGTGGTAGGTAAGATTCAGTTTATTGAACTACATTCTTGGTTCTTTTTATTTTAAATTAAATGTTATTTATTTTAAAAAAACAGAAATAAATGTACAGATTTTAAAAGCATTTTTGCCTAAAATTATATGAATATATTTTTTTCAGTACTTGATTTTTTCTAAAGGTTTGATAGTATGCATTGAAATCTTACTAGTTACAATGAACATAAAATACATGTAAAACAAAACGTAACATTGAAATAGTCAAAGTTTTCTTGGTGTGTAAAGATTAAACATAATGATTTTTACATACCAAGAATTGCCACAAGGCTACCTTGCTACGTCAAGTTCTAAAAGGATAGGCCTACTGAGAAAGATCTCCTGAAACTTCAGGCAGAGTCCTCAGATTTCATTGTCCTCAAGTTGGACATTCTTGCCTAGCTTGGACCCTCTTACTTCAGCAACTGTTGGATGATACTGTCATTGTTCTGCCATTGCTGTCCTGCCACCAACCCTCCTGCAGCCTTACCACCTCTGGCTTGCACCAGTCCACTCCCTCATTCTCCTTCAAGCCAGGAGACCCAGAGCGGTGGTGACAGCAAGAGCTGCAGTGGGTCTCCCCCTTCCCAACCCCACCTTCCCTCAATCCCCAACTGCCCCGCTCAGTTTTGTTCCTCCTCTCACCACTGGAACCACCCATTAGTACATTTTGATGGCCAATTTATCTGTAACCCTGAGCTCCACATTACATAGACCCTTGAGCATTTCCCCAAACTCTGCTTACCATAATGGTATCTGACATTTTCAAAATTACTAATTGTGTTACTATGTGGACTGTAAACTCCTTTGGAGTAAACACAGATTTGACTCACATTATATCCCTAGTATCAACTATGTTTTATATATAATAATAACTCAATAGATATTCACTGATTGAATAAATTAATTAGATAATTTTTATTTTAATCAATGGTCTATTAATTAACCATCTATAGGCAGCATTTGAAACTATTTGACTTATCATTCATATTAACTCCACTATATGCAGAAAAGGAGTGAAATGTGAATTTTAGACTATCAAATATTAATTCAGAAATGAAAGCTAAGTTATGGAATAACCATGTCAAGACTGTGCATCAATAATGTGCATAGTTTTGCACTTTAACCTAGTACTTAGAGTAAAGACACCCACTAGGCATGTGTCCTGATCATGGGATACAGCTTGCTAGGTCTCTTCTATCAGCCTTAAAGAGGCTTATTTCATGTACAATTTCATTAGTTAGAAATATTTTTGTGCATTTAGAATTATTTTGCCTATGATAATCTTTACTGAATTTTATGCCAAAACTAGGCCAAAACTTTATTGTCATTTTGGAATGTGATTAGTTCAATGGCAAAAGTTAAACCCTGCCAGTCTCTGTTTGTTGACATTGAAAATGCTAAAAACAAAAGAAAGCAAAGGAACAAAACAACAAAAAATACAGTGCAGAACTTTGAATCAATAAAGATATCATTGAATAGGTATCTACCTAAAAACAGTTACTATATTATTGTTATTATTATTATTATTATTATTATTATTTGCTAATCATATCTCTGTAATTTTTAAAAGAATACGGGTAAATGGTGAAATAATGGCAAAGAACAAAGACTCTAAATTCAAGATGAGCTGAAGTCAATAACTAGCTCTATTACTTATTGGTTGATGGCTTATGGACAAGTCAGAAAGTCACAAGATGGGCTTGGGAAGCTAGATCTACATTGCTCCCATGAGGCCATTTGAAGGTTTGTGGAGGTAATCTTTTTAGAGAACTTCATATAGTATACAGTATGTTGGATGTCATAAATGCCATAACTGGTTGTTCTCTGCTTGGGTTTTGGCAGATTATCAGGTTTTTCCCATGAATGAGGCAGGGCAATTAATACTAATGAGTAATATTCTTTGAACATATATGTACAAATTGTGCTAAACATGTTGTTGTCTATATCATGTTTATAGTAATTTATTTGTTTTAGTTATTTCTTATCCAAATTCACACAAATCTTATGCAATTTGAGAACTGGACTGAAGTCATTGGATGAATCACTTGGATTCAGTCTTTTCCTTTATATTAAATTACATTGGTGATATTTTGGTTGACATTTTATGGAAATATTTTGCACTTTTATTAAATTCCAACTATTTACTCAACAGAAATATTAAAATCAGTTATTAATCTAAGCAACAAAGACAAGGTCTTCTTTTACTATATTTGATCTCATAAATTTTATATTCTAATTAGAGTCTATTTGTATTCAGATTTAAATGCCTAGCTCTGTTACATTTGTATGTTCTGAAATTTAGCCAACACTAGCAGTGGTAATACCAGGTTACTGAAAATATCTGTATTTTTCATAGGAATGTTTCCTACTGGATTTATGCATGATCTCTTCTGACAGTGTAACAAACTGTATCAAATGTAGGACATTTTCTTTATATGTTTCTCCCCACAGGTTACAAAAGCAAGTGAAACTCTAGAGATCCAAGACACTTATCTTCATACTTCTCTCACCTTTGTAGAATCTGACCTACCTCCACCATTCTCCATAGTCTTCCCTCCTACCTCAGAGTATCTGTCCTGTGTCTACTACCCCTTCTACCCAAGAAAATCTGACCAAGTGTTAGAACGGAGACTTCATCAGACAGCCATTTTTCCAAGGGGGAACCCTGATGACTCTTGAAACATCAGAGGTGCTTATAAATAATCTACAGTATTTCTTGGGGAAAGCCGCAAATAAGGGAGCAGAATGTTGAGGATGGATTTCGCTATTCTAGGTCTTTTGTTTTTCCAGATGAAATTACACATTGATCTTTCCAACTCAGTGAAGAATTGGGATGAAATTTTGTTGAGGATTGCATTGAATTGTAGATTGCTTTTGGTAGGATAGCCATTTTTAAGATGTTGATCCATCCAATACATGAGCATGGGAGATCTTTCTGTTTTCTGAGATCTGGTCTTTGTCAGTGCAGTTTTTATTCTCTTCCTCTTAATTTCCTATTGTGTCCATTGGGGCTGGTGTTAGTTTTGTGCTTACTGGCCTTTCAGTTTCACTTTGTGCCGCAACATAAATAAGCCTCAGGCATTACATCGCTGTGATGGGCTCTTCACACTTGACCGTTAAAGCCCTGCAGTCAATTCTTAAGCAGAGAGATCTAGAATTGTCCACTGGAGTCTTACAGCATTTCGTAAAAGAGGTAGAGCATGCTGCCTCTTGGTTTGCTGTCTCTGGGCCTCTCTCACCAGCCTCATGGAAAAAATTGGGTAGAGATTTAGGCTGTGCGCAGACTGCCAGAGACCTCAGGCCCGGGACCATGGCCATTTGGACGATGGTACAAAATTGTTTAAAAGATGAGAGTTGTAGGCCTGCTGTCACTGTGGGGCAAGAGGCATTGAGTGAAGTCCAGGATAGACTATCAGAAGCCAAACAGAGCGAGAGGATGGGCGCGCGCAGGAAAAGGCAGCCCCCCTAAGGAAAACGGACCTCCAGGTATGCTGCACAGCGGGAGAGTTGTTACCCACAAACCTTCAAATTTTCATTCTCTTATGCCCTCTAATATTAAGAAAAGGGGAGCAAGCTTGTACCCTGTAGATAACCTTGAGGCTCTTAACATTGATAACCCCGAGACTTCAGATGATGATGAGCGAGAAGGCTTGGACCCAAAGAAAGGCAAGGTCTGGGCTTTTCCTAAGCACCACTGAGGCAGTACTGCCCATACTATAGAAAACGGAGGATCCGGTATGGGTTCCTTAATGGCCCCTTAACTCCAAAAAATTAGAAGCTGTTACCCAATTGATTAGAGAACAACTACAATTGGGTCATGTAGGACCCTCTACTTTGCCTTGGAATACCCCCATTTTTGTGATTAAAAAGAAATCAGGAAAATGGTGATTGTTGCATGACTTGAGAGCCATCAATGAACAAATGCATTTGCTTGGCCCTATACAAAGTGGCCTACCAGTTCTCATGGCGCTCCCAAAACATTGGCCTTTAATGATAATAGATATTAAAGATTGTTTCTTTTCCATATTTTTACATTCTCAAGATAGGCCTAGGTTTGCCTTTACCCTTCATTCTATTAATCATGCAGAACCTGACAAGAGGTTCCAATGGAAGGTCCTGTCTCAGGGCATGGCTAATAGCCCGACTATGCTGCAATATGTACATGTATCCATTGACACCTGTTCGGGTGTAATTACAGCCACTTCCTTATCTGGAGAGAAGGCCTCGCACGCCATCCAACATTGCCTAAAGGCCTGGAGTGCCTGGGGTAAACCAAATTTCTTAAAAACAGATAATGGTCCTGCTTATACCTCACAAAAATTCCAACAATTTTATAGCCACAAGGCCGTGACACATATCACAGGTTTGCCTTACAACCCACAAGGGCAAGGCATCATCGAACGTGCTCACCACGCCCTCAAATCCTATTTGATAAAACAAAAAGGGGGAATTATGCAAGCTCTACCCCCTCTGCCTAGAACTGCAACTTCCATGGCACTATTCACCTTAATTTTTAAAAATCTTGATGACCATGGCCATACGGCGGCTAAAAGGCATTGCCTACCCATGGACAAACCAAGAGAGATGGTAAAATGAAAAGATGTCATAACTAATAAATGGAAAGGACCGGATCCTGTGTTGATCAGATCCAGGGGAGCTGTTTGTGTTTTCCCTCAGAATAAAAATAATCCCTTCTGGGTCCCCGAGAGGCTCACTGGAAAAATGGTGGAGACTCCTGATGACAGCCCTGCTCCTGATGCTTTGGAACCAGAGAGTCAGAGGAGAGGCGAGATGGGCGATTCTGTCAGCATTCCCGAAACCAATTCCAGTGGAACATGATGATACAGTCTTCCCTAAGTTTTTCACCACCGATATCAACTTGGGTGAAGGTGGGACTCTTTGGAGCAATCCTTTGCTGGGGACTTGTGTTGCTTTTCTGGCTGGTTTGTAAGCTCAAGTCCCAAACAAAAAGAGAGACAAGGTGGTTATTGCCCAAGCGCTTGTCACTCTAGAACATGGAGCATCAGCCGATATCTGGTTGTCTATGAGTAGGTCGCCAGCCAGACAGCTCTTGCACTCCTAGAACTTTGGTTCATTGCACAGGATTAAAGTGTCTGGCTTGAGCAGCCCATGAGGGATGCCGAGCTAAGCATCGCACTGAGAGCCCCTCGCCGCGGGGTATCTCTGGGAGATATGTCATTTTGCATGAAGGTTGCCTGCCCCAGTGTCCCTCCCTCAAAAAAAAAAGGCAGAGTGACAGGTCAGGAGTACTACGGGCTACAAAAAGCCTAGCAGTTACTCCTGTACATGGTCTTTATACACTTTAATGAGGATTTGACTTCTATCTCTGCCCTCCTAATATGGGTGTTCTACTTTGCTTAAAAAATAAAAGAAAGGGGGAGATGTGGGGCGCTGCCTGCACATTCTCCATTACAAGGTGGCGCTGACAGCCGGCTGGAGTTAGCAGTAAACAAGCCATGTGTGCACGTGTTGGGTAACTTTCCACTCCTTGAGCTCTGCCTCTCCTGTGGCATCATAGGGCCTGATGAGTTTCAACCAATCAGGGGGCTCCACGTCCAAGGCGAGGACTGATTCCTATATAAGGGGATGGGCTAGATAGTTTGGGGTCTTTGACTTCACTTGTTGCAAGCTTATGCTCTGGCTCTCGAGAGCATTAAAGTTTTACCGCAAAAGAATCCTATTTCGTGTGCTGCGTCATTCTTGCTGGTGAGACGGTTGCGTGGGACAGTTTTTCATTTTTTTTCTTGGAATTCATATAGTCTTTGAGTTGTTTCTGGGGTGATCAGAGCTTTCTGGGGTTAATATCCCATTATCAGTGACTGCATATTATGTCTGTTCTCTTGTGACTGGGTTATCTCACTCAAGATGATATTCTCTAGATGCATCCATTCTTTTTTTTAACTTTATTTTACAAAACAAAATAAAAAATTTAAACATTTTTGCATAAATGTATACTAATACATTTTTGTCAGTGGTTGGCTCTTCTTTTTCTTTTTTTTTAAGATTTGATACTCTGCATTAAGGTCTTACTAGTTACAATGAGCAAAAAGTACATGTAAAACAGAATGTAACCCGGAATTAGTCAATGTTTTCTTGGCGTGTAAGGATTGAGCATAATGTTTTTTTTGTTGTTGTTTTGTTTTGTTTTCTTTTTTTGTTGAACTTCACACATTCTGTGAGTTGTTTCTGGGGCAGTCCGAGCCTCTGGGGTTAGCATCCCACTATCAGTGACTGCATATTATGTCTGTTCTTTTGTGACTGGGTTATCTCACTCAGGATGATATTCTCTAGATGCAACCATTTTCTTAAGAATTTGGTTAAGTCATTGTTTCTGATGGCTGAATAGTACTCCATTGTGTAAATGTACCACAATTTTTGTATCCATTCATATACTGAAGGACATCTGGTTTCTTTCCAGCTTCTGTTTATTATAAATAGGGCTCATATGAACATTGTGGTACATGGGTCTTTGTTGTATATTGGAGCTTCTCTGGAGTATATGCCCAGAAGTGGAATAACTGGGTTTTTAGGTAGTACTATGTCCAATTTTCTGAGGAAACAAGAAACTGATATCCAAAGTGGCTGTACCAGATTACTACCCACCAACAGTTGAGATGTGTTCCTCTTTCTCAGCATCCTCGCCAGCATCTGGGGTAATCTGAATTTTTGATTTTAGCCATTCTGACTGGTGTGGGGTGGAATATCATGGTTGTTTTGATTTGCCTTTTCCTGAGGGCTAATGAAGTCGAACACTACCTTAGATGCTTCTCAACCATTTGATATTCCTCATTTGAGAACATTTTGTTTAGCTTTGTACCATATTTTTAATAGGGTTTTTTGATTCTCTGGTGTCTAGCTTCTTGAGTTCTTTCTATACCTTGGATATTAGGCCTCTATGAGAATTAGGGTTGGTAAAGATCTTTTCCCAAAATGTTGGCTGCTGTTTTGTTTTCTTTAAAGTGTCCTTAGACTTATAGAAACTTTGCAATATCATTATGTACCATTTAACAGTCTTTGACCTTAGAACACAAGCCTACTTCTTTAGAGGTTTGAAGTTTTTGTCATACAGGTCCTTCATTCGCTTAGTTAGAGTCAAACCAAGGTATTTCATAGTTTTTGTGACTATTGTGAAGGGTATATTTTCCCTAATTTCTTTCTCCACATGTTCATCCTTAAGTAGAGGAAGGCTACTAATTTTCTTGAGATAATTTTATATCTAGCCACTTTTCTGAACTTGTTTATCAGCTGTAGGACTTCTCTGGTGAAATTATTGGAGTCACTTAAGTTCACTATCATGTCATCTGCAGATAGTGATGTTTTTACTTCTTCCTTTCCAATTTGTATCCCTTTGATTTTCTTTTGCTGTCTAATTGTTCTGGCCAGGACTTCCAGTATTATGTTGAATAGGTAGGGGGAGAGTAGGCATCTTTGTGGAGTCCCTGATTTTAGCGGGATTGCTTCAAGTTTTTCACTGTTAAGTTTCATGTTGGCTACTGGTTTGCTGTATATTGCTTTTATTTTGTTGAGGTATGGACATTGGATTTCTGCTGTTTCCAGGACTTTTTACTTTAAGGGGTGTTGAATTTTGTCAAATTCTTTCTCAGAATCTAGAGATATAACAGTATGTTTTTTTTTTTCTTTGAGTTTGTTTATATAATTCATTAAGTTGATAGATTAAACCATCACTGCATTCTAGGGATGAAGCCTACTTGATCATAGTGAATGATCATTTTGATGTGTTATTGGATTCAGTTTGCAATGATTTTGTTGAGTAATTTTCATCAATGTTCAAAAGTGAGACTGGTCTGAAATTTTCTTTCCTTGTAGGGTCTTTGTTTGGTTTAGGAATGAAGTTTATTGTGGATTCGAAAAATGAGTTGGGTAGTTTTCCATCTGATTCTGTTTTTTGGAACTCTTTGGAAAGTATTGGTATTAGGTCATCAATAAATGTCTGATAAAATTCTGCGCTGAAGTCTCTGGACCTTAGCTTTATTTTTGTTGGGAGTCTTTTGATGACTCTGTCTATTTCTTTAGGTGTTATAGAATTATTTAGATGGTTTTTCTGGTCCGGGTTTAAATTTAGTATCTGTTATCTGTCTATGAATTCATCCATTTCCTCCAGATTTTACGGCTTTGTTGAGTATAGGCTTTTGTAGTAGGATCTGATGATTTCTTGAATATCCTCAGTTTCAGTTATTATGTCTCCACTTTAATTTCTGATTTGTTAATTTGGATACTCTCTCTTTGCCCTCTAGTTAGTCTCTAAGGGTTTATCAATCTTGTTAATTTTTTCAAATAACCAGCTCCTGTATTTGTTGATTCTTTGAATGGTTCTTTTGTTTCTATTTGGTCCATTTCTGCTCTTAGTTTGATTGTTTCTTGTCATCTCCTCCTCTTGAGTGTATCTGCTTCCTTTTGTTCTAGAGCTTTCAACTGTGCTGTCAAATTGCTTGTGTATGGTTTCTCCAGTTTCTTTTTGGAAGCACTCAGAGCCTTCAGTTTTCCTCTCAGTACTGCTTTTATTCCATCTCATAGGTTTGGGTATGTTGTGTTTCTGTTTTCATTAAATTCTAGAAAATTCTTAATTTCTTTCTTCATTTTTTCTTTGACCATCCTATCATTTAATGGAATATTGTTTAATTTTCATTGTATATGGGCTTTTTGTCATCTTTGTTGCTATTAAAGCCCCTCCTTAGACCATGGTGATCTGATAGCATGCATGGGAGTATTTCAATCTTCTTATATTTATTGAGGCTTTTTTTTTTTTTTTTTTTTTTTTTTTTTTTTTTTTTTTTTTTTTTTGTGACCGATTGTATGGTCAGTTTTGGAGAAAGTGTTGTGAGGTGCTGAAAAGAAGTTGTATTGTTTTGTTTTAGGATGATATGTTTTGTAGATATCTATTAATTTCCATTGGTTCATATAACCTCTGATAGTTTTACTGTGTCCTTGTTTTGTTTCTGTTTCCATGATCTGTCTATTGATGAGTGTGGGGTGTTGAGGTCTGCCACTATTATTATGTGGGGTGCAAGGTATTTTTTGAGCTTTAGTAGGGTTTCTTTTATGAATATGGGTGCTTTTGTATTTGGAGCATATTTGTTAACGATTAAGAGTTTCTCTTGACAAGTTTTCCTTGTAATGAGTAAAAAGTGCCCTACCTTATCTTTTCTAATAACTTTTGGTTCAAAATCTACTTTATTTATATTTGAATGGCCACTCCAGCTTGCTTCTTGGGGCTGTTTACTTGGAAGGTTTTCCCCCAAACTTTTACTCTGAGATAGTGTCTGTCTTTGTCTCTGAGATGAGTTTCTTGTATGCAGCAAAATGCTGGGTTTTGTTTATGTATCCAGTTTGATAGCCTATATCTTTTTTGGGGAATTGAGTCCATTTAAGTTAACGGATATTAAGGAATAGTGGTTGCTTTTTCTTGCTATTTTTTGCTTTTGAAGATAACATTGTTCCTGTGTTTCATTTTTTTTAAATACATTTTCTTTCTTATGTATTTTTTTTGTTTTTATTACAATGTAGTTTACATCCTTGTATTGGGTTTTCTACCTATAAATCATTGTAGTGCTGGGTTTGTGGTCAGGTATTGTGTAAATTTAGTTTTGTCTTGGAATATCTTGGTCTCTCCATCTATGGTGATTGAGAGATTTGCTGAGTATAGCATCTTGGGCTGACATTTGTGTCCTCTTAGGGTCTGCATGATGTCTGTCCAGGATCTTCTAGCTTTCATAGTCTCTGTTGAGAAGTGGGGTGTGATTCTGATTGGTGTGCCTTTATATGTTACATGACCTTTTCTCTCACTGCTTTTGTATTCTTTCTTTGCTTTCGGCACTTGGCATTTTGACTATTATGTGTTGGGAGGAATTTCTTTTCTGGGCCACTCTATTTTGAACTATGTAGTCATCTTTTATGCTCATGGTCATCTCATTCTCAAGGGTTGGGAAGTTTTCTTCTATGATTTAGTTGAAGATATATATTGTGCCTCTTATCTGATATTCTTTGCCCTCTCCTATTCCTATTATTTTTAGGTTAGGTCTTCTCATTAAGTTCTTTGAGTGTTTTTTGGTTTCTTTTTGAAGAGCTTCTATTTCTTTTTGCTTTTCCTCCTGTTCTTGTTTAAGGATCTCTATTATCATCTTGAGGTATGATTTTGGGTCTGAGCCTTTTTTTAATGTAGTGTTTGGCATTCCTCTGCTTGCTGTGATTCGAGAGCTGAGTTCTGGTGTTGCCAGGTTGTCTTGGTTTCCCTGGGGTACGTTCTTTGCCATTACTCTTGCCATCTTGTTGTCTGTGATTATACGTGGTTTTGTTGTCAATGATTGGTTCTCGTCTCTCCCTATACCTGGCCTGTGTCCCTTGATCTCCACTGTTCCTGGTGGCAGATGGCCTGAGTGCCTGTTCTGTATTCACGGGCCACTGGGTGAATACAGATACCCTAAGGCAGGGTTCCTGTTCCCCTGAACTAGTCATGGGATGAGTGGGCTCACTCTGAGAGTGCTTGGTACAGACCTCTCTGATCCTCGGCTACTAGGAGCACTGTCTCACCAGGCCTGTGTTCCTAGATCTCTGTTCTTCCTGATGGTAGATGGCTTGAGCTCCTATCAACTTTCTTTATTTTTTTTCATTTCTATATTTCTCAGGTTTTTCTTTTTATAGTTTTTGATTTTTATATACTTTATGTTAGGAACATTTTACATTTAACATATTTTTTTTGGCTGATATATCAGTGTCTTCAATCTTATCTTCTATGCCTGCTATTCTTTCTTCTATCTCTTGTATTCTGTTGGTGATGCTTGCATCCTATAGAGTCTATTCTCTTTCTTAAATTTTCCATCTTCAATATTCACTCAGTTTTTGTTTTCTTTATTGCTTATATTTTGATTTGAGGTTCTGAGACATTTTATTCATTTTCTACACCAGGTTACTTTAATTTTCCTTAATATTTTACTATTAAGGATATTAAATTATTTTAAAAATATTTTAATTAATATTTCATTAAAGAGTTTATTCATTTCTTTTTCAAAGTTCTTTATCATCTTTATAAGTTTTGGTTTTAGGTCATTTTGCTATGCTTTGTCTGTGTTATGATAGCAAGGGCTTGCTGTAGTAGGTTAGTTGACCTATACTTGTGCCATATTGCCCTAGCTTTTGTTGATCATGTCTTGTCCTGCCCTTCAGCCATCTGGTTGTCCCTGGTATTTCCAGATGATGGCTGATCTCTAAAATTACAAGCAAACATGTGGGTAAGAAATAGTGTGTAGAGGACATGATACATTTTGCAGCTGTTTGTTGTACCTAAGAAGACCTGGTAAGCAAGGTGCCTGGGAAAATTTCTACCTGTTTTTCCCAGATGTTGATGGGCATGGTTGTCTCTGGTGCTGGGAGACTTCTGGAAATGCAGACAGAGCTGAATGTCCCTGCTTTCAGCAGGGCTCCAGACAATGTTGTCTGTCTTTTTCATATGACTTTGTCTATCTGTTGTGAACTGAAGGCTCAATATATACTTGATTTATGTTTTTCTATAACTAAGGGAGAATAAATTTTTAGATATTCATTGGCTCAGGTTCCTTTTCTAAATATAGGTCTCTTGTAGTCACTATATCTGAAATTAAAGTTATTAATAAATATTAGAGTAAGCTTTTCCCTAGACTCCTGTTTTTGTTGGTATTTTGACTTCTTTTCATGAATCACAAATCTTCTTAGTCAATCTAGACTTGTAAATCTACTAAAAAGGTATGTAACTTGGAATGATCAGAATTCCCTCAGAAGATTGATCATTTGTAACAGCCACAATAAAGCTTAAAAGTTGGTATTACTCCTTGATGTGCAAGCTGAAAGAAAACAGATTTTATGTTAACATTATAAAAATAGTTCTAACCTCAATTTATGTCTCCATCAGAGCTCATGAATGACTAAATGCATCATCTACATGCAATTATATTTTTAAAGGATTTTGTTTTTTAACAGTAGTTGTCAACATCAATTTTAAACTCTAAATAAACCTTTAGTAAACAGATGTGCTAATATGCAAGTGTTGTTTTTGCATCTATAGCTCATATTTATGATAGATTTAGCCAATTCTTAATTGTTCTAGAACGCTGAGAATAGTAATTAGGATTGGTTTCAACTAAAGTAGTCACTTGTTTAAGTTGCTGATAGAGCAGTTAATTTGTACAATTAGTTATCCTCTTCCAATTCTGGACCACTTGCTGCAGCTTCAACATCTGTACCCTCTAACTCATTACATACTTCATCTTATAAAGATGGTGTATGTCATTAGTCTTACTGAACCATACTCTGATAGCTTCTGAATTTTCTGTGCATTATTAATACTTCTTTTAGCTTTCACATACATAAAAATTTCAGGTTCCTATTCTGAATTGGGATTTGGTTTAGGGAAAGACTATATCTGTTTTTACCTATCTAGATCACCAAAACTTTCTTTATTTTAAGAGTAATGTTATTTCATTTTAACATTTATGTGTCCCCTTAATAAATGCTTTTAACCTTCTCCAAGAACTTTTAATTATTTTTGGAGCTTAGCTAGCTCCCACAAGATTTTATCCTTGTGATGTCTTGGCTGTTATCATACATGTCATTTACTAAGATTTATCACTTCTAGCTTTTGATTGAAAGCAAAAGAAGAGTGGATGTTCCTTTTTATACTAATATGGAAACAATTTTAGCATTATAAATTGATTTAATTTCAATATTTATATTCATCTGGGAGAAGGAAGCCCTTGGAAAAAAGAATAAGATAGGATTGGATGGTGCATAGGTGAAACATACATACATTATTGTTATAATGAATTTCTTGTATTTGTTTTATATTTTTAAAGCATGAACAGCATTTATCCAAATAAGCAGGTAGACAATTGACAACAAGAAAAACAGCTGTAGATGCAGGGAATTGTAGTGATTCCCTCCAAAAAACAGACAAGGGCTGATCTGATTCAATCACAGTAGGGCCTTTTTATTTGAGCTATCTTGGGCCTTCCAACACACTGCCATCATGCAGGACAGTTGTGGTGGGAAGTCCTTAATGTGTATCAGGTTATGACTTTATAGAAAGCTATAAGTGGGAGAGAGAGGGTGTTTAAACATCTAATTGGAAATTTACAATGGACTTTACCATAATTGCCTGATGCCAGGAGTCATATTATAAACTTAATTTTTGTTTTACTCTGCATTGGTAGCTGATAGGTATGGGAATGTGCTTGTAAGTTGAGGGGGTACAGATCCATTGAGATAATAAACGAAAAACACTGGTCTCTTTGGGGATATAACTTGGAGACACCGGTATTGTAGGTAAGCCTAGAGACAGGAGCTAGGCTCAGGTTTTATTGGGGGGTAACTTGGAAACTATTGTGTTGTATTGGCCTGTTAACTTACCTAAGTTTAAACTTAAGTCAAGTTCTCTAAAATCAAGTTTGAGTTGAAAAGATTTGGCCTCTATGGCTAGTAGTAATATGTGTAGAGAAAACCACACTGAAATGCGTAATTCATCCACTTCCAGCCCTGAAGTTTTTGTGACTATGAACAGAGGAGTAACACTGAAAACGGAATCCTGTAAGCTAAAAAGCTATTTTCAAAGTTAAATAGTAAAATGGTAAGACAGCCATTTTGTGTTTACACAACATGTAGGGAAAGAAAAAGACCCAATACAGAGACTTCCTTAGATTGAGATATTCATAATATATAGATTCACAGTCAAGACTGCCTGTCTATATCTAAGATACAGTGTGTGTTGTTTATTTCTGTTCAGTAGTCTTTAGAAAAGGAAAATCATAGTTTTATTGTTTATTGATGTTCCTAGTTTACTCAAGGTGTCTCTGAAGATTCAGAAATACTCATGTGAAGGGCAAACATTTGGCTCAGGAGAGAAAAATAAGCTGATTTTTTTAAACCTAATTAACCTTTTTTTTTTCCACCAATAATCCATGATTTTTAGTAATAAAGAACCTGGCATGCTGCCACTACAGAAGTACCTGGATTATGTTTAAATGACAGTTTCATTAGATTGCCCTTCATTACTTGGAAGGTAATCCCATTAGATTGTGTTTGTCAGTTACTGTATGCCCAGATTTTCAAATATTCTGTTAAGAAGCAGTGGCACCCAACGAATAACATGTGAAGTATTATGTGCATATGTGCATATATGTACACATATGTATGTATATATGTGTGTGCATGTATGTAAAATCAAAATTGTCATATGTTAAAGAAGAGACTCCTCAATGAAGTAAGAAAAGGAATAAGCTATAAAACTACAAAATCACCCTACATCAAAAAAAAAAAAAGTAGTTTGATTTTTTTTTTTGAGCTCTAATTTAAAGCAATAAGCAGTAAGTGTCTGAACATGACAGGTATCCATCCCTATACTGTCTGGCTGACCTTAGTTATGCAATGTCTTATAATCCTTCCAAGAAAGATTTACCACCAAAGCTGTTTGATATCTTTTGACAAATGTCTTACAGTTTGGTGCCCAGGAGTACGTCCTTTTTCTTTATCTTATGTCCACTTCAAACAGAGAGTTTCAAGCAAACTATATACTCCTATCTTAAGCTGCTCAGGTCTTTGAAGAATGTGTTGTCAGTATTTTTCTTTTGTTGATGAATCTGGTATTATGAAGAGACAGGTATGCTATAGATTACATGTTAATTTTTATATTAACTTTCATTTTCAGAACTTCTGTAGCTATTTTTAACCTCACGCATAGCTAGACCATATTTTATATGATTCAGTCTCACATTGATTTTTATTTTATATTTCAACCACAGCTGATATATTGCCTTCTTCTATATAGAATGAGAATTCTTTGTAAACATATTAAAGTTTCCCTAAACTATTTTTTCTTTCTTTTTATTTTGAACAACTTTATTTTATAAAACAAAGATAAAAGAACAAATTTTAAGCATTTTTGCATAAATGTATGTGAATATATTTTTGTCATTGCTTGGCTTTTTTTTCCCCAAAGGTTTGATAGTGTGCATTAAGGTCTTACTAGTTACAATGAGCAAAAAGTACATGTAAAAGAGGATATAACCTTGAATTAGTCAATTTTTTTCTAGCCTGTTTCACAATTGTTAGAAACTTCTAGTTTACTTTGTTATTGTCATTAGCTGCTCTTCCTCATGTCACTTTCAAAAAGAAAAGCCTGGCACAGACATTTCTTATCTCATATGTGCATGCTATCTAGCTCTCACTAAGATCTAGATTCTGCTTTCTTTAGATGCAGTTTGATTCTCCCTCAATCTCTGCTCCTCTTTAATTTTCTTACTTACTCTGCCTACCTCTCCACTGTCCAATCATATATCACCTTAACATCAACCCACAGAACCTAGCTATATAGCTCTTGGATATAAACCCAAAAGATGTTCCACTATACCACAAAGTCAGGTGTTCCAATATGTTAATAGCTACTTTATGTGTAATAGTCAGAACTGGAAACAACCTAGATATCCATCAACTAAAAAATGAATACAAAAAACTGTAGTTCGTTTTTACAATAAAACACTATTCAACTACTAAAAACAAGGACATCATGCAAGCAAATGAATGGAACTAGAAATATCATCCTGGGTGAGGTAACACAGACCCAAAAGGACATGCATGGTACGTACTCACTTATACGTGGATACCCACACTACATCATACTATAATATTCAGACTCCAAAAAGCAAATTAGAAGATGGTTATAAAATAATCCTACTAGGCTGTAAAGGGAGGGAACTATGTGTGAGAAGAAATGGGGAGAGGGATGGTGTCATTCAAGATCAGGTGTGGGGGGAGACAGAAAAAAAGGCCAAAAGGCCTGGAAAATGAATACAAATTGGCAGGTGGATTGGTGATTGGCCTCTCTAGGATGTGCCAGCGACCTCAGATGGGGTAGGCTTCCAAGAGTCTTTGAGGGTGAGTTTAGCTGAGACTTATAGCAGTGGGAATAAGGAATCTGAAGTAGCCTCCTCTTATAACCAGGCATGAATCCCAGTGGAGGGATAAGGGCATCAACGCACCCACAAAATTTGACCCAAATTTTTTTCAGTCTAAAACAAGAAACACAGGCACAAAGATAGAGGAGAGATTGAGGAAATGGCGAACAAATAACTGGCCCAACATGTGACCCATCTCATGAGAAAACACAAATCTCTGACAATATTAATGACACTCTATTATTTTTTTAGACAAGTGCCTAGTATAACTCTTCTTTGAGAGGCTTTACCTAGCAGATGACTGAAACTGATGTAGAGGCCCACAGGTATTAGATGGAGTGTGGGGAGTCTTCCCCTTCAGAAAAGGATTGCAGGCCTTGAATGAGTAGGAAGGAACTATATAGAAATAACAACAAAGTCAACTAACCTAGACCCTTGGGGGAATCTCTGAACCACCAATCAAAAAGAATATATGGGCTGGACCTAGGTCCACAGCACACATGTAGGAAATGTGAATCTAGGTCTTCATGCATTCCCCCAACCACTAGAGTGGGGCTGTCCCTAGAGCTCTTACCTGTCAGTGGAATCTATTCCCCTAAGTGGAGCTGACTTGTCTGGCCTGAGTCATAGAGGATGCACCAAGCTTGCAGACACTTGATGTGCCAGGGTTGAAAGATATCCTGGGGTTGGGGGTAAAGGTCTTCACTTTCTCAAAGAAGATGGAGAAGGAGGATGAAGCATGGCTGTGTGAGGGTGTAGCTTGGAGTAGGGACTAGCAACCAGAATATAAAGTGAATAGATAATAAATTAAGAAAATAATGTAGCTATTAATAAAATTCATGTTTTATGACTGCTTGCTAATAATATAACAATTATGTGCTGATTACTTGTTAACATTATTGAATTTTCTGAGATTTCACTTTTTGATTTTGAAAACTGGATGTCTAGTAAATGTCCTAGTCAGCTTAATTTCAGTGTTTCTAAAATATTCAGTAGGTAAAATTACCAAGTTCAATATTATTTGAACTAATTTTTCTAAATTATCCTATATTAATAACCACATAAATTCATTTAATTTTCTTGTTATAAATCTTCCTCCTTTCTAATGTTTACACATTTTCAACACATTATTTGTATTTAATAAATATAATTTGTAATATTTTTAATTTGTTCATTTTTTATACATTTTAATTATGTCTTCCTAATTCATAATTGATTTCTAAGTAGGATTTTGTATTACAACCTAAAATAATTATAGAGTTTTATAAAATTCATGGGTATTTTTTGCTTTATTAGCAGAAAAGTTTTTTGATATTAATTCTTAAATTCTTTATGCATCTAGTAAGAAGTCAAATGAGAATATTTAAGTTAATTTAGAAATTTGAATATTCTTTAATGGATAAATATAAAATCAAAGTTTGTATTTTACCAATGGTCCCTGATAATTGTTTTACATTGTTTCATATTTCACTTTTTATACTACTTTTATACAAAATAATTTTAGTTTATACAGAAAAAGTTTTATATTTCTACTTATACTAAAGTTTTACACCAACTGTTTTTTGAACAACTTTATTTTTAAAAACAAAGATAAATGTACAAATCTTAAGGATTTTTGCATAAAAGTATACAAATACATTTTTGTCAGTGCTTGGCATTTTTTCCCCAAAGGTTTGATAGTGTGCATTAAGGTCTTACTAGTTACGATGAACATAAAGTAAATGTAAAATAGGATGTAACCCGGAATTAGTCAAAGTTTCCTTGGTGTGTAAGGATTGAGCATCATGGTTTTTTCTTTCCTTTTTCTTTCATTCTTTTTTTTTTCTTTTCTTGAACTTCTCACAGTCTGTGAGTTGATTCTATGGTGTTCAGAGCTTTCTGGGGTTAGTTTCCCATTATCAGTGACTGCATACTATATCTGTTCCTTTGTGACTGGGTTATCTCACTCAAGATGATATTTTCTAGATGTAACCATTTTCTTCAGAATTTCATTAAGTCATTGTTTCTGATAGCTTGAGTAGTACTCCACTGTGCAAATGTACCAAAATTTTAGTGTCCATTCATCTACTGGAGGACATCTGAGTTTTTTCCAGCTTCTGGCTATTATAAATAGAGCTGTTTTGAATGTTGTGGTGCATGTGTCTGTTGTATATTAGAGTGTCCTGGGGTATATGCTCAGAAGTGGAATAACTGGATCTTCAGGTAGTACTATGTCCAATTCTCTGAGGAATAACCAGACTGATTTCCAGAGTGGTTGTATCAGTTTACAACCCCACCAACAGTGGAGAAGTGTTCCTTTTTCTCCACAACCTCGCCAGCATCTGCTGTCATCTGAGTTTTGGATCTTTGCCAATCTGACTGGTGTGAGGTTGAATATCAGGGCTTTTTTGATTTGCATTTCCATGAAGGCTAAGGATGTTGAACACTTTCTTAGATACTTCTTAGCTATTAGATATTCCTCAATTGAGAACTTTTTGTTTAGTTCTGTACCCCATTTTGTAATAGGGTTGTTTGATTCTCTGGTGTCTAGCTTTTTGAGTTCCTTGTATACGTTGGATATTAGGCCTCTATCTGATGTGGTATTGGTAAAGATCTTTTCCCATTCTGTTGTTTGCTGTTTTGTTTTTTTGACGATGTCCTTAGCCTTACAGAAACTTTGCAATCGCATTAAGTCCCATTTGTTAATCCTTGACCTTAGAGCTTGAGCCATTGGTGTTTTGTTCAGGAAATTTTCTCCTGTGCCATTGTGTTCTAAGGTTTTCCCTACTTTCTCATCTAATAGTTTCAGTGTACCTGGTTTAATGTATAGGTATTTAATCCACTTTCACTTGAGCTTTGTACAAGGAGATAAGAAAGGGTCTATTTTCATTCTTCTTCATGCTGAGTGCCAGTTGGACCAACACTATTTGTTGAAGAAGTTGTCCTTTCTCCACTGAAAAAAGTGTCCTTCCTTATGTTTTATGATAACTTTTAGTTAAAAATTTACTTTATTTGATATTAGAATGCCCACTAGAGCTTGCTTCTTGGGGCCATTTGTTTGGAAGTTTTTTTTTCCCCAAACTTTTATCTGAGATAGTGTCTGTCTTTTTCTCTGAGATGAGTTTTCTGTATGCAGCAAAATGCTGGGATTTTTTTTTATTGTATCCAGTCAGATAGCCGATATCTTTTTATTGGGAGGTTGACTCCATTTATGTTAGCAGATATCAAGGAATTGTGATTGCTGTTTCCTGCTATTATTCCTTTTGTAGGTTGAATTGTGCTTGTGTGTCTTAGTTTTTTTTTTTTGTCTTTTTTTCTTCCTTAGGAATTTTATTGGTTTTACTAGGATGTAGTTCCCCTTATTTTATTGTGTTTTCCACCTTTAATTCATTGTAGTGCTGGATTTTGGGTCAGATATTGTGTTTGGCCTGGCACTTGTGCTCTTTTAGGGTCTACACGATGTCTTTGCAGGCTCTTCTAGGTTTCATGGTCTCTGTTGAAAAATCAGGTGTGATTCTGATTGGTCTGCTTTCATATGTTATATGACCTTTTTACCTTACTTCTTTCAGTAATTTTTTCTTTGCTTTGGGCACTTGGTGTTTTGACTATTATGTGTCTCTAGGAATTTCTTTTCTGATCCAACCTATTTGGATTTCTGTAGGCTTCTTTTATGCTCATTTTCATCTCATTCTTAAGGGTAGGGAAGTTAACTTCTACAATTTTGTTGAAGATATTTACTGTGCCTCTTAGTTGATATTCTTCACCCTCTTCTATTCTTATTATCCTTAGATTTGTTCTTCTCATTGTGTCCTTGATCTTCCGGACATTTTGGGTTAGGAGCTTTTTGGTTTTTGGATCTTCTCTGACTGTTTTGTCTATGTTTTCAATGTTGTCTTCAGCTCCAGAGATTCTCTCTTCCATCTCTTGTAGTCTGTTGGAAATGCTTGCATCTGTGACACCTGATTTCGTTTTTAGGTTTTCTACCTCTAGGCTTGTCTCTTTTAGTGTTTTTTTTTTTTATTAAACGACTTTATTTTACAAAACAAAGATAAATGTACAGATTTTAAACATTTTTTGCTTAAAATTATACATTTTTGTCAGTACTGTTTTTTTAGATATTAAAATAATTTTTACATAAAACTATGTGAATATATTTTTTAATCAGTACTTGATTTTTTTCAAGGGCTTGACAGTATGCACTGAAAACCTAATAGTTACAATGAGCGTAAAGTACATGCAAAACAAAATGCAACATGGAAATAGTCAAAGTCTTCTTGTTTTGTAAATATATATATATTTTTTTGTTTTCTTTATTTCTTGGACTTCATACAGTCTGTGAGTTGTTTCTGGGGGAGTGCAAGCTTCTGGGGTTAGCATCCCAATTAGTGCTTTCTTTATTGTGTCCAATTCTGTTTTAAATTCCTTCTTCCATCCCTTTATCTCTTTGGTTCTGTTTTCCTCTAGTTCTTTGCATTCTTTGAGTATTTTTCTTGTTTCTTTTTTAAAAGCTTCTAATTCTTTATCCTTTTCTTCCTGTTCTTGTTTGAGGATCTCTATCATCATCTTGAGGTAGGTTTTTGGGTCTGAGTCTTCTTTTTCTGGATTGTTTGGCATTCCACTCTTTTCTGTGATGGGAGAGCTGGGTTCTAGTGTTGACAGGTTGTCTTGGTTTCCCTGGGGTTTGTTCTTTTGCTTTTCTCTTGCCATCTTGTTGTCAGTGATTGGTTCTCGCCTTTCCCTTGTATCTGGCCTGTGTCCCTGGATCTCTGCTGTTCCTGGTGGTGGACGGTCCTAGTGCCTGTTTTGCACCCAAAAGACGCTTGCTGGGAGCAGAAGACCCAATGCCAGATTCCTAGTTCCCTGGATCAAGCAGGGCAGCAGCGCACTTTCTGCGCATTTGGCAGAAATCTCTCTGTTCCCTGTCTACTCAGAAAGCCTTCTTACTAGGCCTGTGTCCCTGGATCTCCTTTGTTCCTGGTGTTCTTCAACCTTTTTAGTTTCTTGAACTGAATTGTGATTTTTGTTTTAGAATTTTGCATCTTATGCTGTTTATTTATTTTTCTTAAGTTCATCAAAAATTCTTAATTGTTCATTATATGATTTCTGCAGACTATTATTGTATTTTTTTGGTGAATCATATAATTTACCTTTAAATAATATTTTACTAAATACGTAAAAACCATTTTTATGCCTTTCTTAGATAAAATGTGGTGACTATGCTTTTAACTATTGATTATGTCTGTTATTTTTATGTATACATTGTATTTGATTTTAATGATTTTCTTATTTTAATCTTAGATGCATATCATGCTAAATTTAACTGTTTAATTAATTTTCACTTAATTTAATTTAGCTTCTCTCTTTTTTTCTGATGTTATAATCTCACAACTTTTTTGAAGCATTATTAACTTTTTACATAAAGTTTTCTGTATATTAACCCTTGTACATAGTTTTTAAAAAAGATTTGTGAGGCCTTCTACCTGGTCCACTCTGCTGAGACAGACTGCTATCTAGTCTGCTCCCTAGAAGAGGCTATATCCTGAAGCATACCAGAGGTTTCCTGCACTCATAGCATTGGTACCAACCCTATGTCCCGAGCTGCTGCATAAAGTCTAGTGGACTCTGACACACTATTTCCCCAAGTCACTCTCTTCTAGGCCCCCTCTAATAGAACTTCTCTTCCACCTGGCTCTTTCTGCTGGGACAAACTGTTAGCTAGTCTGTTTCCTGAAGGACACCACATCCTGAGGTATATCAGAAGATCCACTGCACTCAGAGCATTTGATATCACATCCTGAGGCATCTCAGGAGATCTATTGTACCCAGGGCATTTGAAACCAGAGCTGGAGACATCCAAGGATATTCCTGCACCCAGGACATTACAGCTTTAAAGGTTCCCAGGAGTACCTCTGTGCACAGGGCAACTGGGCAACTAACAACACAGTCTGAAGACCTTTAGGGCACTCTATAGCATACAGGGTAACTGACCCAAAAGACTGAAAGCCTCTCTGGAATTTGGCTACAAGCAGAAAAACATAAACCACAGTTCATAGACCCACCCCACATCACAAAGAACAGCTTTACACAGGACAACAGTTTGACTGTTCTTCTGAAGACCTAGCAGTCTGAAGTCTTCCCAGGAGATCTACTGCAGCTAGGTCAATAAATCAGCAGTTTCTCTGCCCCTCTGAAAACACCACAGCTGGAAGGACCCACAGGAGATATGCTACAGCCAGTGCAGCATGTCTACCAGGAGACAAAATCCAGGGACAAAAAAAGCAGAATCCAGACAGAGTCACTCAGACCAGTAAACACCAGGAAAAACCAGATAGCAAGAGGCAATCACAAGACCATAAACAACAGAATCCAATATTTGTGGCCATCATCAGAATCCAGTTCTCCCACCACAGCAAACCCTGAATACACCAAAATATCTGATAATCAGGAAGCTGATCTAAAATCCTATCTCATGAAGATAGTAGAGCTTTTCAAGGAGGTATAAATAACTCACTGAAATAATTATAGGAAAACACAGGTAAACAGGTAGAAGACCTTACAAAAGATGCCCTAGGTTTGCAGGCAAATGGATGGATATAGAAAATATTGTGAGTGAGGTAACTCAGAATGAGAAGAACATGCACAGTAGGTACTCTCTAAAATGTGGGTATTAGCCAAACCAAACCAAACCAAACCAAAAGAAAATAAAACTAAATACTGGGTACCCAAGATATAGTCCATAGAACTCAAAAGGTCAACAAGCTGAAGGGTCCAAGTAACAATGCCTTAGTCCCACTTGTGAGAGAGAAGAAGGCAACCCCAAAAGGAGAGGGAGGGACTTAAAAGGGAAAGGGGCTATGGATGTGTGTATAGGGAGAGGGGAATCATCTTGTATTGTGTGTGTGTGTGGGGGGACTGAAGCTCCATGGGCCAACAGAAAGAATGAAAATAGGTGATCTCAGAAGATAGGAAGTTTGGAGGACCCTCCAGAATTCACCAGACATCTGGGAATGAGAGAACTTCAGGACTCAAAGCGGAAATCCTAGAATAAATGCACCACAGTGGGGAGAGGGAACTTGTAGAGCTCACCTTCAATAGAAATGCAAGGCATCAAGTGAAGGATGGGTTTCTATCCCAGTCAAAACTCTGATCCTTAATTGTTTCTATCTGAAAGAACTAACTGCTTGGATAGAAATGGAGAGAGAATAGCCTGAGGAAAAAAAAGAGGTCTAGAGAGAGGCCCAAAAGGGGATCCAACACAAGGGGAGGACCCAAAGCCTAACATCATTACTGAGGCTATGGAACACTCATAAAAAGGGACCTATCATGACTGCCTTTCAAAAGAGCCAACAAGCAGCTGAAAGAGTCAGATGCAGATATTTGCACTGAAGTAGTCAACAGAAGCTGCTGACCTGTGTGGTTGAATTAGGGAAAAGCTGGAGGAACAAGAGGAGGGCAACCCTGTAGGAGGACCAGCAGTCTCAGCTAACCAGGACCCTGGAGATCTTTCAGACACTGGATTACCAACAAGGCAGGCTACACCAGCTGATATGAATCTCACAACACATATACAGTAAAGGACTTTCAGGTCTGAGTTCAGTCATAGAAGATGCACCTAACCCTCAAGAGACTGGAGGCCGCAGGGGGTTTAGAATCTGGTGGGGTTGGTGGAGTGGGGACATCTTCCTGGTGACAGAGGGGGCAGGGTGGAGGTATAGGATGTGGAACACTAAAAGGGTGGACTGGGAGGGGAATAAAATCTTAAGTGTAAAAGTAAAATAAAATAAAAAAATTATCTTATTAACTTGCTAAGTTTGTCCAAAGTCACATTTATGTTGTAATAAATAAAACCTGATTTCTCACAAAAATTTTGTATGTGTGTTTATGTGTATGTGTGTGTGTGTGTGTGTGTGTGTGTGTGTTTGTGTGTGGTGTGTGTGTGTGTGTGTGTGTGTGTGTGTGTGTGTTCATGTGCATATGTGTACTTCAATATTAAAGAATTGCTCATGAGAACATTAGACCATTGGAGCTTGAGTAGTAGGTAATTGGCAGATGAAGGTTCTGGAGTTTGACCTCTCATATTTAAGAAGCAAGTAATTTTAATCACTTACTTATTTCTCCAGCTCTAACAGCTATTGTTTTGGCTAATATTTATTGGCTATATTTCTTTACAATTTCTAAAGTTTTTGCATACTTGGCATATGTAGCAGTCATATTTTATGTAATTTTGTGTCACTTCAAGTACTTTTCAGAGTACTGGTTTGACCTATTTACCTAGTATTTTATACTTTGTGTTTAATATTTTTATATTTAAAGTATATGTTTTATAATGTATACTTCATAGCTTAAATTCATGAAATTTTTAGTTCTGATTTTATTGTCTTTGTTTTTGATATTTTCGGACCATAGTGTATTATATATTGTCAAGTGACTTAGATTGATTAACTTTTTTTACATATTTGTGGTACAGCTATGGTGAATTATTAGGTATTTGATGGAAGTTTGCTCTTCTAATGATACACAGTGCCTCATCTAAGGTGTTAAAAACTTTGTAGATATAGGACTAAGTTCTTAGTCTGAGACTTTTTTTTAAAACTTTATTTTAAAAAACAAAGATAAAAGACAAAAATTTTAAACATTTTTGCATAAATGTACACAAATACAATTGTGTCAGTGCTTGGCATTTTTTTTCTTTTCTTTTAAGGTTTGATACTCTGCATTAAGGTCTTACTAGTTACAATGAGCAAAAAGTACATGTAAAACAGGATGTAACCCAGAATTAGTCAACGTTTTCTTGGTGTGTAGGATTGGTCATGATGTTTTTTTGTTTCTTTGTTTGTTGTTTGTTTTGTTTTGTTTTTCTTTGTTTTTTTTTTTCTTTCTTGAACTTCACACAGTCTGTGAGTTGTTTTTGAGGCAGTCCAAGGGTTTGGGGTTAGCATCCCACTATCAGTGACTGCATATTATGTCTGTTCTTTTGTAACTGGGTTATCTCACTCAGGATGATATTCTCTAGATGCAACCATTTTCTTAAGAGTTTGGTTAATTCATTGTTTCTGATAGCTGAGTAGTACTCCATTGTGTAAATGTACTACAATTTTTGTATCCATTCATCTACTGAAAGACATCTGGGTTCATTCCAGCTTCTGGCTATTATAAATAGAGCTGCTATGAGCATTGTGGTGCATGTATCTCTGTTGAATATTGGAGTGTCTCTGGGGTATATGCCCAGAAGTGGAATAGCTGGATCTTCAGGTAGTACTATGTCCAATTTTTTGAGGAATTGTCAGACTGATTTCAAGAGTGGTTGTATCAGTTTACAACCCCACCAACAGTGGAGAAGTGTTTCTTTTTCTCGACAACCTCGCCAGGATTTGCTGTCATCTGAGTTTGGATCTTGGCCATTCTGATTAGTGTGAGGTGGAATCTCAGGGTTGTTTTGATTTGCATTTCCCTGATGGCTAAGGATGTCGAGCACTTCCTTAGATGTTTCTCAGCCATTCAATATTCCTCAAATGATAATTTTTTTTTTAGCTCTGTACCCTATTTTTTAATAGGGTTGTTTGATTCTCTGGTGTCTAGCTTTTGAGTTCTTTGTATACCTTATATTAGGCCTCTATCAGATGTGGAGTTGGTAAAGATCTTTCCCCATTCTGTTGGCTCCCATTTTGTTTTCTTGACAATGTCCTTAGCCTTACAGAAACTTTGCAATCTCATTAAGACACAATTGTTAATCTTTGACCTTAGAGCTTGAGCCATTGGTGTTTTGTTCAGAAAATATTCTCCTGTGCCTATGTGTTCTAAGGTTTTCCCTACTTTCTCATCTAATATTTTCAGTGTATCTGACTTTATGTGGAGATCATTCATCCACTAACAGTTGAGCTTTGTACAGGGAGATAAGAAAGGGTCTATTTAAATTCATTTCCATGCTGAGTGCCAGTTGGACCAGCACCATTTGTTGAATAGGCTGTCCTTTTTCCATTGAATGTTTACAGCTCCTTTGTCAAAAATCAGGTGACCAAAAAAGTGAGGGCTTATTTCTGGATTTTCTATTCTATTCCATTTATCCACTTGCCTATTTCATTACTAGTACCAAGCACTTTTCAGCACAATTGCCTTCTAATATAGCATGAGGTCAGGGATAGTGATTCCTGCAGATGTTTTCTTGTTGTTGAGGATGGATTTCACTACAGGAGGTCTTTTGTTATTCCAGATGAAATTGCACATTGATCTTTCCAACTCAATAAAGAACTTGGATGGAATTTGGATGGGGATTGCATTGAATCTGTAGATTCCATTTGGTAGGATGGCCATTTGTAAAATGTTGATCTTTCCAATCCATGAGCATGAGAGATCTTTCCACTCTCTGAGATCTTCCTCGATTTCCTTTCTTGTCATACAGGCCCTTCACTTGCTTAGTTAGAGTCACACCAAGGTATTTCATTGTTTTTTGTGACTCTTGTGAAGGGTATCTTTTCCCTAATTTCTTTCTTCACATGTTTGTCCTTTGAGTATAGGAAGGCTACTGATTTGTTTGAGTCAATTTTGTATCCAGCCACTTTTCTGAATTTGTTTATCAGCTTTAGGAGTTCTTTGGTGAAGTTTTAGGGTCATATAAGTACACTATCATGTCATCCGCAAAGAGTGATGTTTTTATCTCTTTCTTTCCGATTTCTATCCCCTTGATTATCTTTTGCTGTCTAATTTCTCCAGCCAGGACTTCCAGTACTATGTTGAATAGGTAGGGGGAGTGTGGGCAGCCTTGTCGAGTCCCTGATTTTAGTTGTATTGCTTCAAGTTCCCCACCTTTAAGTTTAATGTTAGCTGTTGGTTTGCTGTACATTGCTTTTGTTATGTTTAGGTATGGGCCTTGGATTACTGTTGTTTCCAGGACTTCTAACATGAAGGGGTGTTGAATTTTGTCAAATGGTTTCTCAGCATCTAGTGAGATGACCATATGATTTTGTTCTTTGAATTTGTTCATATGATGGATTACATTGATGGATTTCATTCTTTTAAACCATCCTTGCATCCCAGGGATGAAGCCTTCTTGGTCATGGTGAATGATCATTTTGAAGTGTTCTTTGATTCCATTTGCAAAGATTTTGTTGAGTATTTTTGCATCAATGTTCATAAGTGAGATTGGTCTGCAGTACTCTTTCCTTGTAGGGTCTTAGTAGGGTTTAGAAATGAGTGTTATTGTAGCCTTAAAAAATGATTTAGGTAGTATTCCATCTGATTCTATCTTGTGGAATAGTTTGGAGAGTATTGGTGTTATGTCCTCAATAAATGTTGGATAAAATTCTGCACTGAACCCGTTTGGACCTGGGCTTTTTTTGGTTGGGAGGCTTTTGATGATTTCTTATATTTCTTTAGGTGTTATGAGATTATTTAGATGGTTTACCTGGTCCTGGTTTAACTTTAGATCTTGGATATCTCTAGGAATTCATTCACTTCCTCCAGAATTACCAACTTTGTGGAGTATAGACTTTTGTAGTAGGATCTGATAATTTCTTGAATATCCTCATTTTCAGTTTCTATGTCTCCACTTTCCTTTCTGATTTTGTTAATTTGTGTACTCTCTCTTTGCCCTCTAGTTATTCTGGCTAGGGGCTTACCAATCTTGTTGATTTTCTCAAAGAACTAGCTCTTAGTTTTGTTGATTCTTTCGATGGTTCTTTTTTTTTTCCTATTTGGTCTATTTCTGCCCTAATTATGATTATTCATTGCCCTCTACTCCTCTTGGGTGTATCTGCTTCCTTTCGTTCTAGAGCTTTTAGATGTGCTATTAAGTTGCTGATGTATGCTCTCTCCAAATTCAATTTGGAAGCGCTCAGGGCTATGAGTTTTCCTCTCAGTACTGCTTTCCTTGCATCCCATAGGTTTTGGTATGTTGAGTTTTCGTTTTCATTGAATTCTTAAAAATTCTTAATTTCTTTTTATTTCTTCTTTGACCCTGCTATCATTTAACAGAGTGTTGTTTATTTTCCATATGTATGTGGGATTTTTCTTGTCTTTGATGTTGTTATACCAGCCTTAGACCACAGTGATCTGAGAGGATGCATGGGAGTATTTCAATTTTATATATGGATTGAGGCTCATTCTCTGTCCATTTATGTGGTCAACGTTCGAGCAGGTGCCATGGGGTGCTGAGAAGAAGGTATATTCTTTTACTTCTGGATGATATGTTTTGTAGATATCTGTTAATTCCAGTTGGTTCATAGTCTCTACTAGTTTTACAGTGTCCTTTTTCAGTTTCTGTTACCATGATCTGTCCATTGGTGAGAGTTGGGTATTAAAGTCTCCCTCTATTATTGTGTGGGGTGAAATGTATTTTTTGAGCTTTATTAGGGTTTTTTTTTATGAATGTGGGTACTTTTGTATTTGGAGCATATATGTTAAGAATTTAGAGTTCCTCATGACAGATTTCCTGTGTAATGAGTAAAAAGTGTCCTTACTTATCTTTTTTGATAACTTTTGACTGGAAATTTACTTTATTCGATATTAGAATAGCCACTCCAGCTTGCTTCTTGGGGCTGTTTGCTTGGAAGTTTTTTACCCAACCTTTTACTTTGAGATAGTGTCTGTCTGTCTCTGAGATGAGTTTCCTGTATGCAGCAAAATGCTTGATTTTTGTTTATGTATCCAGTCTGATTGCCTATGTCTCTTTATTGGGGAGTTGAGTCCATTTATGTTAATAGATATCAAGGAATAGTGGTTTCTGCTTCTGCTATTATAGCTTTTGTAGGTTGAGTTGTGTCTGTGTCTCTTTCTTCTTTTGGTTTTCTTGCTTAGGAGTTTTCTTGTTTTTAATAGGATGTAGTTCCCCTCATTGTATTGGGGTTTCCACCTATAATTCATTGTAGCACTTGGTTTGTGGTCAGATATTTTATAAATTTAGACTTGTCTTGAAATATTTTCATGTCTCCATCTATGGTGATTAATAATTTTGCTGGGTATAGCAGCTTGGGCTGGCACTTGTGTTCTCTTAGGTTCTGCAGGATGTCTGTCCGGGCTCTTCTAGCTTTCATAGCCTCTGTTGAGAAATGAGGTGTGATTCTCATTGGTCTGCCTTTATATGTTTCCTGACCCTTTTCCCTTACTGTTTTTAGTATTCTTTCTTTGATTTGGGCACTTGGTGTTTCGACTATTATGTGTCGGGAGGGATTTCTTTTCTGTTCCAACCTACTTGGAATTCTGAAGGCTTCTTTTATGCTTGTGGTCATCTCATTCTTAAGGGTAGGGAAGTTTTCTTCTACAATTTTGTTGAAGATATTTACTGTGCCTCTTAGTTGATATTCTTCTCCCTCTTCTATTCCCATTATCCTTAAGCTTTGTCTTCTCATTGTGTTCTGGATCTCCTGGATATTTTGGGTTAGGAGCTTTTTGGCTTTTACATCTTCTCTGGCCGTTTTGTCTATGTTTACAATGTTGTCTTCGGCCCCCGAGATGCTCTTTTCTATCTCTTGTAGTCTATTGGAAATGCTTGCTTCTGTGACTCCTGATTTCTTTTTTGGGTGTTCTACCTCTATGGTTATCTCTTTTAGTGTTTTCTTTATTGTGTCAATTTCCGGTTTAAATTCCTTCTTCCATTCCTTCATCTCTTTGGTTCTGTTTTCCTCTAGTTCTTTGAGTTCTTTGAGTCTTTTTCTTGTTTCCTCTTTAAAAGCTTCTGATTCTTTTTGCTTTTCCTCCCATTCTTGTTTAAGGATCTCTATCATCCTCTTGAGGTATGAATTTATGTCTGTGTCCTCTTTTTCTAGACTGTTTGGCAATCCAATTTTTGCTGTCTTGTGAGAGCTGGGTACTGGTGTTGCCACGTTGTTATGGTTTCCTTTTGATATGCTCTTTTGCTTTCCTCTTGCCATCTTGTTTTCAGTGATATGTTCTTACCTTTCTTTTGTACCTGGTCTGTGTCGCTGGATCTCCGCTCGTCCAGGTGTAGGATGGTCTGAGCCCTGTTCTGTGCCCCAAAGCCGCTGTGTTGGAACAGAGGTCCCAATGCTTGTTTCCTGGTCCCTTGGTCAGGCAGGGCAGGGGCGTGTTTTCCTTGCACACTCGGCAGAGATCTCTCTGCTCCCTGGCTGCTCAGATCTCCTCCTCACCAGGCCTTAACCTTTGGGAACTGCTGGTCCAGGTGGCAGATGCGCCTATCCCTGTTCTCAGTCAGAGTTTTAGACTATCATAGAGTGATCTTCACCTATAAATCCAAGTAAAGAGTCAATCAAAGTTCCATATTCTCAAAAGAGGTGTTTATCTCTGTGATGTCTATTCTTGGTTGTCAACTTGACTATATCTTAAATGAATTACAACCTAGAAATGGAAGGCACACTTGCTATGGATATTGAAGCAGGAAGACAACTAACAAGGCAATGGTAGTTGAGTCAGCATGTACCTCTATTTTGGATCTTGAGGCTGGAAGGCACAGACTATTGATAAGGAAATTTAAGTGGAATTACACATGATTTTGATCTTAATTACACATGTCTTTAATCCTGATTTTGAGGCATGGTGGCCATGCTTTTAAACATAAAAGTTTAGAGTCAAGATTGGTGGTACAAACCTTAAATACTAGCACATAGTAGACAGAAGTATGTAAATCTCTGAGTTTAAGGCCTGCAAGGTCTACAGAGTAAGGTACAGAACAACTAAACATAGAGAGTGAAGGAAACCATTGAAAAATGATGAAGATATCCCTGAAGAATAAGGAGCCTGCACGAAGATGTACTTATTTATGGAACAAATTGTGGTAAGCTTACTCAGTAACTTTCCAATCATCGCAATCTCTTAACATAGTATCAAGATGGTCAAAAATGAGTTCAGATTCAAAATATTTATTTATTTTATATCATTTTTTTGTGTTAAAAACTGATTGGATAATTTTTGTTTTAATTTCTTGACCAATTAAGTAAAGAAATTAAATACATTGACTCAATATACATAAAAAGTCTAAGTTTCCAAATAAGTAAATGGACTTCTGTTTATGCAAATTTGGGATTAAATACTGTGATTGGTCCTCTAACTGTAAACAAACAGAAACAAACAAAAGGCAAGATGCAAAAATTATTAAAATTATAATTTACAGCTATTTAATGCCAATCAATATCCCCTGGGTCTAGCTGGTCCTTGGGAACTTCCATCTTGCCACAACCTTCACCCTCCATCCTCTCTGAGACCTCTCCTCTCTCCAACTCCCTCTCCCTGCCCAGTCACTGGCTTTCCTTTATTTTACTCACTAAAATGGAAAGGTTCAGATGAAGTCTTCTTTTTATTACATGACTGGGCAGCCCTTCTTGGGGAAGTGGAATCAACATTAAAATACAAACACCTTCAGGACAATCTACACCCAGATACCATGGGTAAATTAAGAAACAGATCAGATAATTATACTAAAAGACTTGCTGGAGTCTGTGGAACAGAGGTGATCCACCAGGTGGCATCAACTTCAAAGGATAAAGGGATTTGGGGCATAAGAATAGGGCAGAGGAAACAGTATTTTGCTGGTGTAGTGCATGGGGTAGGGAAAGAGTTTTAGCAACAAGGTTGGTAAAACAGCTTGTTGGGAACTATAGATAGTATAAATTTCTTAATAAGAAATAACAAATATGGTCAAATTTGAGAAGCTTGCTAACAGTGGGCCAATGTGACAATTCTAAAAAAGATAGCCATTCCAAAGTAAAGCCCTGTGGGTTTGTAGCCCAGTGGTTTGTGCCATGACTATAGCTTGCCTAACCATAAGATGCCGTGAGATTTTCTTAAGGCCCTACAAAAATGCTGTCATTCCAGATCTTAAATGAAATGGACCAGAGCAATTTTTCTGAGAATTGTAGTTTACATATAACAGGACTGGAATATAATAAGAATATTAACATATGGGATCAGAGATAAAATTTTATTATTATAAAATGGGATTGACTATGAAATATTCAGTAGTTTTTAATTCTATTGAGTTTACTATAGCCTCTTTATAAACATGCAGATATTTTAAATATATTCTTCATTTGGCCAGTATCGGTATTACGCTTATTTTCATTACTTGCAAAATATATTGTAATATAGCTTTAATTTTATATATTTTAATAAAATGAATAAATTATAATAGTAGCTCTAAGCAGTAGATAACCTTCATTTCAGAATTAAAATAAATTTAAAAAGGAATAAGTATAATACCTACCTTCTTTATTCATCATGTGACATAAATTAAGAATTTATGTATAGGCATCCACTATTAGAACTCACATTGCATTGACTACTCATGGACATTTCATGCTACAATTCTGTTGTATTGAGTAAAGATGTGATAAACATTTGTTGATATGATGACTTAGTCTGTAGATTTCTAGAGGCACACTATAGTTTCTCATGTGCTGTTTCTGGAACATTTTTAAATGACCCTACAAATTTAATAAGGGAAGAAAAGGCATGGAAGAATAGAAGCCACCTTTGGTGATTTTCCAGAACATGGCTATTGTGTTCTTGTCCTAACATACACCAATATTCTTCCCATCTCATCCACATTCTGGATTTGATGGGTCATGCTCACTGGAGAGTAATATTCTTTCAAATGTTGAAATTAGAGGAGTTAACTCTTTGGGACAATGGCTAAATAAAGCAATGTGATTCATGATGAAAAGAATTATAATTGGGTAATTGATTATTCAGCTTGTTTGTTTCTGATTCTCCAGTATCATGCTTAAATGTCTCATTGCAGAGTATTCAGAAGATGTCTGCCTTCCCTGAGTGATAAAATTAGTGACTACACTCAGACTGTTTTATAAACCATGCAGAGGTTGGGATTTTCTTTAATATTTTTTTTTCCTTTACTTTGATAGACCGATGAACTTGGTACTTGAGGAAATTTAACCCAGAGCTAGCTATCTGTGATACAGATGTGGCTACTGAGCTGAGGTAGAGTTAGCTCACATCAGTTTAGCTTCTGTGGCAGACTAGCAAGAAAGAGCTAGATGCTAGTGTTGGTTTTGGGCAAAAAATCAAATAGAATATCAGTGTTCCATTTTAAAATTGAGTTCTTATTTTTTCAAAGTAGATTTCTGAAAACATCTGTATTATAGACACACAGTTCTTAGTTTTGTACCATTACCTCTGAAAAGCTTGCTGAGTTACTGTTAGGCCCAGTCTTCCAAGGTTCTCTCTTTTGTAGAGAGGGAGAAGGATTATGTTTTTGAGTAGTACAAAAGGAAATGCATAGCAGGGTTACTTAGTTTTTTATGGTTCTCTATACCCTAAAGAGCAGGGCAATCCCTGAGGTTAATATGGCAGACGTTCTTGATATTTTTTTTCCTTTTAACCAAACCATCTGGTAGCCACAGAGCCCAATTCTTTGGTATTAATTGTGCTACTTACTCCATCTGTACTTATAAGATAACTAGTTGTCTTTGCAAAATAAGCCAGCACCATCTGTTCTCTATTTTATAAACAAGTACAGAAGATACACACCCTTCCAAGAAGGTAAAAACCATGTAATTTAGAGACCATGGGGGCAGGAAGGCAGAAGGCTTCACTTCTTCTGTAAACTGAAAAGAGGAGATGAGTTCCCCAGACCTCACCCTGGAAAGAATCAATGAATCTGGCAAGGAGCTGGAGTCCTAGCCATTGTCTGATATCTCAGTGAGAAGTTCAGGAAGGCTTTTATGAGTGGTGTGTACAGGAAAGTCTTTTGGTGGAGTTAAACAGTTTCTATTGAGATCCAAGGCCATAGGAAGGCAGGATCTTCTGCTTAAAAAAATAAACTATTACTTTGAGGAATTGGAAGTAGAGGACCATAAGCAAGAGTGTGGAAAGGTATATTTTTAATATTGTTCTGATTTTCTGAAGGTGTCTCCTTAAATAAAGTCCTGGATTTGTTTCTCAACAATGCATAATACTAAGCATTCATAAGAATCAACATGCTTCCTAAAGTGACTAACAGAGCAGTTTACATACCATGAAAATCAGTTAACATAATTTGTAAGCTGGAAAGTTTCTGAGAGGCTTTGGTGGCAATCTTGGAATGATATGAAGCTACCCCAAATCTTTTATTTTAAGGAAGGGATAACTAAAAATAAAGAAACAAGGACTGAAATCACCTCTACAAAAAATAGGAACAAAATATTTCAGTGATTTTATTTAAGTTATTGATTAGTGAGGAAGTAAATTAGATGTTAAAACTGTTTCCAGGAAGAGCACAAAAAGTAGACATTTAACAGGTTATTCAGATACAGAACTAAATTAAGATATAAATTTATATATCAAAAAGGTATAAACCAGTGTTTTCCCATACAGTAAAGGAAAAATAATGCTTTATGCCATTTAATATCATGTGCATATTTATAGATAAAACCATCTATGTTGTCAATAATCCATGATATCCTGATGTACAGTCAAACTGTTATACCCTAGAGCATTGCTTCACAACTATCTTAATGCTGTGATACATTATTTTATGTTGTGGTGACCTCAACCATAAAATTACTTTCTTTACTATTTTATAATTGTAATTTTGGTACTGTTATGAATAAGAATGTAAATATTTATATTTTCTAAGGGTCTTAGGTAACCTTAGGTGAAAGAAAGGTTGGTCCATTCCTAGCTAGTCTTAAACAACAGGTTGAAAACCACGGTTTTGAAATCACCTAAAACTAGTACCTCAGCTGAGGAACTGTGTAACTTATGTTGGCTTATGCGAACTCTGCGGCAGATAGTCTAGACAATTGACTTATACAAGTAGATCTAATCTATTGTTGGGAAGGTCATTCAGATTATCAGAATTCTTTTTTAATAAGTAGGCAAGTGTTCTTCTTGAACTACAAGACCATTGTTTGGACTTTTTTTTTTAAATGAGCAGAGTCCTCCTATGCTGTGTAAACTGGCCTATAGCACCCTACAGCATTGGCAGGCCTTAACCTTGCTGTTTTATTGCCTTAGTGTCCTGCCTGAGTAGCTTTTAAATTTAGACTATCTATTGGGTTTCTCTTGTACTTTGGTTCTGTATCTTTAAGATGAGTTTTGCATATAAGATCCAGCTTCCAATGATGTAATAAGAATCCCGTATAGCTATAAGTTATTGTAAAAAATTAAATAGAACAGTTTTCCTATCTGTCAATCATTGACAATGATTTTGCTTATCTTTTCTAGTGTGTCAGACATGAGGACAAGCCTGTATCAAGTACACAGATCCCTTCATTAAGTTTTCCTTTGTCTTCATGTAGTTCTTACCTTCATTTGTCATAAAACAGGTTGAGAAACACTACAAAGGAATGCCCATATACACATGCCCCAGACTATGATATTAGCACTACTGCTCATTGCAAAACTATGTAATTAGAAAACAGCTTTATTTACTTTCTGTTGAAATACAAATAGCTTCAATGGGATTAAGATAATTGCTCTTTATGAGAGGAGAGTATACCTGAAAAATGAGGAAGTGGAGAGTGCTGACTTTGGGAAACTCATCATAGATATAGTGGTATGTATACTCAGTATGAGCCTACTTCCTCTTTCTACATTATGTACTAAACTCAAAGATGAAAGTTAAGGGACTGACAGAATTTATTTGAGATGTGCTATAGGTGAACTATCTGGAAAAAATATTCTCACTTTTAACCTAGAGTTTTCTAAAAGATAGAGGTATCTATCCTCACACAAGAAATTTGAGAGAGAGAGAGAGAGAGAGAGAGAGAGAGAGAGAGAGAGAGAGAGAGAGAGAGAGAGAGAGAGAGAGAGAGAGAGAGAGAGAGAGAGAGAGAGAGAGAGATTATTTTTTTAGTGGAACAGATTTAGAATGTTGACGAATAGTATCAGCTAAGCTGTGCCAAAACCAATCTTTGTTTTTATGAATTTTAGAAAACAAGGCATTCTTGATTATTTTGTATTCTCAGATGTAACCATATAAAAGTTCTGAGAAAAAAAAATAAACTTATCTCAAATGAAAAGAAACAGCTATGAACTTATTTTTCAAAATTAATTGTTTAATTGGCCCTTTATTTTTACATGTGGAGAATAAACTTTTTCTTGAAGGAGCAAAAATGAATAGATTGGGTCAGTAGAAAGATATAGCTGAAACAGTGGAGATACAGGGAAACAGGCCTGGTGAGAAGGGGTTCTGACAAGTCAGGGGGCAGAGAGATTTCTGCTGAACACTTGGAAAGTGTGCCCCTGCCCTGCCTAATCCAGGGACGAGGAAGCCAGCATTAGGCCCTCTGTACCCAGCCAGAGGATTTTGGGTGCAGAACAGGCGCTAGGACCATCTGCCACCTGAAAGAGCAGAGATCCAATGACACAGGCCAGGTACAATGGAAAGGTGAGAACCAATCACTACAACAAAATGACAAGAGTAAAGCAAAAAAAAAATGTACCCAAGGGAAACCAAGACAACATGGCAACACTAGAACCCAGCTCTCCCATAACAGCAAACAGCAGAGTGTCAAACACTTCAGAAAAAGACTCAGACCCGAAATCCTACCTCAAGATGATGATAGAGATCCTTAAGCAAGAACGGGAGTAAAAGCATAAAGAATTAGAAACTTTTAAAGAAGAAACAAGAAAAACACTCAAAGAACTCAAAGAACTAGAAGAAAACAGAACCAAAGAGATGAAGGAATGGAAGAAAGAATTTAAAATGGAAATGGACACAATAAAGAAAACACTAAAAGAGACAACCTTAAATGTAGAAATCCTAAAAATGAAATCAGGAGTCACAGATGCGAGCATTTCCAACAGAATACAAGAGAAGGAAGAGAGAATCTTGGGGGCCGATGACAACATTGAAAACATAGACAAAACAGTGAGAGAACATGCAAAAAACCAAAAAGTTCCTAAGCAAAAATGTCCAGCACATCCAGGAAACAATGAGAAGACAAAACCAAAGGATAGTAGGAATAGAAGAGGGCGAAGAATATCAACCAAGAGGGACAGTAAATATCTTCAACAAAATTGTAGAAGAAAACATCCCTAGCCTTAAGAATGAGATGACAATGAGCATAAAAGAAGCCTATAGAACTCTAAATAGGTTGAACCAAAAAATAATTTCCTCCAGACACTTAATAGTCAAAACACTAAATGCACAAAGCAAAGAAAGAATACTAAAAGCAGTAAGGGAAAATGGTCATGTAACGTATAAAGACAGACCAATCAGAATCACACCTCATTTCTCAACAAAGACTATGAAAGCTAAAAGAGCCTAGAAAGACATCATGCAGACCCGATGAGAGCAAATGTTCCAGCCCATGGTGCTATACCCAGAAAAACTATCAATCAGCATAGATGGAGAAATGAAGATATTTCAAGACAAAACTAAATTTACACAATATATGACTACAAACCCAGCACTACAACCAATTATACATGGAAAACCTAATACAATGAGGGGAACTACATCCTATTAAAAACAAGAAAACTCCTAAGCAAGAAAACCAAAAGAAGAAAGACAAACAGGCAAAATTCAACAAACAAAAGCAATAATAGCAGGAGACAGAAACCACCATTCCTCAATATCTATTAACATAAATGTACTCAATTCCCCAATAAAAACATATAGGCTATCAGACTGGATATATAAACAAAACTCAGCATTTTGCTGCATACAATAAAGTCATCTCAGAAGAAAGCCAGACACTATCTCAGAGTAAAGGCTGGGGAAAAAAAATCCAAGCAAATGGCCCCATGAAGCAAGCCTGAGTGGCTATTCTAATATCGAATAAAGTAAATTTCCAACCAAAAGTTATCAAAATGGATAAAAAAGGATACTTTTGATTCATTACAGGGGAAATCTGTCAGGAGGAACTCTAAATCCTTAACATATATGCTCCAAATACAAAAGCAACCATATTCATAAAACAAACGCTACTAAAGCCCAAAACATACATTTTACCCTACACAATAATAGTGCGAGACTTTAATACCCCACTCTCACCAATGGATAGATAATGGAAAAGGAAACAGAAAAAGGACACTGTAAAACTAGCAGAGAATAAGAACCAACATGAATTAACAGATATCTACAGAACATATCATCCTAATACAAAAGAATACACCTTCTTTTCAGCACCTCATGGCACCTTCTCAAAAACTGACCTCATAATTAGTCAAAAAACAAGCCTCTATAGACATAAGAAGATTGAAATACTCCCATGAATTCTTTCAGATCACCATGGTCTAAGGCTGGTCTTTAATTACAACAAAGACAACAAAAAACCCATATACACATGGAAACTACACAATGTTCTATTAAACGATAGCAGGGTCAAAGAGGAAATAAAGACATAAATTAAGGATTTTCTGGAATTAAATGAAAATGAAAACATGACATAACCAAACTTATGAGATGCAATGAAAGCAGTACTGATAGGAAAACTTATAGCTCTGAGTGCTTCCAAAAACAAACTGTAGAGAGCATACACCAGCAAGTAGACAGCACAGCTGAAAGCTCTTGAACAAAAGGAAGCAGATACACCCCAGAGGAGGAGACTGCAAGAAATAATCAAACTTAGGGAAGAAATAGACAAAATAGAAACAAAAAGAACCATTCAAATAATCAACAAAACCAAGAGCTGGTTCTTAGTGAAAATTAAACAGATTGATAAACCCTTAGCTAGACGAACTAGAGGAAAAAGAGACAGTATCCAAATTAAAAAAATCAGAAAGGAAAGTGGAGAAATAAGGACTGAAATGAAGAAAATTCAAGAAATCATCAGATCCTATTACAAAAGCCTATACTCAACAAAGCTGGAGAATCTGGAGGAAATAGATGATTTCCTAGACAGATACAAGTTACCAAAGTTAAACAAGGACCAGGTAAACCATGTAAATAATCCCAAAACACCTTAAAAAATAGAAGAAGTCATCAAAAGCCTCCCAACCAAATAAAGCCCAGGTCCAGATGGGTTTAGTGCAGTATTCTCTCAGAAATTTATAGATGACATAATACCAATATTCTCCAATTATTCAACAAAATAGAATCAGAATGAACACTACCTAACTCATTTTTGAGGATACAAAAATCCTTATTCCTAAACCACACAAAGACCCTACAAGGAAAGAGAACTTCAGACCAATCTCACTTATGAACATTGACACAAAAACATTCAACAAAATCATTGCAAACCAAATCCAAGAACACATCAAAATGATCATTCACCATGATCATATAGACTTCATCTCTGGGATGAAGGGATGATTTAATATATGGAAATCCATCAATATAATCCAGCATATAAACAAACTCAAAGAAATAAAAACACTTGGTCATCTCACTAGATGCTGAGAAAGCATATGACAAAATTTAATACCACTTCATGTTAAAAGTCTAAAAAAGAACAGAAATCCAAGGCCCATACCTAAATATAGTAAAAGCAATATACGGCAAACCAAGAGCCAACATCAAACTTAATGGTGGGAAACTTGAAGCAATCCCACTAAAATCCGGGACTCAACAAGGCTCCCCACTTTCCCCCTACCTATTCAATATAGTACTGGAAGTCCTGACCAGAACAATTAGACATCAAAAGGAAGTCAAAGGGATACAAATTGGAAAGGAAGAAGTAAAACATCACTATTTGGAGGTAACGTGATAGTGTACTTCAAGCGACCCCAAAAATTCCACCAGAGAACTATGACAGTTGATAAACAAGTTCAGCAAAGTGGCTGGATATAAAATTAACTCAAACAATCCTTCCTATATTCAAATGACAAACATTTGGAGGAGGAACTTAGGAAAAAGATATCCTTCACAATAGTCACAAAAACTATGAAATACCTTGGCGTGTCTCTAACTAAGTAAGTGAAGAACCTGTATGACAAGAACTTCAAACCTCTAAAGAAGGAAATCAAGTAAGATATCAGTACATAGAAAAATCTCCCATGCTCATGGATTGGAAGGATGAAGATTTTTAAAATGTCCTTTTTACCAAAAGCAATCTACAGATCAATGCAATTTCCATCAAAATTCCAACCCAGTTCTTCATGGAATTGGAAAGATCAATGTGCAATTTCATATGAAATAACAAAAGACCTAGAATAGCAAAATCCCTCCTCAACAACAAAAAAACATCTGCGGGAATCACTATCCCTGACTTCAAGCTATATTACAAGGCATTTGTGCTGAAAACTGCATGGTACTGGTACAGAAATAGGCATGTGGATCAATGGAATAGAATAGAAGATCCAGAAATGAGCCCTCATGTATATGGTCACCTGATTTTTGACAAAGGAGCAGTAAACATTCAATGGAAAAAGGACAGCCTATTCAACAAATGGTGCTGGTCCAACTGGCACTCAGCATGCAAAAGAATGAAAATAGACCCTTTCTTATCTCCTTGTACAAAGCTCAAGTGTAAGTGGATCAAAGATCTCCACATAAAGTCAGATACACTGAAACTATTAGATGAGAAAGTAGGGAAAACCTTAGAACACATAGGCACAGGAGAAAATTTCCTGAACAAATCACCACTGGCTCAAGCTCTAATGTCAAAGATTAACAAATGGGACTTAATGAGATTGCAAAGTTTCTGTAAGCCTAAGGACATTGTCAAGAAAACAAAACGGCAACCAACAGAATGGAAAAAGATCTTTACCAACACCGCATCAGATAGAGGCCTAAAATCCAAGGTGTACAAGGAACTCAAAAAGCTAGACACCAGAGAATCAAATAACCCTATTAAAAAATGGGGTACAGAGCTAAACAAAACGTTTTCAGTTGAGGAACTCTGAATGGCAGAGAAACATCTGAGGAAGTGCTCCACATCCTTAGCCATCAGGGAAATGCAAATCAAAACTACCCTGAGATTCCACCTCACACCAGTCAGATTGGCCAAGATCCAAAACTCAGATGACAGCAGATGCTGGCGAGGCTGCGGAGAAAGAGGAACACTTCTCCACTGTTGGTGGGGTTGCAAGCTAATACAACCACTCTGGAAATCTGTCTGGCGATACCTCAGAAAATTGGATATAGTACTACCTGAAGACCCAGCTATTCCACTTCTGGGCATATAGCCCAGAGACACTTTAATACACAATAAAGATATATGCACCACAATGTTTATAGCAGCTCTATTTATAATAGCCAGAAGCTGGAAGGAACCCTGATGTCCTTCAGAAGATGGATGGATACAAAAATTGTGGTACATTTACACAATGGAATACTACTCAGCCACCAGAAACAATGACTTAACCAACATTCTTAAGAAAATGGCTGCATCTATAGAATATCATCCTGAGTGAGATAACCCAGTCACAAAAGAACAGACATAATATGCAGTCACTGATATTGGGTTTCTAACCCCAGAGGCTTGCACTCCCCCAGAAACAACTCACAGAGTGTATGAAGTCCAAAAAATAAAGAAAACAAATATATATATATATATATATATATATATATATATATATATATATATATATATATTTACAAAACAAGAAGACTTTGACTATTTCCTTGTTGTGTTTTTTTTTTTTTTGCATGTACTTTACGCTCATTGTAACTATTAGGTTTTCAATGCATACTGTCAAGCCCTTGAAAAAAATCAAGTACTGACTAAAAAATATATTCACAGAGTTTTATGTAAAAATTATTTTAATATCTGAAAAAACAGTACTGACAAAAATGTATAATTTTAAGCAAAAAATTTTAAAATCTGTACATTTATCTTCGTTTTGAAAAAAAAAAAAAAGAAACATACCTTAAAGGGACTGAGTTAAAACAGGCACTAACAATCCAAAGAGATAATTCTTAAGTGAAACTACCTAACTTCCCCTTTCTTCTTGGATTTCTGCTGGGTATAATGGAAAAACATAATTCCAGTTGCTTAAGTCCTTCAGTTCCAGGAATTTGTGGGTAAATTTTTTGAAGACTAATGTATAGTTTCAGTTCAAACTCAAGGCTAAGAGTTACACTAAATTTAAACCCTAGGGAAGGAATTATGGGTTCAGCTCTAGTGCTATTGTTCTCCACTGGTGCTTTTCAGGTTCAAACGCCACTAATTTCAGTTTATAGCAGATCACACTTCTTCATATCCCAGCAACGGAACTTGAGCAGGGGTGATCTTTTAATGTTGATGGTGAATCTGAAGTTTATTTTTTTGATGGCAGTGAAAACTCCCAAATCTATCCTATGATAGTATACTCTTTCTACTTTGGTCCCTGAATAGTTGCCATAGGCAGTCTTTCTTTCCAGATATATTAAACACACACCATGTGTAATAGTTCAAGTCACTGGCATTGTGTAATTTATTATAACACCATAATTGAACTTAAAATGAAGAGAGAAGTGGTGTGAAATAGTTTCATACTTTTAATAAACTTGAGCAGTTAAAATAGAAAAGATAAAAGATAAAATACTTACCTATATTTGAACAAAATTATAAAGATGTGAAACTGATTCTTTATACTTTTAGCTGGTTCCAGAAGTTTATAGGATAGACCCCCAAATGAGAGGAGTGAAATAACCTAAACTAGAATTTTTATCTCAAAGCTTACTGTGACCAACAGTTTATAGAAACAAACCAATCCTTGTTTATTATCAGAGACTATAACAGTATTGTGATGAAACTGTGTAAAACAGGCTTATAAAAGTCACGAGAGCTGTGAAATGGATAATTTTGAAGAATTCCAGTTCTATGCTATTTCATGATGCCTAAAGTCTTCCATTTTATTACGTTTGCTTTTACTACTTCTAAACACCCTCCATCATCCCCATATC
>NC_137973.1:89366597-89536597 GCF_963924665.1 Micromys minutus | reverse complement strand
TGTTTTCATTTGCAATAAATTATAGAAAATCCTTAATTTCATTATTTATCCTTTGACCATGATATTATTTAGTAGAGCATTGTTTACTTTCCAAGAGTATATGGGCTTTTTGTTCTCTTCGTTGTTATTAAAGACCAGCCTTAGACTATGGTGATCTGATAGGATGCATGGGAGTATTTCAATCTTCTTATATCTATTGAGGTTTGTTTTGTGACTGATTATATGGTAAATTTAGGAGAAGGTGCAGTGAGGTGCTGGGAAGAAGGTGTATTCTTTTGTTTTAGGATGAAATGTTTTGTCGATGTCTATCAATTCCAATTGGTTCATAACCTCCGCTAGTTTTACTGTGTCCTTGTTCCGTTTCTGTTTCCATGATCTGTCCATTGATGAGAGTGGGGTGTTGAGGTTTCCCACTATTATTGGGTGGGTGAAATGTATTTTTTGAGCTTTAGTAGGGTTTCTTTTATGAAAATGGGTACCCTTGTGTTTGGAGCATATATGTTAAGGATTGAGAGTTCCTCCTGACAAATTTTCCCTGTAATATGTAAAAAGTGCCCTTCCTTTTCTTTTTTGATAACTTTTGATTAAAAATCTGCTTTATTTGATATTATCATGGCTACTTCAGCTTGTTTCTTGGGGATGTTTGCTTGGAAGATTTTTTCCCCCAACGTTTTACTCTGAGAAATTATCTGTCTTTGTCTCTGTAATGAGTTTCCTGTATGCAGTAAAATGCTGGATTTTGTTTACATATCCAGTATGATAGCCTATGTCATTTTATTTGGGAATTGAGTCCATTTATTTTAATAGATATTAAGGAATAGTAGTTTCTCTGTCCTGCTATTTTTGCTTTTTGAGATAGAATTGTGCTTGTGTGTCTTTCTTCATTTGATTTTTCATGCTTACGCATTTTCTCATTTTTACTAGGTTGTAGTTTCCCTCCTTGTATTTGGTTTTTCACTGATAATTCATTGTAGTGCTAGGTTCATTGTCAGATATTATGTAAATTTAGTTTTGTCCTGGAATATCTTGATCTCTCCATCTAAGGTAACTGAGAGTTTTGCTGGGTATAGCAGCTTGGGCTGACGCTTGTGTTCTCTTAGGGTCTGCATGATGTCTGTCAAGGGTCTCCTAGCTTTCATTGTATCTGTTGAGAAGTCCCGTGTGATTCTGATTGGGCTGCCTTTATATGTTACATGACCTTTTTCCCTTACTGCTTTTAGTAATCTTTCTTTGCTTTGGGCACTTGGCATTTTGACTATTATATGAAGGTAGGAATTTCTTTTCTGGCCCAACCTATTTGGAGTTCTGTAGGCTTCTTTTATGTTCATGGTCATCTCATTCTTGCTGGTAGGAAAGTTTTCTTCTATGATTTTGTTGAAGATATTTACTGTGCCTCTCAATTGATATTCTTTGCCCTCTTCTATTCCTATTATCTTTATGTTTTGTCTTCTCATTGTGTCCTGGATCTCCTGGACATTTTGGGTTAGGAGCTTTTTGGTTTTTGCATCTTCTCTTACTGTTTTGTCTATGTTTTCAATGTTGTCTTTGCTCCTGAGATTCTCTCTTCCATCTCTCGTAGTTGGAGATGCTTGTATCTTTGACTCCTGATTTCTTTTTTAGGTTTTCTACCTCCACAGTTGTCTAATTTAATGTTTTCTTTATTGTTTCCATTTCCATTTTAAATTCCTTCTTCAATTCCTTCATCTTATTGTTACTTTTTTCCTCTAGTTCTTTGAATTCTTTGAATGATTTTTGTTTTTCCTCTTTAAAAACTTGTATTTCTTTATGCTTTTCCTCCCATTCTTGTTTAAAGATCTCCATCATCATCTTGAGGTATGATTTCAAGTCTGAGTCTTCTTTTTCTGGAGTGTTTGGCATTCTACTGTTTGCTGTGATGGCTGAGCTAGATTCTGATGTTGCCAGGTTGGCTTGGTTTCTATTGGGTAAGTTCTTTTGCTTTCTTCTTGCCATCTTGTTGGCTGTGATTATACGTGGTCTTGTTGTCAGTGATTGGTTGCCTTCTCTTCTGTGTACCTGGCCTTTGTCCCTGAATCTCCTCTTTTTTTGCTGGCAATTGGCTTGAGTGTTTGGTTCAAATACTGGGGCCTTCCTGGTGGACCTGATTCTCTATGGCATAGTTCCTGCTCCCCTGGACCAACCGGAGGGCCACTATTTCCCTAATTTTTATCTTCATGTCTTTGTCATTTTTATATGGGAGAGCTACTGGTTTTTGTGAGCTATTTTTGTATCTTGCTACTTTGCTGAAAGGATGTATCAGTTATATGAATTTTTTAGTGGAAGTTTTAGGTTCACTTATGTGTACAGCCTACTATACTACCTGCAAATAAACATAATTTTACTCCTTCCTTTCCAACTACTATCCTCTTTATATCCTTCAGCTTTCTTATTGTTCTAGCTCATACTTAACCATTATTTTGAATATGTATGAGGAAAGATGTGAGCCTTGTCTCATTTTTAATTTTAGTGGAGATGATTAGAGTTTTCTCTATTTAGGTAGATATTTGTTATAAACTTGCTATAAACTGTTCTTTTTATGTCTATAGCTCATTTACAAATGGCTAAAGAAGACTTGCAGAGTCGTTCCTAATTACTAAATAAGAAACTGTATTTTCTTGGTCTGAAAACAGTGAGTGTCTCTGTATTTTGAGGTTGGGACATTCACATGAGAGACTGAGAAATTTTACCCAATCCATTCTAGGTGACTCTAGACAGTACATAAAATTTTCCTAGTTTTGGCTATAATTCTAATTCAGGTACAGTTAAGAATTGACTGTTTCATGCCTCAGTTACTCTTAGAATGAAACATAAAATCTCAGCTGACATGATTTTTGACTTAGATAATGGCTTCAATATGGCACAAATCCTACAGTTAAAAAAATAAAACAATGACCGTGGATTTTATAAAAATGACTCTAAAGCCTTTTTGTATATTTTTTAATACAATGTTTAGATTTTTTTCAGTCTCCTAAGTTTTTTTGAATTGAGTTGAAGCTAAAAAAGTTATATAATGAGTATTTCTAAAAGAAAAAAGTTAGTCAAATCAGTTGAAACTGAATTCTTTATATATTAATGGAACTCAAACCTTTCCTTGGTGTTACTGTCATCCAATAATCTAAAAACAAAGATGTGTATGATTGCATTTAATTCCAGATATGGGTGCATTTAATTAGGCAGCATCATAAAGCAGCTTGAAGTGCATCTCATCTCTATTGAGTGTCAGATATGGCAATATTTTGTCACCTTATACCTTGTACTTTCATATTACAAGTTGTTTATCTGGAAAAGTTCATTTGAGAAAATTTAAGATCTTGTAAGAGGTGGTTAGGCAACTGATGTTTATCTATAGATAATGTCCCAAAGTCATATTTTTAGTAGACAGACTTGTTATTTAATGTTAAATGATAAACACCACTTAACAGTGCTGGCTTCTCTTTGATCCTTATAAATGTAGTTATTACCATGGTAGGATAGCTTATGAGACAAATTATCCTTCTTTGTTTCTTTGTTTTTTGTTTGTATTATCATTTCAGGCTATATTCCTTCATAGAAGGAAAGTAGATATAGGAACTTAAACAGCTAGTTACATTAGATCCACCACATATAGCAGAAATAATTGAATTCTTGCATGCTTATGTGCCTGTGTTCAGCTCAGTTTCTCCACTCATATACTGTTTAGGACCTCTGAAAAAGAAATGGTTCTACCCAAAAGGACTGGGTCTCCCCATATCTATTAACTTAAAAACATACACACAGGCATGCCTTTAGGTAAACCCATTATAGACAATTCCTCATTGAGATTCTCTTCCCATGTAATTATTTTTTAATTAATTTTATTGGATATTCTCTGCATTTACATTTCAAATGTAATCCCCTTCCTCCCCCACTCCCATCTGCCCTCCTACTCCACTTGTTCCCTCTCCCAACCACCCTCTCCACCTCATTACATTAGCATTCTCCTACACTGAAAATTTGTGCTTGACTGGACCAAGGGCCTCTTCTCCCATTGATACCAGACAATGCTATCCTCTGCTATATATGCAACTGGAGTCATGGTTCTCTCTATGTGTGCTCATTGATTGGTGTTTTACTCCTGGGAGTTTTAGAGTGTTTGGTTGCTTGTTAATGTTGTTCTTCCAATGGGGTTGCAAACCTTTTAACTTCTTCAGTTCTTTTCCTAGCTTTTTTATTGGGGTCCCTGTGTTCAATCTGATGGTTACTTGCAAGTATCTTCAACTGTATCAGTAGGACTCTGGCAGAGCCTCCAAAGAGGCATCTATATCTGGTTCCTCCCAATAAGCACTTCATGGCATTAGCAATAGTGCTTGGGTTTGGTAGCTGCATATGGAGTGGATCCCCAGGTAAGCCTATCTCTGAATGATTTTTTTTAATCCCACTCCTCTATTTTTCCCTCTATTTTCTCTCAAGAGTGTTTATTCTCCCTTGTAAGAAGGAAAGAGGTATCCTCATTCTGGCCTTCCTACTTTTTGAGCTTCATAAAATCTGTAAATTGGTTCTTGGGTATTCAGAACTTTTGGGGGCTAGTATCTGCTTATTAGTGAGTGGATAATATATGTGTTCTTTTGTGTCTGGGTTATTTTTGTATCTGAGTGATATTTTTTAATTCCATCTATTTGTTGAAGAATTTCATGTAGTCACTGTTTTTTTTTTTTATTTTTTATTTTTAATAGCTGAGGAGTACTCCATTGTGTAAATGTACAACACTTTCTGTATCCATTCCTTTGTTGAAGGACATCTGGGTTTTTTCCATCTTCTGGCTATTATAAATAAGGCTGTTATGAACGTGGTGGCACATGTGTCCTTGTTATATGTTGGAGCATTTTTGGGTATATTTCCCAGAGTGGAATAGCTGTGTCTTCAGGTAGTACTATGTTGAATTTTCTGAGGAACTGTCAGACTGATTTCCAGAATGGTTGTACTATCTTGCAATTCTACCAACAATGTAAGAGTGTTCCTCTTTCTCCACATGCTATCCAGCATATGCTCTCACCTTAGTATTTGATCTTAGCCATCTGACTGGTGTGAGGTGGAATCTCAGGTTTTTTTTTTTTTTTAATTTGCAATTCACCTGATGACTAGGTATGTTGAGCATTTCTTTAGGTGCTTCTCAGCCATGTGTCAAGTTGACATTTAAAACTAAGCATCAAATCACTGGAAAGATGGGAGTGTGTTTAAACATGTAGTATTCTTGAAGAGGAAATGGGTTAGGTTTTTGGCACCCACGTGGTGATCATCTGAAACTCTTGTTCCAAGAAATTAGATACCTCTTTTGACCTTTGTGGGTTCATGTCACACATGTACATACATTCAGAAACAAACATTTATACATAAATAAATATTAAAAAAAACAAAAAACAAAATCAAAATATAGCCAGAAAAATGAAGAAATCATAAATTTTAATCAGCATAGTACAAACAGTAAGACCTGAGCATTCTTAGTATGAGAGAATCTTGTGGTTGGGGTGAGGTAGATAAAGGGTAAAGTAAGAGTTTAGGGAACTAATGATTGGTGACTGCTAAGAAAGGTGGCATACAGATTCCAGGTTTTTTCCTCAGTTATAGCCTTGGTATTTTTGGGAAGGAAGGTACATGCAATGTACATTGTTTGGGTAACTTTTAGATAAGCTTTCTAAACCCACCATTTTTGTAGGAAATGCTTATCTTACAATCATACTGTTAAACAAAAACAATCTTGAATAGGATATATTGCTTTTAATTTTATCCATAATGTATGATTAGTGACACTTAAACATGGTTTGCTATTATCCTCTTTACAAAGATGTATGTCCTAATATACTTTTTTCTCTGAGATGAGATTGTCTTAGGGTGTTTGGTCATTCACTAATTAAATCTGTACTTACTATTCTGACAGAAGCACTTGGTTTGGAGATTGGTTTTCAACAACCACATGGTGAAGTTGTTTTGAGAGTAGCACTGTCCTTGCCTAATATAGCAAATATGCTAATTGTAATGAATATCTACAAGGTGACATGTATTTGGGTTTATTTGGCTTATATATCCATACCACTGTTAATCACTAAAGTTGGTACAGAAGCTCAAACAGGGCAGAAACCCTAAGGCAGAAGCTTATGCAGAGATTATGTAGGAATGTTGCTTACTGGATTGCTCCACTAATTCGAAGTCCCAGATCCCATATTTTCCCAGTATGAAGCACGATCAGCCCTGCCAGGAATATACCATGTTCCATGGTATCATTTCTTTCTTAGTGTTCTATTGATTTGAAGAGGCAACATAACTTTGATAGCTGCTATAAAGGAAAACAGTTGCTTGGGGTTTACTTACAGTTTCAGAAGTAAACAAAAGACTATTATCATTATGGTGGGGAACATCAGAGCATACAGGGAATCATGATGCTAGAGAAATAGCTGAGATTTCAACATCTAGATCTTCGGTCAACAAAAAGGAAGATAACAATTGGACTTGGTATAGGCTTTTGAAACCTCAAAGTCCACACCCAGTGATAGAAGCTATACCTCAAATCCTTTCAAATAGTGCTATTTCCAGCATATTAGGTAAAATTGGTAGACAAAAAAAGAGCTTGTTCTTAGTCTCAAAAATCCAACCATTATTAACAAAACTAGCTGTTGAACTTATATTTCTAATAAATACACCATAATTTTTATTTTAAGACTGAAGTAAAAAATATAGAATTAAGCTACTGTTATAAGTGAATAAAATAAGTTGATGAATATAGATTCAAACCCCAATTGATCTGACCACTGTACCTAAATTCTTTCCCTCTAATATTTATTAAGTATTAGAGACTCTGAAATGTCTAAATTTAGTTGGCCAGTTGACATAGGATGAACTTTGATTCAACTGCGAACAAACTAGATGTTACCCAATAAAACTGCTAGTATAAATATTGCCAATAAGACTAGAGAGATGAATTAGTGGTTAAAAGCACTTACTGCTCTTCTAGGGGCTCTGAATTCAATTTCCAGCAAACACATGGTAGCTCATAGCCATTTATTATTGGATATGACAGCATCTTATGGTGTCTCTTATGGCAGAGGCAGTATGCTCATATATAAATAAATAAGTAAATAAATAAACAAACAAATAAATAAATAACCCTTAAAGAATATACAATACCACCAAGGAAAAATAGGACCAACCACGGGTTAATGGTTTTATTAGGACTAAAGCTAAAACAAAGTGTTTGAGAAGACTAGGAAAGAATATGTAATGGACACAAATGGAGGCATGCGTTCAATGGTGAAGAATGGAGGTTTAACAAAACTTCTCTAGGCAAGGAAGGTGGGGGCTTGATAGCTGACTATTTAGAGTCTCTGTCTGTGAGGTCATTGCATTTATATTCCAAGAACCTCATATCTCTAAGAGTAGTTAGGACATAATGCAGTATGCAGTCTGTTAGTATGTTATCTTCATCTGTCCATAATGTCTCATTGAAAAGTGCCTTATATGCTAGGCATGGTATTTATAATGTTTCTAGTCTTCAAAATTACATCTTCAAATTTAGTATTATAATATGCTTCATTGTCCCTATTATTAACATAAGGAAACATCAAGATAGTCACTAAACACTGAACTTCTATTAAAAATTAGAGCAAAATTTAGGTGACAGACACTTCTATATTCCAAGAATTTTTCTTGCTTTGCATAACATCACTTAATATACTGTGGGTCAAGATGACTTTAGAATCAGCCTATAATCACAATGCTGTGTATAAAATAATAATCTGAGGGCTGTTTAGCTATAAATCTACAAACATTTAAAATCTCTAGGATATTTTAAATTAAAATTACTGCTACAGCTTTCATTGTTTTACTAATAGACCTTACTTTAGCAGTTAAAACTTAGATATGACATATAATATAATGTTATATCTGTGTGATATTTAATTTTTTCTCCTAAAAAAGATAATAGAAAGATTTGAAAAATATAGTGTAATTATATTATTGACACAATGTATCAGAAGCTGTGAATCATCTTCTCAGGCTTTGGTTAGTCCTTCCTTCTTTTCACTTTATTTTTTCTTCCCCTCTCAGGCTACTTCCTTCCAAAAATATCTTTATAAAATCTCAGTGATTATGTTTTGTAACATATTTGTTAAGAGCCATGAGTCATATTAAAGAGAAAGGAATGGTGAGAGCTTCATAGAGAAGTATGAGCTCAAGGTTTTTTTTATCCTTGTCAACTTCCTCAGAGTCAGGTCAAAACAAAGTAAGAAGTCATATCTCATAAATGCCTCTAATGTTTGCAATTATTATTTGTGATTGTGATACAAGGTCAGCAGTGATTCAGAAATGAGTATATTTGGCCCTGTACGAAAGTCTCCATGGTTTTAACAAATCGTTAAAATGCCTTGTTACCCCCAGGGATGTTTTTAGGGGAATCCAGAAGACCTGTTTGCATCATTTTACTCTGGAAGTATGTGTGAAAGCAAGAGGTAATACAAACCAGTGGGTACAGGAGCTATGTCAGTGTGTACCTACAAAGGGTTTTAAAGTCTAATCATAACCAAATCTTCTTTACATGACTTATGAGCTGTCAAGCTGATGGAAATGGAATCAGTTTTGAAACCATGAGTCACAATAAATCTTCCTCCTTTAAGTTATTTTCTTGAGAATTTTCAGATCAAAAATTAAACACAATATTTATTTGAAGAATGAAAAAACTTTAGTCAACTTGGTAGTCTTTTCCAGAGTGGGGAAGAGGGAGAGAGGGAGAGAGGGAGGAGGAGGGAGAGAGGGAGAGAGGGAGAGAGGGAGGGAGGGAGAGAGGGAGGGAGAGAGAGAGAGAGAGAGAGAGAGAGAGAGAGAGAGAGAGAGAGAGATAGAGAGGAGTGAGGGAGAGAGAACCATGGTGCAGTAGTTGAAGTCAGAGAATAAACTGTGGAGAGAATAACTCCATGTCAGTCTTGGGTATCAAATTAAAGTCAAGTGGCTTTACCTGGTGAGCCTTCTTTCTAGATCCCAGACAACTTAAAAATAAAGACTTTTACCTTGGTGCTGAGAAAAATTAAAGGAAGGAATAAATGTAAATTTAGTTTTGCTCGAATATCCAAGAGTCAGAAAAAAGTAGATGTTTATTTGGAGAGAAAGAACCTAAGCAAGATAGACTTTATAGAAAGTATTTTCTTTTGAAAGTATGCTTTCAATTCTAATTAAATCCCCCATTTCTTTTAAAATAAATAACAACTGACAGCAAAGTTCAAGAGATAGTTTTTGTTTTGCGAGGAGCCATGTTTCTCAATTTTTCAAGTTGCATTTTGAGAAACGAAATAAGAATATATAAATATAAATAATGTGAATCCACTGTCAAGAAAACAAAATGGCAGCCAACAGAGTGGGAAAAGATCTTTACCAACACCACATCTGATAGAGGCCTAATATCAAAGATATACAAAGAACTCAAAAAGCTAGACACCAGAGAATTAAACAACTCTATTAAAAAATGGGGTACAGACTTAAACAAAAAGTTCTCAATCGAGGAATATTGAATGGCTGAGAAACATCCAAGGAAGTGCCCTACATCTTTAGCCATCAGGGAAATGCAAATCAAAACAACCCTGAGATTCCACCTTAAACCTGTCAGATTGGCCAAGATCCAAAACTCAGATGACAACAGATGCTAGTGAGGATGTGGAGAAAGATGAACACTTCCCCACTGCTGGTGGGGTTGTAAACTGATACAACCACTCTGGAAATCAGTCTGGCGTTTCCTCAGAAAAATGGACATAGTACTACCTGAAGACCCAGTTATTCCACTTCTGGGTATTTACCCCAGAGACGCTCCAACACACAACAAAGATACATGCACCACAATGTTCATCGCACCTCTATTTATAATAGCCAGAAGCTGGAAAAAATCCAGATGTCCTTCAGTAGATGAATGGATACAAAAATTGTGGTACATTTACACAATGGAGTATTACTCAGCTATCAGAAACAATGACTTAACAAAATTCTTAAGAAAATGTATGCATCTAGAGAATATCTTCCTGAGAGAGATAACCCAGTCACAAATGAACAGACATAATATGCTGTCACTGATAATGTGATACTAACCCCAGAAAGCTCTGAACACCCCAGAAACAACTCACAGACTGTGTGAATCTCAACAAAAAAGAATATATGTAAATTAAAATCGAACTGTATCACATCCCCCTTTCCTCCCTGCAGACCCTCATAGTCTCTCTCCTATCCCCTTAAATTAATAGCCTCTTTTCCTATATTATTGTTACATATGTGTGTGTGTGTGTGTGTGTGTGTACCCACAAATACTTAATTACAACCTTAAAAATGTATCCGAAATAAAAAAAGAATAAATGACAGATAATAATGTTAAAAAAAATCAAGAACTGACAAAAATGTATTTATATACTTTTATGCAAAAATGCTTTTAAAATCTGTACATTTAACTCTGTTTTTTAAAATAAAGTTGTTTGGTTAAAAAAAAAAGAGTGTGAATCATGTATTTTCAGTTTCCCCTTTTTTTCTCACTGTATCCTACAAGCCAATAATAATACTTTCTTTTAAATCAATATTTAATTTTTTGGATCACATATGTTATAAAGGAATTGACTTAAGAAAAATTAAAAATTAAATAGCTAACCATTTTCTGAACTTCTTTTTATTGTTTCTGCAGGGATAACTATCACTTTACTCTGAGAAACACAATGTTTTAAAAAGTATCTGCATTATTGATTATGACATCACAAAGATAACTAATAGACTTTATTCTTGCCATCCACACACTTGAGTAATTCTAGTTCTTCTAACTTTTGATACATCCAACTTGTGTTTACTGCCCACTACTTCATGGTCTATAAACTAACTGGGTTGCAATAACCACTAGTAACACATCCAATACACAACCTTGTAAAAAACAAGAGATATCATCAATCTATCAGTGACTACACTATTGTGTGTGTGTGTTTTAACAGAAAAGAAATGGAGTTTGAAAACTGTCACTAATATATATCTTCCTAGAGTTTAGTCTTTATACAATAACTGAGAGGAGGATTCTGTGAAGGAAGTGGGAATTTCATTGCTATAGAGCTGAGTCCTGAGTTTTGGAGGTCTTACCAATATGAAGATGAAGAAATTTTGATCATCCTTCTTTAAATATACTATTACATATGTTATTTCCCCAATCTAAAAGTTTCTACAATATGATCATATGCTTTATCTTAGTTATTTTTTTATTGCCAGAACTAAACACCATGACCATGGCAACTCATAAAAGAAAACATTTGCAGGTTGACAGTTCCAGAGAGTTAGAGTCTGATTTAGTGAGTATTCTATTGCTGTGAAAAGACACCATGAGCACAGAAACTCTTATGAAATAAAGCATTGAGACTTACAATTTTGGAGAATGTGTTTATTATCAGCATGGCAGAGAGCATGGTGAGACATAGACAAACATACCACTGGTCAATTTTGGAGAAGGTGCCATGAGGTGCTGAGAAGAAAGTATTTTTTTTTTGTTTTAGACTGAAATATTCCATAGATGTCTGTTAAATCCATTTGGTTCATAACTTCTGTTAGTTTCACTGTGTCTCTGTTCAGTTTCTGCATCCATGATCTGTCCATTGATGAGAGTGTAGTGTTGAAGTCTCCCACTATTATTGTGTGTTGTGTAATATATGCTCTGAGTTTTAGTAGATTTTCTTTTATGAATGTGGGTATTTGAAGCACAGATGTTCAGGATGGAGAGTTCATCTTAGTAGTTCTTTATTTTGATGAATAAAAAGTGTCCTTCCTTGTCTTTTTTGATGACGTCAGTTGAAAATCTATTTTATTTGATATTAGGATGGCTACTTCATTTTTCTTCTTGAGACCATTTGCTTGAAATGTTTTTTCCCAACCTTTTTCTCTAAGGTAATGCCTGTCTTTGTTGCTGAGATGAGTTTCCTGTATATAGCAAAATGCTGGATTCTGTTTACATATCCAGTCTGATAGTCTATCTCTTTATTGGAAAATTGAGTTCATTGATGTTAAGGGATATTAAGAAATAGTGATTGTTGTTTCCTGCTATTTTTGTTGTTAGTGGTAGAGTTATGTTTGTGTACTTCTCTTCTTTGGTATTTGTTGTAAGAGGATTAGTTGCTTGATTTTCTTAGGGTACAATTTTCCTCTTTGTGGTCAAGTTTTCCATATATTATCCTTTATAGGGCTGTATTTGTGGACAGGATTTGTATAAATTTGATTTTGTCCTGAAATAACTTGGTTTCCTCATCTATGGTGATTTGAAAGTTTTGCTGGATATAGTAGCCTGGGCTGGAACTTGTGTTCCCTTAGAGTCTATATGAAATCAATCCAGGATCTTCTAGATTTCATAGTCTCTGTAGAAAAGTCTGGTGTAATTCTGATTAGTCTGCCTTTATATGTTACCTGTCATTTTTCTCTTACTGCTTTGAATATTCTTTCTTTGTTTTGAGCTCTTGTTGTTTTGAGCATTATGTGTCCAGAAATATTTCTTTTCTGGTTCAGTCTATTTGGGGTTCGGTAGGATTCTTGTATATTTGTGGTCATCTTTTGTTTTTTAGGTTAGAAAAGTTTTCTTCTATAATTTTGATGAAGATATTTATTGTGCCTTCAGTTGATATTTTCTACCCTCTTTTATACCTCTTATCCCCATGTTTGGTCTTCTCATTGTATCCTAGGTTTCCTGAATGTTTGGGTTAGAATCTTTTCAATTTTTGCATTTTTTCTCACTGTCATTTTTAGGATTTCTATGTTATCTTCTGTTCCTGGTATTCTTTCTTCCATCTCTTGTATTTTGTTGGTGTTGTTAGCATTTATGAGTCCTTATGTCTATCCTAGGTTTTCTAACTTCAGGGATATCTCCTTTTGTGATTTCTTTATTTTTTTCTATTTCTGTTATCAGTTTCTTCACATGGCTGTTTTTGCTTTCCTGTAGCTCTTTAAGTGATCTTTGTGGGGTTTTTTTTGTGTATGTGTTTCCCATTTAATAGCTACAACTTGTTTGCATGTATTCTCCTGATTTTTCTGTACTTCTTAAAGTGTGTTATTCATGCACTTCTTAAATATCTCCATCATCATCATGAAATATGATTTTAAGTCTAAATCCTGTTTTTCTGGTGAGTTGAGATATCCACTATTTGTGGTGGTAGTAGAACTAGATTCTGATGTTACCAGGTTGTCTTGGTTTCTGTTTCTTACGAGTCTTACACTTGCCTCTTGCCCTTTTGATATAGGTGATGCTAGGTGATCTTGATATTTCTTACTGGAGCTTGTCTCTCTTGTGGGTTTGTGGGCCCGTGGTCTCCAGAGGAAGATTGTTCCTTGGTGTTCCTCTCAGGGTAGGCTGTGAGTTTTGATGGTGGAGCCAGTACTAATGTTCCTGAGCCAGTTTTGGCTTTAGACTGGAAGTGTGGACTTCCAGGCAGTACTGCTCCTTGTATCTCGCCTCTCCTGGGGTGGGCAGTTGATATAAGAAGTTGACTCAGCCTTCTGATAAAGAAGATGAAGAGGACTCTTGCAGCTCTTCTGAGCTTCCAGTGACCTGTGGGTCTGCAAGCTATCAGTCCTGATAAAACTGGGCCTGGTCTGAACTTGGGCTGGAATTGTGTGCAAGATTTCTTAATTAATGGCTGGCTTGTTCTCTCTTTCTCTGTCTGTGTCTGTCTGTCTCTCTATCTCTGTCTCTCTCTCTCTCTCTCTCTCTCTCTCTCTCTCTCTCTCTCTTTCTCATACACTTTGAGTCTATATCCTAGACCACAGCATTTGACCTGACTCTCTTCATTAAGCACAGCAAATCTGTTTCACTACACCATCATATGTATATATATATATATATATATATATATATATATATATATATATATATATATATATATATATATGCTACACTACTCACACATATACACACACACTATCTTGACTGACACAGGATTGTGATATGTATGCCTGGTGTGGTAACAGGCCTCCAAATGAACAGTGAGTGAAAGTAGAATGGCAGGGTGCCACGCTGGAGTGGCTTGTAGACCACTTGGGACAGACAGAGACTGGAAGGGGTCTGCACAAAGTGGAATGGATGGAAATCGTTGTACCTTCTTTTATAATATTACTGCAATGATGAAGAGGTAGGGAAACAACATGTTCATTTAAAACACAGACATGACAATACTTTGACTATAGCCCAGTGAATAGTATTAGACTTTAGAGTGTAATAATATAAAAAAAAAAAACCTGTGGCATTAGGTCACTAAATCTGTGATAATAGGTTACAGGGAAGACTATGAAGCAGTGCTGTGGGGCAGCAAAAGAACTCTCTGTGAGTTTCTGAAAGGAACCCTTGGCATGTGGGGTCAATTTAGAATTGATAGTTATAGAGTGTGAAAGAGGGGGTAGATAGACTTCTAGAAAGAGGATAAATTCCTTTCCTGTTTCTTCCGGAAAAGTGGGCCTAATGGGGTACATTTTCCTAATTCTTGAGAAAGTAGCTGTGTGCTTCTGGAGCTACTCAAATGTGTGCTGAAATTAGAACTCAAAAGATGAGTTTAGTGTCTTTCTGGTGTGGCTTAGACATGGGACCTGGAATAAAAACCCTCCCTATGATTTGCAAGGAATGTGACTTGAAGAGAAAGGAATAGTGAGAAAGATTGGTTGTGTCTAATGAACAGAGTCAGGTTAAGGTTTGGGGTCTAGACTCTAGACTCAAAGTTTATTAGATAAAGACAGAGACAGAGACACAGAGACAGACAGAGAGACAGAAAGAAAGAGAAGGACAGAGACAGAGACAGAAAGAGACAAAGAGACAGAGAGATAGAAAGAGGAAGAGATAGAGTCAGTGAAAGTGAAATCAAGCCATAATTTGAGAAATCTTGCTTAGTGGTGCTTGATATGGAATTGGTGAACAAGCAGAGACATGTCTGGGTAGTAAAGCAGTTGCTTGGATATAAAGGATATAGAGGTAGCTATTGAAAATTGTACTTTAAAAGGCTTGTTATCCTTAAATGGTATACTTCACTAAAGATGGTGACCATGCTGATCTTATTGTCAACAGAAAGAAAAAAGAAAGGGAGTGAATGACGAATGGTTATCAAAGAAGAGAGAGAGAGAGAGAGAGAGAGAGAGAGAGAGAGAGAGAGAGAGAGAGAGAAAGGAAGGATAGCATTGATATTGTGCCATCCTCTAGGGGTAGGCAAGGTAGTTCTAGATATATTACACTGAGCTACAGTGAGGAAAGGAGTATTGAAGGCTATCTCCTAAACAGTTAAATGCTTGTTGGGGTAAAGTGTAGAATATATTAATAAATGTTACAAGGCAGTCAGCTTCATCTGGAAACAGGTCAGAGTCTGTGACTTTCTTATAAAAGTTTTATTTTGGTGCAATATAATAAGGTAGGAGCCAGGACAGCAGGATTCAGCAGAAGAAAGATGTGAACAGGGCTATAGTTATGCCAGTGACTACAGGCAACCACAGGTGTCATCAAGTTACTTTTAAGAAATGTCCTGAACAAGTATTCAAGTCTTCCCATACCCTCCTGGATAAGTACTTGGATTCAGGCTAATATTGGAAAGAAAGTAAAACTTGGGCTACTTTAAGAAAGAAAATAACTTGAAAAAGACTTGTTTGTAAATCTCAATAAGCAGCACTCTCTAGAGCTTTGAAAATTGAAAGAACAGAGAGAAGGAGAGAGAGAGAGAGAGAGAGAGAGAGAGAGAGAGAGAGAGAGAGAGAGAGAGAGAACATGCATGTGTGCATCTTGGAGGCTTGAAAGTAACCATCCTTCTGGAGAACTCTATGAATATGTATAGCATGTGCAAATACCAGGCTGAGGTTATGTCTACCAACAGTGGGGTGTGCCTCCATATTAATTACTAAAGAAATGTCATGTATATTTGCTTATAACCCAATCTTATAAAATCATTTCTCATATGAGGTTCTTCCCTTTCAGATGACTATATCTTGCCTCATATTGACACTAAACTAGTACAATGTGTATAAAGTGGAAACATTTTAAAAGTCATAGAATTATACTCTTAGTATGAGCGCCTTTGTATTATATGGATTATTTGTTTCAAAGCTTTAATAAAATGATGAAAAACTATATGGAGGTGATTCCATTTGCAAGACTCAATTGAAATTAGACAGACTAAACCAGAATAATGAAGACTACTGCATGAAATTTCTTCAGGAGCAAAATATTTGTTAACTAAGTACATGTTTCAAGAAATATTATTTTAGACAGTATAAGATGGGCTGGGTAGATAAGACAGTTGGAATAATGCATGGCAACCCAATGGGAAGATCTAAATTCAAATATCCTTTTCTACATAAAAAGCCAAGTATCATATTACAATTGCATAATCCAGTACTGGGAAGGGGAAGGGAGAAGAAAGATTCTTAGAGTTGATTGGTTAGACAGAATATTCAATCAGCAAACTTCAGGTTCAATAAGAGGTCAAATCTCAGAAAATAAGATCAAGGATAGTAGAGGAAGACCCCTGATGTTGACATACTGTAGTCTTTATCCCATAAAACCTGAGTTGGCATATTATTTGTCTTTAAAGAATATTTTCAAGAGTATTGTAATATATGATGTAAAGATGGAGTGGTAATGCCTTATTTTAATTATATAATAAATAATTTATGGATTAGTAAATACCAATTGATAGACATATTTAAGATTCAGAATATTTAATTCATGTCATTAGTCCTTTGACTTTTCACACTCAGATTCTATAATAATTTATCTTCATCATAACCTGAGTAGATTCAGATTACCTAAATGACAATCTCTGGATTAATTCAGTTGAGTAGTCCCAGAGATATTTATGCAAAGTGATAAGAGTCACCCTTATATGTGTAACATCACTCTCAATTTTTCCAAATTGCACAAAGCAGGAAATAAACTGATAAACTGGACATGATTTCTCTTTCTCAGTTTCTTAAAAAAGGTCAATGCCTTACTATTCTTTTGTGATGCTTTTCCATCATGGTCACTACATCCCTGAATCATTGACCAAAATAAACCATTCCTTCCTTCTTTCATTCCTTCCTTCCTTCCTTCCTTCCTTTTTTCCTTTCTTCCTTCCTTCCTTAAGTTTCATTTGTCAACTACTTTGTCAAAGTAATGAAAACACAGCTAATGTAACTACTCAGGGCTTAAGAGTCTAGTTAGCTTCGGTCAAGAGAGACTTACGATTGGTTTGCATATTGTATATTTATATTTTCTTCTCAAATTTGTTAAAAATTATATACAAATAACAGATAAAAGACTTAAATGACGAAAGCTATCACACAGATGGAAAGTATTATATAAAAATATGTATTTATTAGTAAAAAGTACAACATACTTGTCAGGCAAAAATAACCACAGATGATTTATATCTTTAAGAATAATATATTCTGAAAAGGACGATGAACTGTAAAATAGAATGAAAAGCAGAAGGAAGAACCATATGAAAGATGCAACCAAAATTTATATTTGAAGAAAAGTGCCACTGATTTAAATGGTCATAGAGCTCTGATGATTCATGCAGATTATACATAGATTATGAATTAATTATCATAGAGGTATACTTTAGCAAGTCTTGCAGATGATAGAAAGTAAACCCAGAGGCAATGGCTTAGTGGGTAAACCATTTGAAAAGTAAGCATGAATACCAGAATTTAGATCTGCCATGCCCACCAATTTCAGATAGATATAACAACCAGCCTATAATCTTGTACTCCGGCACTGAGGAGGATAGGGTGATTGGGAAAGGGAGCACCTTCATGGAAGCAAGTTGAGGAGGAGGAGGGGAAGGAGTGGGGAGGGATATAACATTTGAAATGTAAATACAGAGAATATCTAATAAAATTGAAAAAATTAAAATAAAAAATAAATAAATAAAAAGCAAAAAATAATCTCAAACAGAAATTAGAAACAGGATATGGGGTACAGATTTTCAATGATGTGATGAAGTTAATTAAAACTTTAAAAATGTTGAAATATCTATGAATATTAACAAAATTTTCACTTACAATAAAAATTATACTGTCTATTTATATAAAAAGAAGATTTCGACCTTCATTTAATTAAAAAAGAAGGTTTTAAGAGATAGATGGCTAGCTAGACTGCCATATTAACCATATCTGAAATCAGATGAGATTATCAGCTTCAATTACTAAGTGATCAATGGAGAATGTTCAAGAAAGAACCAGTACATAACTTCACATGCACATACACAGAGCTGAATATTTGTTCACACTCATAAAGATATACATATGTATGTGCACACACACATACACACATACACATATTCTAAAAAAAGTTAAAAGGTCAATACCAGAATTGTGGATAGAATATGAGTCTGTCTATATATCTACAACCAAGCAGAGAACATGACCTGTACTAATAAACTGAGAGGGTGCAAGAAGTAAATGAAGTTAAGGGACTGTTCTGTAAGGAGACAACTACAGCTAGCTGAAGAGGAAGTCTTACTTAACTGACAGGCATTGGTTGAGTACCTAATTATACTACAAGCAATTGTGTACCAGTTAAGTTTTTATATTATGCTGTATAGATGGTGAGGAAGTTGCAGAGCATGAAAAATACACACATGATATATATGTATATATATACCAGATTAGAATTTTGTAAATGGAGAAACATAGGCTTGTATATCTCCACAGACAAAAGTACACCATCATTGGATCTAGAATCTACTGTGATCAAAACCTTAAAATGTAACATTCTTTTTTGAGTTCTATACTGGTTTGAAAAGAAATCAGTTTCTTTTATCATTTTTCTAATTAAGTGTTAACCAGCACTAGCTTATCTGGTACTTTTCAAAAGAAGAAACAGTATTTTTAATTCATTAATGTATTAGGAAAATTGCAGCTTTCATTTGCATTCTATTTGAGAATACTGGGAGCATTAGAAATTACACTAAATGGATCTATTTTAGGGAATACTTTTTGGCTTTTAAACTATCACCTTTTCTACCTACATTCACCTCAGAAGGAATGGTCCAGTTTTTTTTTTTTTCAGTTAGAATTTTAGAGCAAATGCTAATTATATTTCTGCTAGTTAATAACCCTTTCTTTCAATTAGAAGATGGATATAAAATATAATTTTGATAAAATGTGCCAGAATATAATTGTCTAAATTTGAAAGCCTTTGCAATGTTTTTTTTACACAAAGACACACACACACACACACACACACACACACACACAATTTTCTTTTCTGAAAATTTTTATTTGTTTTACAGAAGAAAGCATTTAATTGGATATTTGTTTACAATTTCACAAGGCTATTCCATGATGATCATAGCAGGGAGAATGAGGGTAGGCAGGTAGCTAGAGCATTAGCTGAGAGCTTAACCATAATCCACAAACACACACACACACACACACACACACACAGAGAGAGAGAGAGAGAGAGAGAGAGAGAGAGAGAGAGAAAGAGAGAGAGAGAGATAGAGAGAGAAAGAGAGAGAGACAGAGACAGAAACAGAGAGAAAGAGAGACAGAGACAGAGAGACAGAGACAGGCAGACAGACAGACAAAAAGACACAAAATCACAAACAGAGAAGATAGAGACTTACAGACATGTTGGCAGAAACAGAGAGACAGAAATAGAGGACAGAGATAAAGATTATCCCTTGCACAGGTTCTTGAAACTTCAAAGTGACACACCTTTTCCAATAAGACCAAACATCTGCATCCTGCCTAAAATGTTCTACCAACTGGTAGAACCAAGTATTTAATTATGTGAGCATATGGAGGCCATTCTCCTGCAAATTATCAAGCCTCTTACTTTCATCTTTAATCTTTATGTGTGTTCTATTGAGATATACAGAGTTTATATGGACATTGTTGGTGATGGTCTTATTTATGGTAGCATGAGAAACTTATTAGTGCCTACACCTCTGAAGAAAATAAGGTCTCTTTCTCCTAGCAATCATTAACTGACAGTAGTATCCCACAGATGGGTAAAGCTTCATAAACACCTTCTTCATCCATGACAAGTTGTTGACAGTCCCAGTCTTCTGTAAGTCTTATGCAGTAAACACAGCTGCAGTGAACACATATTACAATAGTCATGTAATTTGCATTTTTTGAAGTGTATCTCCTTATCATCTGCTTCTTACAGTCTTTCCAACCCATCTTCTGAAATGTTCCCTGAGGCATGTTGAGAATGTTACAGACATGGAATTTGATGCTGAGTATGCAATATTATTTATTTTTAGCAAATTGACCAGTTAAAATTCTATGTTAACCACTGGCCACTGTAATAGAAAATGTTTCTGATTCAGCTTGAGATCACCCCTAATTGGTGGATAAAAGTGTAGGTAGGTTTTTTAATCTATAGATAAAAATAGTAGGATAAAAATGAAGGTAGTTAGAAGACATATTATAGCAAAATAACAGTAGTATATTCTCTCTAGGATTTTAACCTCACTAGCCACAGGCTCCTGACTAGGTTTCCAGTAACAAGCATGAGTTCATTCTTGTGAAGCATGACCCAAATCTATACAGAGATGGTAGATTACCCCATAACGTTCATAGTACTATTAACCAATTTGCACATCTTGCCTCAAAGATTGATACTTTGTTTTATTCATTTATGTATTTATTTATGTATTTATTTATGTATTTTTAACAACTTTACAAAACAAAGATAAATGTATAGATTTTAAGCATTGTTTGCATAAAATTATACAATACATTTTTGTCAGTACTTTTTTTCAGATTTTAAAATAATTTTTACATAAAACTGTATGAATATATTTTTTAGTCAGTACTTGATTTTTTTAAAGGTTTGATAGTATGCATTGAAAACTTAATAGTTACAATGAGCATAAAGTACATGTAAAACAAAATGTAACATGGAAATAGTCAAAGTTTTCTTGTTGTATAGAGATTTTTTTGTATTGTTTTGTTTTGTTTTCTTTATTTCTTGGACTTCATACAGACTGTGAGTTGTTTCTGGGGCAGTGCAAGCCTCTGGGGTTAGCATCCTATTATCAGTGACTGCATATTATGTCTGTTCTTTTGTGACTGGGTTATCTCTCTCAGGATGTTATTCTCTAGATGCATCCATTTTCTTAAGAATTTCATTAAGTCATTGTTTCTGATAGCTGAGTAGTACTCCATTTTGTAAATATACCACAATTTTTTGTATCCATTCACCTTCTGAAGGACATCTGGGTTTTTTCCAACTACTGGCTATTATAAATAGAGCTGCTATGAACATTGTGGTGCATATATCTTTGTTGTGTACGAAAGTGTCTCTGGGGTATATGCCCAGAAGTGGAATACCTGGGTCTTCAGGTAGTACTATATCCAATTTTCTGAGGTATCGCCAGACTGATTTCCAGAGTGGTTGTATCAGTTTGCAACCCCACCAACAGTGGAGAAGTGTTCCTCTTTCTCCGCAACCTTGCCAGCATCTGTTGTCATCTGAGTATTGGGTCTTGGCCAATCTGACTGGTGTGAGGTGGAATCTCAGGGTTGTTTTGATTTGCATTTCCCTGATGGCTAAGGATGTCGAGCACTTCCTCAGATATTTCTCAGCCATTCTATATTCCTCAGCTGAGAACATTTTGTTTAGCTCTGTACACCATTTTTAATAGGGTTATTTTACTCTCTGGTGTCTAACTTTTTGAGTCCTTTGTATACTTTGAATATTAGGCCTCTATCTGATGTGGAGTTGGTAAAGATCTTTTCCCATTCTGTTGGCTGCCGTTTTGTTTTCTTGACAATGTCCTTAGCCTTACAGAATCTTTTCAATCCTGGCTGCCCAAATCCCCCACTCACCAGTTTTTCCACCTTAGGGACTGGCGGTCCGCGTGGCAGATCTTATTTATGTATTTATGTATGTATGTATGTATGTATGTACTTCTTGCAGTCAGGGCAACATTGGAAAAGTTCCCAAGGTAAGTTGGGACAATAAGGACCGCAGATAAAAGCAGTAATAAGGTCTTGGGTATCAAGCAAGGATGTTTGCAGCTGCAGCAAACTGAAAGTAAAAGATTTAGGATGTGAACTTCTCAGTCTCCTCCAATTTTTCTGGCTCTTCAAGAGCTACTCTTATCAAAGAAAACCTCAAAATGAAAAAGAGCATGCTAAAAAGGTTTTTAGATAAATGTGATACCATTGCACCCTGGTTCGCAGTCTCAAAAAGCCTAACTGTCTGGGGGAGCTGTTTGTGTTTTTCACTAGGACTGGAGTGATCCTTTGTGGGTAGCTGAATGGCCGAGAAAGCTGAAAAAAAGATGAGAAATATGCAAAAACTTCTGTTACTCCTGGCAATGATGACATCTGTCATGAGAGCTAAAAAAAAAAACATTTTTTGGGGGGTGGCCAAGACCTGGCCAGTCCCCCTCCCTGTTCATCACTATTCCCCTGTTTTGCCAGTTTTCTTTTCTACTAATTGTGACTCTGACCTACGCTGCATTCAACCTGACTTCTCAGCAGAGCTTTACTCTGTCACAAATTTCTCCCTTGCTGACACCTTATGCTTTACCCTAGTTAATTTTAGTAAAAACTGCATTTGGCTTTGCAATAGTTCCCTCCACAATTGGATAGACCCTCTGCAAGATTCTAAGGTGCAGCTAACTTTCCTAAATGAGGCTCTAACACTGGTGACAAGCAGAACAACCTCTGGGTCGGGGTCTGGCAGTAATAATACTTAAATCAACATTACTATGTTGATAATGGTTGGACATGGCCTGCACCCATCAAATGAAGGAAAAATATTTTATATAGCTCCAGGTTTTAAATTATCCCCACATCTAGGTAGAATGCTATTCACCTGAAATAGCACTGAAAGTAATGGATGGCCATGGTATCAATGGATCTTATCTAATGATAAGGGCGCCTTTACTACCCAAGAGCATTTTTCTTTACTGACTACAAACAATTTTTTTATTTATAATATTTCAGCCACAAGAGACAAGAAACTCAAACAATCAAATATAAAGTTTAATAATTTGTATGCTAATCATATTGTACGTGCGGCTGCAGTATGTCTACAAGCCTCTTTCTTTTTCTTATTGTTTCATCGCAATAATAATTCTGATGCCCCTAATTGCAATACCTCCAAACACAATGCTATCTTACCAATTGCTGGTATGGATGTAATAACTCAGCTTTAATAGTCCAAGTGCCCACCTTTGTCCCAGTACCTGTCGTGGCAGATCCAAAGCAATTTGTACTACTACAACTTTTCCGCCAAAAGCCTGATTTTGGCATTACAGCAGCAGTTATTTCTGCTATTCTGGCTGCAGCAGCTGCAGCCACAACTACAGCAGTAGCTATGACTAATACAGTACAGACAGCTAGTGTAGTCAATAAAATTGTGGAAAAGACAGCTACATCATTGGAGACACAAAGAAAAATAAATTCTCATATAGTATCAGGTATTCTCTCTTTAAACCAAAGAGCTGATCTACTACAACATAAGCTAGATCAACTCCATCAGTTGATAACACTCTCGTATGTACATTCTCTAAATGGTTTGTGTGTTACCCCCTATTTGGCTGAGAATTGGACCTATTATAAACACCAGTCACAGGCAATTAGTAATTATCTAAAAGGCAATTGGTCCTTGCATGCAAAAATACCTTACTAACCAACTTTTGTTTGAAATAGTGACCCTCAATAACACAAAAGTTAACCTTCCCACTGCTCAGACTATTATAAATTGGCTACAACAATCTTCAGATTTATTAAGGAGTGGGCAGGGAGGGGAGGACTCATATCCATGCTCCTCCTGGCCTGTCTAGTATGCTGTTGGTATTTCTGTAAAATATGGCGCAAACAGCTCCAAACTAAAGTGGTCATGGTACAGGCTATGCAAGCTCTTGAAAATGGCGTGTCACCAGCAGCTTGGTTAGCTGCTTTAAAAAATTAGTTTTGGACATGGCATATGGGTTGTCATGTGGAGCACTGCACAGAGAATAGTCAAATTCCAGCTAAACATTCTCTGGGAGGTATATCCAACTAGATGGGGGTTTCAGTATCCTAGTGTTCCCCCCCCAGAAAAACGACACGGGAGCTGGCCAGAATCTCAATGGGTGGTGAGCCCAGCTGTGGTTCTGAGTAAGGCCCCTAAAATTTTGCACATGGGGAGTTTGGACCTCTGCCTCCACCCATGCAAACAATGCCAATGGAGTTGTAAAGTTGTGTTATTTCTAAGCTTTGCATAGGTAGTCATTATTTGAGAGAGGCTTAACTTCTATAAACTCCTAAAGTAATGTCATCTGGCCCCTACCCTTTTGTCCCTGGGTTCTTGGGAGGAATGGTAAACTCACCCAAGGTAATTATACTCACTTTCAGGCAACTTCCTCTAGCCCCTGACCAACCCAAGACATGGAGCCCTGAGGACGACAAGGTAATCCGACGACGGGTAAGGCTTGGGTTTGAGAGGTCAATCCTAAGACAGAGATGGCTATGTCCTGAATAACAGGCCTATCAAATACTCCTCTGCCCAGTTTCTCCCCAGAGATCAAAGTAGCTTTTAAAAAAGGAAAAAAGGGGCATATGTAGGGAGCCGTATTGGATTTGGAGAAAAAGGGCCACACCCTAAGATGGTGCTGGCTTCTGCCCTCTCTAACTAGTAAACACCTCAAGAGCACATACACCTATGTCACGCCACATTACTGATCAATTATAATGATACACCTCAGCTGGTGGACAGCAGGGAGGATAAAATGAGAGAGCCTCCTGGGCAAGGAGCTCCCCCTCCACAAAAGCATCAAGAAAGGAGTCCTGAGTAAACCGCTGAGAGAAGAATCTGGTCATGTTGCATCTTTTCCTTGTAGGATGAGGTTTGGCATGACAAGATGGGATGTTATAAGAAAACAATATACTATTAGGAAGTAGAGTTAATATGGTTTTCTGTCTTGCTACATGGTACAAGAATAATGAGCACACCTATTTCCTAAGTACATCCATAAAATAGGTGAAATTACTTTTATAAAGGTAAAAAACAAAAAAAATAATTTATTGGTAAATAAGGAGCATTGCCACTTTTTACCAGAGGACAGGCCTAGAGGTTAATGTTAGAGATGATGAAATTTAAAATTTATCATCTGATAGAAAATTTAATGAAAGTCACCATCACCACAGCAACCAGAATTCACTCCTTAGAGAATTCAGAACATGGAAGGCCTCAAAAATAGCTTTGCTTTTCTGATATGACTTCACTCTAAAGCTCATGTTGGTTCAAAACTTATTGTATAATCTAGGTTGGCCTTGAACACATGATAACTCCTGCTTCATACCCATTGCTAATGGGATTATAGGTTATGCCACCATTCCTGTTTAGAATAAAATTATTTCATAGAAGAAACTGGGTCAAGGAAGGTTTTTATGGGCAGACTATCAGGAGGAGAACTGGTAAGAAAAAGTTCAGAAAAATTCCAAGCTTCAGTATGTTTTACTTAGCCATCAGATTTCATGGGGGTTACAAGTATTTCCATCCCAAACTGCCCCCTTTCTGACAGGCATTTTTCATTCCTCTGAAGCCTGTAAAAAAAATTAAATATTTTCATATTAGCTTTTTTTCCTGTAGATATTCAACTATAGGATACATAGTGATCCTCAAGCTTGCTTCACCATAGTATTTTTTAAGTGCCTTAACTTGGTGCTTCTGTCTTGTCTTTCCTTCATTTAATCATGAAATAAAGAAAAACAATTTTATAACCCCATTATGCTATGAATTACAACTGCTTGAATATTTTTTCACTTCTGAATTATTTATGTCTGATAATAGCAGTTAGCTTAGTCAGTACACTGGATTAGGATAATGACAGTTAAAAAGTTTCAATAGTCTGTAAAGTTTAGAAAATTTTGGAATCTCACAGGCCTATGAGAATGAGTGTGTTTTTCTTGGAATGTGGCTTGTCTCCCAGCTTAGTTCATGTCTTCTAAGATAGCAATAATGGGATTGTTAAGTGTCAAAATCTCGTGAAGAGTAACAAGGTCACTGGATGCATTGCCTTCAAAAATATTTAAGACATTTTTTAGTTAATGGTTCAGTCTTCCTGTGAGATACTGCTATATAATGTAATGCTAGTGTTTATTGATTTTGGTTCCCCCTGTGACTCTTTGCATCTCCTGTACTCTCCTACTTTGTCATGCCATCTGTTTCCTGTTCTTATGTATCCAGACAGCAGTGTTGATCACATGCTTAGTCTGCCATCTTTGGCTGTAAGTTCACTGAAGCTTTTTCCTTCATAAGTACCCATCCTCAGATATTCCAATGTAGCAATTTAAAACAGACTAGTAAAGATGGAAAGATATGTAGATTAATTCTTATAATGTTGAGTGATTGAAAACTGGCATTAGAATGGATATTAAAATATTTTATGTAAGAATACATGCTTACATACATATAGCTATAGGTGATACAGCATCAATGAAAATGAAATGTGAAGTTGTGTTATTACTCTACCACGCATATTTCTAGATGAACTCATTAAAATCTACAACTTTTACCCATACTTACACATTTAACTTCATGTTATATGTAAAAATGAAGTGTCATAAGTAAAGAAGGATGTATAATTTACACTTTGAACCCTGTGACAACTTTCACTTAATTGTCATTGTCTAACCATTACTTACTAAAAAAAAAAGCAGACATATTCATTCTATCATTTCCTTGTTCTACATATCCAGTTACTTTCTATTTTTTAGATAACAAAGAAAAGAGTCAACTACTTTGACTTTTAAGACACCTCTAGCAAAATTATAGCAAGCTTCCATAATACATATTTACCAAGAACAGTTATGACTTACCAGACATTCAGAAAAAATGTCTACAGCCTATGTATACAAGTAATATAAATAAACTACTGACATTTATTTTGTTCCTAAGAGAACTCTATTATATTTCTCTGTGAAAAATTAGCTGAAATATTATATCAAGCTATATTTTTTACTATGAATTTTAGGTTATGACCTGGTCATTGTAACTTCTTTCTAATTTTTTTTCTCTGCTGTCCATTGACTTTTATATAGTAGAAGTAACTAGTTTGAATGTGAGTGGTCTTGAGCTATACCAGAGACACTAGCTGCACACTAATATGAATCCTTTTACAGAATAAAACTAACCTTGACCTTTTGAGACATGTCTGTTGAGGAAGGCTGGATCATGAATTGCTAACCTCTTAATATTGATAAGCCATTTCCAGGCAAAATCATGATTATTTGCATAAGCTGCTTCTTTCTGTACCCCATGAAATTAACATTGTGTAATGGCTGGAAATAAAATCACCTTAGATGTGCCATTCACATGCTCATCTCCAAAAAGAAAAGATAAAAAGGTCTTGTCTCAGTAAGCAGAAAAGTAAATTGTAAATACTTTCATTAGACAGTAGTGAGTACAAGTGGCAAAAGTACCATTGTCTAGAAAAGTGTTTCTGAGGCAGATTTTAGAACAAAATTTTCTTCTTCTTTGATCACAAGTTCAATCAACATTTTTAAATCAAATATCCCCTAATGTGGTAAATATTAACTCTTTGAGTCTTTTTTTAATGTTGTTGTTCATTTTATATCCTGCTAAATGCTCCTACTCCTAGACACACCCTCCTACTATTCTTCTACCCCTTCCCATCACCCCCTCCCCTCCCCTTCTCTACCAAAGGAGGAGACAGTCCTTAGGTATCCCTATACCATGGCGAATCAAGTCTCTTTGGCTCTACATGCATCCTCTTTCTAAGGCCAGACAAGGCAGAAATCCATATCCCACACATAGGCAATAACTTTTAAGATAGCTGTTACAACAGTTGTTTGAGATCCTCATGAAGACTAAACTGTATAATTGCTACATATGTATGGGGAGGCCTAGATCCATGCTATTTGCTTTGTGGTTCAGTCTCTGGGTCCCTTAAGCATCCTGGAGAGTTAACTCTGCTGGTCTTTCTGTGAAGTTTCTATCTCGTTCAGGGCCTGCAATCCTTATACCAACTCTTTCATAAGCGTCTCCAAGTTCCAGATACTCTTTGTCTGTGGGTCTCTGCATCCCTCTGAGTTGGCTGGTGGGTGAAGTCTCTCATAAGTCAGTCATAATAGATTCTATTCTGCAAGCATAACAGAGTATCATTAATAGTGTCAGGGATCAGTCTTCCTCATGGGATGGGTCTCAAAATGGGCAGGTTATTGGTTCGAGATTCCCTCAATATCAGCTCCATCCCCTGTTCTTCCATTTTTTTTAGACAGAATAAATTTGGGGTTGAAAGATTTAAATATTAAAAAAAGAAAGTTTTGTTGGTGTTTTAGTGTCCTGTTGCTTCACTGTAGTTCCTTCCTTACTACAGAAGTGGTTTACCGGTCTCTGTCTTGTCTTCAATATCCACCCCACGTCTTCAGCCCCATCAGTTACAGATTTCCCTTCATTCTCATGGCCAATTAACCATCTTTCATGTTCTTCTCTACAACTGATCCTGAAGCTGCCCATTCCCTCCTCTATCCCCTCGCCCACCTCTTAACTTTCTCCATCTGTTTCCTGTGACTATTTTATCCCCACTTCTAAGTGAGATTTGAATATTTTTGCTTTAGATTTCTTTCTTGCGTAGTGTCTTTAAGTGTAATATGTGTATCCTGTATCTTATGGAAAATATCTACTTATAAGTGAGTATATACCATGCATGCCATTTTGGTCTGTGTTATCTCACTCAGGATGATATTTAAAAAGGACATCCATTTGCCTTCAAAATGCATGATGGCTGTTTTTTTTAACAGCTGTGTAGGTATGCCACATTTCTTTACCAAATCTTTTTTTTTTTTTTTTTTTTTTTTGGAACAACTTTATTTTAAAAAACAAAGATAAATGTACAAATTTTAAGGATTTTTGCATAAAAGTATACAAATACATTTTTGTCAAAGTTTGGCTTTTTTTTTAAAAGGTTTGATAGTGTGCATTAAGGTCTTACTAGTTGCAATGAGCATGAAGTACATGAAAAACAAGATGTAACCCGGAATTAGTCAACATTTTCTTGGTATGTAAAGATTGAGCATAATGATTTTTTTCTTTTCTTTCTTTTCTTTCTTTCTTTTTTTTTTTCTTCTTGAGCTTCACACAGTCTGTGAGTTGTTTCTGGAGTGTTCATTGCTTTCTGGGGTTAGTATCCCATTATCAGTGACTACATATTATGACTGTTATTTTGTGACTGGGTTATCTCTCTCAGGATGATATTCTCTAGATGCATACATTTTCTTAAGAATTTGGTTAAGTCATTGTTTCTCATAGCTGAGTAGTACTCCATTGTGTAAATGTACCAGAATTTTTGTATCCATTCACCTTCTGCAGGACATCTGGGTTCTTCCCAACTTCTGGCTATTATAAATAGAGCTGCTATGAACATTGTGGTGCATATATCTTTGTTGTGTAAAAAAGTGTCTCTGGGGTATATGCCCAGAAGTGGAATACCTGCGTCTTCAGGTAGTACTATGTCCAATTTTCTGAGGTATCACCAGACTGATTTCCAGAGTGGTTGTATCAGTTTGCAACCCCTCCAACAGTGGAGAAGTGTTCCTCTTTCTCCACAACCTCGCAAGCATCTGTTGTCATCTGAGTTTTGGATCTTGGCCAATCTGACTGGTGTGAGGTGAATCTCAGGGTTGTTTTGATTTGCATTTCCCTGATGGCTAAGGATGTCGAGCACTTCCTCAGATATTTCTCAGCAATTCAATATTCCTCAGCTGAGAAAGTTTTGTTTAGCTCTGTACCCCATTTTTAATAGGGTTATTTGATTCTCTGGTGTCTAGCTTTTTGAGTCCTTTGTATACTTTGGATATTAGACCTCTATCTGATGTGGAGTTGGTAAAGATCTTTTCCCATTCTGTTGGCTGCCGTTTTGTTTTCTTGACAGTGTCCTTAGCCTTACAGAAACTTTGCGATCTCATTAAGTCCCATTTGTTAATCTTTGACATTAGAGCTTGAGCCAGTGGTGATTTGTTCAGGAAATTTTCTCCTGTTTCTATGTGTTCTAAGGTGTTCCCTACTTTCTCATCTAATAGTTTCAGTGTATCTGGTTTAATGTGGAGATCTTTAATCTTCTAACACTTGAGCTTTGTACAAGGAGATAAGAAAGGGTCTATTTTCATTCTTTTGCATTCTGAGTGCCATTTGGACAAGCACCATTTGTTGAATAGGCTGTCCTTTTTTCATTAAATGTTTACAGCTCCTGTGTCAAAAATCAGGTGACCATATACATGAGGGCTCATTTCTGGATCTTCTATTCTATTACATTGATCCACATGCCTATTTCTGTACCAGTACCATGCAGTTTTCAGCACAATTGCATTGTAATATAGCTTGAGGTCAGGGATAGTGATTCCCGCAGATGTTTTCTTGTTGTTGAATATGGATTTCGCTATTCTAGGTCTTTTGCTATTCCATATGAAATTGCACATTGATCTTTCCAATTCAATGAAGATCTTGGTTGGAATTTTGATGGGGATTGCGTTGAATATGTAGATTGCTTTTGGTAGGATGGGCATTTTTAAAATGTATACTTTCTAATCCATGAGCATGAGAGATCTTTCCATTTTCTGAGATCATCCTCAATTTCCTTCTTTAGAGGTTTGAAGTTCTTGTCATACAGGTCCTTCACTTGGTTAGTTAGAGTCACACCAAGGTATTTCACAGTTTTTGTAACGACTGTGAAGGGTACCTTTTCCCTAATTTCTTTCTCCATATGTTTGTCCTTTGAGTATAGGAAGGCTACTGATTTGTTTGAGTAAATTTTGTATCCAGCCACATTGCTGAACTTCTTTATCAGGTGTAGGAGTTCTCAGGTGGAATATTTGGGGTCACTTATGTACACTATCATGTCATTGGCAAAGAGTGATGTTTTTATCTCTTCCTTTCCAATTTTTATCCCATTGTTCTCCTTTTGCTTTCTAATTGCTTTAGCCAGGACTTCCAGGACTATGTTAAATAGGTAGGGGGAGAGTGGGCAGCCTTGTCGGGTACCTGATTTTAGTGGTATTGCTTCAAGTTTCTCACCATTAAGTTTGATGTTGGCTGTTGGTTTGCTCTATATTGCCTTTATTTTGTTTAGGTATGGACCTTGGATTCCTGTTCTTACCAGGACTTTTAACATGAAGGGGTCTTGAATTTTGTCAAATGCTTTCTCAGCATCTAGTGAGATGACCATGTGATTTTGTACATGAGTTTGTTTATATGGTGGATTACATTGATTGATTTCCTTATATTAATCTATCCCAGTATCACAGGGATGAAGCCTACTTAGTCATGATGACTGATCCTTTTGATGTGTTCTTGGATTCGGTTTTAAAGTATTTTGTTGAGTATTTTTACATCAATGTTCATAAGTGAGATTGGTCTGAAGTTCTCTTTCCTTGTATGGTCTATGTGTGGTTTAGGTACGAGGGTTATTGTAGCCTCAAAAAATGAGTTAGGTAGTATTCCATCCGATTCTATCTTTTGGAATAGTTTGGAGAGTATTGGTGTTATATCTGCAATAAATGTCTGATAAAATTCTGCACTGAACCCGTCTGGATCTGGGCTTTTTTTGGTTGGGAGACTTTTGATGACTTCTTCTATTTCTTTAGGTGTTATAGGGTTATTTAGATGGTTTACTTGGTCCTGGTTTATCTTTGGGATCTTGTATCTGTCTAGAAATTCTTCCATTTCTTCCAGATTTTACAATTTTGTGGAGTATAAGTTTTTGTAGTAGGATTTGATGATTTCTTGAATTTCGTCAGTTTCAGTTGTTATGTCTCCACTTTCCTTTCTGATTTCATTAATTTATATACTCTCTCTTTGCCCTCTAGTTAGTCTGGCTAGGGGTTTATCAATCGTGTTGATTTTCTCAAAGAACCAACTCTTGGTTTTGTTGATTTTTTCACTGGTTCTTTTTGTTTCTATTTGGTCTATTTCTGCCCTAATTTTGATTATTTCTTGCCGTCTACTCTTCTTGGGTATATCTGCTTCTTTTTGTTCTAGGGCTTTTAGCTGTGCTCTAAGGTTGCTGATGTAAGCTCTCTCCAATTTCTTTTTGGAAGCACTTAGGGCTTGAGTTTTCCTCTCAGTACTGCTTTCATTGCATCCCATAGGATTGGGTATGTTTTGTTTTCGTTTTCGTTGAATTCTAGAAAATCCTTAATTTTTTTCTTTATTTCTTCTCTGACCCTGCTATCATTTAACAGAGAGTTGTTTAGTTTCCATGTGTATGTTGGCTTTTTGTTGTCTTTGTTGTTGTTAAAGACAAGCAGTAGACCATGGTCATCTGAGAGGATGCATGTGAGTATTTCAATCTTCTTTTATTGATTGAGGATTCTTCTGTGTCCAATTATGTGGTCAGTTTTTGAGATGGTGCCATGGGGTGGTGAGAAGAATGTGCATTCTTTTACTTTAGGATGATATGTTCTGTAGATATCTATTAATTCCAGTTTGTTCAAAGTCTCTGCTAGTTTTACAGTGTCCTTGTTCAGTTTCTGTTTCCATGATCTGTTCATTGGTGAGAGTGGGGTATTAAAGTTTCCCACTATTATTGTGTGGGGTGAAATGTATTTTTTGAGCTTTAGTAGGGTTTCTTTTATGAATGTGGGTGCTTTTTTATTTGGAGCATATATGTTAAGGATTGAGAGTTCCTCCTGACAGATTTCCCCAGTAATGTGTAAAAAGTGTCCTTCTTTACATTTTTGATAACTTTTGGTTGGAAATTTACTTTATTTGATATTTAAATAGCCACTCCAGCTTGCTTCTTTGGGCTGTTTGCTTGGAAGAATTTTTCCCACCCTTTTACTCTGAGATAGTGTTTGTCTTTGTCTCTGAGACGAGTTTCCTGTATGCAGCAAAAGGGTAGATTTTTTTTTTTATGTATCCAGTACATTAGCCTAAGTCTCTTTATTGGGGAGTTGAGTCCATTTATGTTAATAAATATCAAGGAATATTTGTTTCTGTTTCCTGCTCTATTTCTTTTGTGGGTTGAGTTGTGTCTGTGTCTTTTTCTTCTTTTGGTTTTCTTGTTTAGTTTTCTTGTTTACACTAGGCTGTATTTTCCCTCATTGTATTGGGTTTTCCATGTAAAATTCGTTGTAGTGCAGGGTTTCTGGTCAGATATAGTATAAATTTTGATTTGTCTTGAAATAACTTCATCTTTCTATCTATGTTGATTCATAGCTTTGCTGTGTGTAGCAGCTTGGGCTGGCACTTGTGCTCTCTTAGGGTGTGCATGATGTCTGTCCAGGCTCTTCCAGCTGTCATAGTCTCTGTTGAGAAATCAGTTGTGATTCTGATTGGTCTGCCTTTATATGTTTCCTGACCTTTTTCCCTTACTGCTTTTAGTATTCTTTCTTTGCTTTGGGCACTTGGTGTTTTGAATATTATGTGTCAGGAGGTATTTCTTTCCTGGTCCAACCTATTTGGAATTCTGAAGGCTTTTTTTATGCTCGTGGTCATCTCATTCTTGAGGGTAGGGAAGTTTTCTTCTACGATTTTGTTGAAGATATTTACTGTGCCTCTTAGTTGATACTCTTCTCTCCCTTCTATTCCTATTATTTTTAGGTTTGGTCTTCTCATTGTGTCTTGCATTTCCTGGACAATTTGGGTTAGGAGCTTTTTCTTTTTTGCATCTTCTCTTGCTGTTTTGTCTATGTTTGCAATGTTGTCTTCTGCCCCCGAGATTCTCTCTTTCATATCTTGTATTCTATTGGAAATGCTTGCTTCTGTGACTCCTGGTTTCTTTTTTTGGTGTTCTGCCTCTAGGGTTATCTGTTTTTGTGTTTTTTTTTATTGCGTCAATTTCTGTTTTAATTTCCCTCTTCCATTCCTTCATTACTTTGGTTCTTTTTTCCTCTAGTTCTTTGAGTTCTTTGAGTGTTTCTCTTGTTTCCTCTTTAAAAGCTTCTGAATCTTTTTGCTTTTTCTCCCATTCTTGTTTATGTATCTCTATCAGCATCATGAGGTATGATTTCATGTCTACGTCTTCTTTTTCTGGAGTGTTTGTCATTCCCATGTTTGCTGTTATGGGAAAGCTGGGTTCTGGTGTTGCCAGGTTGTCTTGGTTTCCTTGGGATATACTCTTTCACTTTACTCTTGCCATTTTTTTTGTCAGTGATATGTTATCGCCTTTCCCTTGTATCTATCTGGTCTGTGTCCCTGGATCTCCACTGGTCCAGATGGCAGATGGGCAGAGCCCTGTTGTGCACCTCAGAGTCGCTGGGTGGGAACAGAAGTTCCAAAGTTGTGTTCCTGGTCCCTGGATTGGGCAGGGCAGTGGGGGTGCACCCAAATCTTTAGTTAAGGGACATTGAGTTTATTTCCAGTTTCTGGCTGTTATGAATAAATCTGCTATGAACGTGGCTGAGCAAGTGTCCATGTCGTATGGTAAAGAATATATTGGGTATATGTCCAGGAGTGCTATGGCTGAAACTTGAGGAAGAACTTTCTGAGTTTTGTGAGAAAATGCCTAATAATTTTCCAAATTGGTTGTACAAGTTTGCACTTCCACCAGCAATGAAAGAGTGTTCCTCTTACTCCACATCTTTGACAGCATATGCTATTGCTTGAGTGTTTAATCAGAGCCATTCTGAGAGTTATAAGATGGATTCTCTGAGTTGTATTAATTTTCATTTCCTGATGACAATGGACTTTGTATATTTTACTAAGTACTTCTTGGCCATTCTCTATTCCATGTTTGAGAATTCTCTCTTTATCTCTGTGCACCATTTTTAATGGAGTTATTTGGGTTTTTATCTAATTTCTTGAGTTTTTTATAATTTTGGATATTATCCCTCTGTCAGATACACAATTTATAAAGATTTTTCTCTTAATCTCTAGGCTGTGGTTTTGTTCCATAAACAGTGACCTTTACCTTACAGAAGCTTTTTAGCCTTATGAGGTCCCATTTATTAAATTTAGAGCCTGAGCAATTGTTGGTGCAGGAAGTTTTATACTGTAAAAAGAAATTCAAGGTGATCCCACTTTCTGTTCTATCAGATACAGTGCATCCAGTTTTATTTTCATGCCTTTTATCTACATGGACTTGAACTTTGTGCAGGGTGATATATGTGGATCTTTTTACAATTTTCTACATGTACACATCCAGTTAATCTACCACATTTGTTGAAGATGCCTTTCTTTTCCATTATATTATTTTATCTTCTTTGTCAAAAATTAAGTGTCCATATATATGTAGGTATATTTCAGGGTCCTCAGTTTAATTCTGTTGATCAACTTCACTATTCTTATAACAATGCTATGCAGTTATTATTAGTATTTCCTCTGTAGTATAATTTGATGTTAGGGTTGATGATAGTATCAGAAGTTGTTTTTTTTTTTTAACAACTTTATTTTAAAAAACAAGATAAATGAAGAAAATTTAAGCATTTTTGCATAAAAGTATACAAATACATTTTTGCCAGTTCTTGGCTTTTTTTTTCAAAAGTTTGATAGTGTGCATTAAGGTCTACCTAGTTACAATGAGCATAAAGTACATGTAAAAGAGGATGTAACCTGGAATTAGTCAAAGTTTTCTTGGTGTGTAAGGATTGAGCATGTTTTTCTTCACCTTCACCCAGTCTGTGAGTTGTTTCTGGGGTGTTCAGAGCTTTCTTGGGTTAGTATCCCATTATCAGTGACTGTATATTATGTCTATTCTTTTGTGACTGGGTTATGTCACTCAGGATATTCTCTAGATGCATCTATTTTCTTAATTATTTTGTTAAGTCACTGTTTCTGATAGCCGAGTAGTACTCCATTGTGTAATTGTACCACAATATTTGTATGCATTCATCTACTGAAGGACATCTGGGTTCTTTCCAGCTTCTGGCTATTATAAATAGCGCTGCTATGAACATTGTAGTACATGGGTCTTTGTTGTATATTGGAGTGTCTCTAGGGTATATGCCCAGAAGTGGAATAGCTGGATCTTCAGGTAGTACTTTGTCTAATTTTCTGAGGAATTGCCAGACTGATTTCCAGAGTGATTGTATTAGTTTGCAACCCCATCAACAGCGGAGAAGTGTTCCTCTTTCTCCATATCCTCATCAGCATCTGCTATCATGTGAGTTTTGGATCTTGGCCAATCTGATTGGTGTAAGATAGAATCTCAGTTTTTTTTTTTTTTTTTTTTTTTGATTTGCATTTCCCTGATGGCTAAGGAGGTTGAGTACTTCCTTAGATGTTTCTCAGCCATTTGATATTCCTCAATTGAGAACTTTTTATTTTATTGTTCAGGTTTAATTATCCTGGGTGCTTTGTTTTGTTTTGTATTTCCTTATGAAGTTGAGTATTGCTCCATCAAGGTCTGTAAAAAATTGTTTTGGAATTTTAATAGGTAATGCACTGAATATATAAATTTTCACTATGTTGATCTGATAAATGGATGGGTATGGGAAATATTTACATCTTCTAAAATCTTCTTTTTTTCTTCCTTCAGAGACTTGAAGTTCATATCTGACAGATTTTTTTTTTTGCTTGTTTAGATTTGCAACATGATATTTTATATTATTTTTGGCTATTTAAAGGGTATTATCTATATAAGGCCAATTTATCATATGTATAATGGAGGGATAATGACTTATTTGAAATAATTTTGTATCCAGTCACTTTGCTGAAGGTGTTTCTCAGGTATAGAAGTTCTCTGGTAGAAATTTTGGAGTTGGTTACATATAAAATATCTTATCATCTGCAAAGTACAATATTTTGGCTTCTTTTTTTAAACCAATTTTTGTCTCTTTGATCTCCTTTTGTTGTCTTATTTCTCTTTCAAGAACATCATCAATTTCCTTATTTTAGTGGAATTGCTTTAAGTTTCTCTCCATTTAATTTGATGTTAACTATTGGCTTCCATATATTTTTTTTTATTATGTTTAGGTATGTACCTTGAATCCTTGATCTCTCCTAGACCTTTAACATGAAGGGGTTTTGAATTTTGTCAAAGGTTTTTAACATCTAGTAAGATAATAATATTTTTTTTCAGTTCATTTATATGGTGGATTTCTTCGATGGATTTTTGTATATGAACCATCTTTTCATTCCTGGAATGAAACCTACTTGATTGTAGTAAATGATGCTTTTGGTGTGTTCCTGGATTTGGTTTCTTGGAATTTTCTTAAGTATTTTTGGGGAAAAAGGTTCATAAAAGAGAGATTGATCTGAAAGTTTTTTCTCTGCATATTTTTAATGTGATTTGGGTGTCAGAGTGAATATGTCATCATATAATGAGTTTGGTAACATTTCTTCTTTTTCTATTTTCTAGGATACTTTGAGCAGTATTGTTATTAGCTCTTCTTTGAAAGTCTGGTAGAATTATGAATTCGAACCAGCTGTCTCAGTTCTCTTTGTTTGGAAGACTTTTGATGGCTGCATCTATTTCCTTGGGTACTTACTGGACTCTTTAAATAGTTTACTTGATCTGTATTTAACTTTGGCAGATGTCTAGAAATTCATCTGTTTCCTTAAGACTTTTCATTTTTGTGGAGTACAAGATTTTGGAGTACAACCTAATGATTTGTTGAATTTCCTCAGTGTCATTTGTCATATAGTTCTCTTTATTTTCTGCATTTCTTAAGTTGAACACTGTCTCTTTGTTAGTTAATTTGACTAAAAGTATGTCTATCTTTTTTTCTCAAAAAAACTACCTCTTGTTTTTATTTATTTTGTGTAGTTCTCTTTGTTTCTAATTGGTTTATTTTTGACCTGGTTTTAATTTTTTCCTTACTTCTACTGTTGCTCAGTGTTCTTGTGTCTTTTTTAATTTTTAGAGTTCTCAGATATACTTTTAAATTATAAGTATGATAAGTTTTTTAATTTGTTAGAAAATTTTTAGCATCTCTTTTTATTTTTATTGGATATATTTTGTTTAAATTTCAAATGTTATCCACTTTCCTGGTTTTCCCTTTACATCCCATATCCCACACCCTCTGCTTGCTTCTATGAGGGTGTTTACCCACCCACTCCCCCGCCACTTCCCACCCTGATATTCCCCTACACTGGTGCATTGAGCCTTGGCAAAACCAAGGGGGTTACTCCTCCCATTGATGCCAAACAAGGTCATCCTCTGCTACATGTAGAGCTGTATCCATGTTTCCATACATGTGTACTCTTTGGATAGTGGCTTAGTCTCTGGGAGCACTGGTTGGTTGGTATTGTTCTAATGGGGTTGCAAACCTTTTAAAATCATTCAATTCTTTCTCCAAATCCTCCATTAAGGACCCTGTTCTCAGTTCAATGTTTGACTGCAAGCATCTGCCTCTGTATTTAAAATGCTCTGGCAAAACCTCTTAGAAGACAGCTATATCAGGCTCCTATCTCCATGCACTTTTTGGCATCAGCAATATTGTTTGGGTTTGGTGACTCTATATGAACTTTATCCCCAGGTAGGCAGTCTCTGAATGGACTTTCCTTCAGTATTTACTCCAAATTTGTCCCCATATTTTCTACTGAGAATAATTTTGTTACCCTTCTAAGAAGAACAGAAGCATCTGCACTTTGCCAATTCTTCTTCTTGAGATTCATGTGTTCTATAATTGTATCTCGGGTATTCCATACTTTTGGGCTAATATCCACTTATCAGTGAGTTTATAATGTGTGTGTGTGTGTGTGTGTGTGTGTGTGTGTGTGTGTGAGAGAGAGAGAGAGAGAGAGAGAGAGAGAGAGAGAGAGAGAGAGAGAGAGAGATCGGGTAACCTCTCGAAGAATAATATTTTCTAGATCTATCTATTTGCCTAAGAATTTTATCTACTCACAATAATTTCTTTATGGAGGTGCATAATGGTCTAAATAGTGGGTATAGTTGTCTTCCCTTGGGTTGAAGTTTTCCTTCTATTATTTCTGTTGGTAGTTTTTGGAGGTAGATTTGGAGGTAGTTGTTTCCATTTGAATTTGTCTTCCCCTTATCACTACTTTCATTTTCTCATAAATTTGGATACATTGTGTGTTCATTTTCATTGAATTCTAAAAAATTTATAACCTCTTTTGTTTTTTCTTCTGGTTACCCAAAGATCATTTTGTAGAGAGTGTGAAGGCTCTCTAGTGTTTCTTTTGTTGTTAAAGTCCAGCATCATTCTATGGTAGCCTAATAAGTTACAATGAGTTATTTCAGTTTTCCTGTATCTATCGAGGCTTGCTATTAACCAAATATATGGTCAATGTTGGAGAAAGATGCAAGAGGCTCTGAGAAAATGATATACTGTTTTGTGTTTGGTTAAAATATTCTGTAAATGTCTTTCAGGTGCATTTGATTCATGATATCTGTTATTTTCATTATTTCTTTGTTTAGTTTTTGTCTGGATATCCTGTCATTTGGAGAGAATGGGCATGGAAAATCTCCTGCTATTAATCTATGGATTTGATGTGCAATTTAAGCTTTAGAAATATTTCTTTCAAGAAACTGTGAGCACCCTTTTCTTTGAGGGTTTGATGTGCAAAATTGGAATAACATGTTGGTAGATTTTTCTTTCTATGAGTATGAAATACTTCCCTGTTTCTTTTGATCCATTTTGGTTGAAAGTCTATTTTATTAGGTATTGCAGCATCTACTCTAGCTTGTTTCTTGGATTGTTTTGAAAATAATTTCCAGCCCTTTACTCTGAGGCAATGTATACCTTTATTCTTGGGGTATATTTCTTATATGTAGCCAAATGATGGATCATGTTTTCTCATCTATTTTGTTAGCCTGTGTTTTCTTACTAGAAAATTGTATCCAGATTGCGTGTGAACAAAAAATTCAGGCCATTTGCCACCTGGAAGAGCAGGGATCCAGGGACACAGGACGGTCAGACTGCACTGTGAGTAGCCAGGGCACAGAGAGGGCTAGGCCTAGCACTAAATAGGCACAGCCCTCCAGTTGGTCCAGGGAAGCAGGAACTCTGCTGTAGGGACTCGGTGTCTGCCCAGAAGGGCCTTGCATACAAAGAAAACACTCAAGCCATTTGACACCTGGAACAGCAGAGATCAAGGGACACAGGACAGGTATACGAGAGAGACAGCAAGCAATCATAGATAATCACAGACAACAAGATGGCAAGAAGAAAGTAAAAGAAAGTATCCAATAGAAACCAAGACAACCTGGCAAAATCAGAACCCAGGTCACCCATCACAGCAAACTGTAGAAGGCCAAACACTCCAGAAAAAGAAGACTAAAACCTAAAATCATACCTAAAGATGATGATGGAGAGCTTTGAGGAAAGCTTAAATAACACACCTAAACAAGAACAGGAGAGAAAAATAAACAAATAGAAGGTTTTAAAGAGGAAACACGAAAAACACTAAAAGAAATAAAAAAAAAAAAGCTAGAGGAAAACAGAACCAAAGAGATGAATGAATTGAAGAAGGAATTATAAATGAAAATGGAAATGATAAAGAATACACAAAAAGAGACAACCATGTAGGTTGAAAACCAAAAAAGAAAAAAAGAAAAAAAGAAATCAGGAGTCACAGATGCAAGCAACAGAAACATACTACAAATAGTGAAAGAAAGAATCTCAGGGGCCAAAGACACCATTGAAAACATAGACAAAACTGTCAGAGAAGATGCAAGAGCCAAAAATCTCCTAACCCAAAATATCTAGGAGATCCAGGACACAATGAGAAGACCAAACCTAAGGATAATAGGAATAGAAAAGGGTGAAGAATATCAAATAAGAGGCACACTTAATATCTTCAACAAAATTGTGGAAGAAAACTTTCCTACCCTTAATTGTGAGATGGCCATGAGCAAAAAAGAAGTCTACAGAACTCCAAATAGAGTGGAACAGAAAAGAAATTCCTCCTGACACATAATAGTCAAAACGCCAAGTGTCCAAAGCAAAGAAAGAATACTAAAAGCAGTAAGGGAAAAAGAGCATATAACATATAAAGGCAGACCAATCAGAATTACACCTGACTTCTAAACAGGGACTATGAAAGCTTGAAGAGCCTGAACAGACACCATGCAGACCTTCAGAGAACACATGTGACAGCACAGACTGCTATTTCCAGCAAAACTCTCAATCATCTTAGATGAAGAGACGAAGATATTTCAGGATAAAACTAAATTTAGAAAATATTTGACCACAAAACTAGTCCTACAAGAAATTATAGGTGGAAAACACAATATGAGGAGGGAAAATACATCCTAGTAAAAATAAGAAAATAACTAAGCAAGAAAACAAAAAGAAGAAAGACACACAGTCACAATTGTACCTCTAAACGGAAAAATATCAGGAAACAGAAATCACTATTCCTTAATATCTGTTAACATAAATGGACACAATTTTCCAATAAATAGATATAGACTATCAGACTGGACACATAAACAGAATCCAGCACTTTGCTGCAAACAGGAAACTCATCTCAGAGACAAAGACAGAAACTGCCTCAGAGTAAATGTTTGGGAAATAAAAAACCTTACAAGAAAAAAAGCTCCAAGAAACAACCTGGAATAGCCATTCTAATATTGAATAAAGTAGCTTCCAACCAAAAGTTATCAAAAAAGATAGGGAAGGACACTTTTTACTCATTAGTGGGAAAGGATCTCTCAATCTTTAACATATATGCTACAGATACAAGATCACAAATATTCATTGAAAAAAAACCCTACTAAATATAAAAAATATATTGTACCCCAAACAATAATAGTGGGAAACCTCAACACCCCACTCTCATCAATGGACAGATCATGGAAAGAGAAACTGAACAAGGACACAGTGAAACTATCAGTTGTGATAAAACAATTGGAATTAATAGACATCTACAGAACATTTCACCCTAAAACATAAGAATACAACTTTTTTCTCAGCACCTCACAACATCTTCTCCAAAGCTGATTATATAATCAGTCATAAAACAAGCCTCAATAAATATAAGAAGAATGAAATACTCTCATGCACCCTATCAGATCACTTAGGACTAAGGCTGGTCTTAATTTAAAAAAAAAAATGACAACCAAAAGCCCATATACACATGGAAACTAAACAATGCTCTATCAAATGATAGCATGGTCAAAGAAGAAATAAAGAAAGAAATTAAGGATTTTCTAGAATTTAATGTAAATGAAATACAGCGTACCCAAACATACAAGATGCAATGAGAGCAGTATTGAGAGGAAAACACATAGCTCGGAGTGCTTTCAAAATAAAACAGGCAAGAGCATACACTAGCAACGTGACAGCACAGTTGAAAGCTCTAGAACAAAAGGAAGCAGATATACCCAAGTGGAGTAGACAGCAAGAAGTAATTAAACTCAGTGCAAAAATTGACCAAATTGAAAAAAAATGAAGCATTCCAAGAATCAACAAAACCAGGAGCTGGTTCTTTGATAAAAGTAACAAGATTGATAAACCCTTAGGCAGAATAACTAGAGGGAAAAGAGAGAGTATCCATAATAACAAAATCAGAACGGAAAGTGGAAACATAAAAACTGAAACTGAGGAAATTCAAGGAATCAACATATCCTAATACAAAGCCCTATACTCAACAAACTTGGAAAATATAAAGGAAATGGATAAATTCTTAGACAGATACCAAATACAAAAGTTAAACCTAGACCAGGTAAACCACATAAATAATCCTATAAAACATAAAGAAATAGAAGTAGTAATCAAATGTCTCCCAACTAATAAAGGTCCAGGTCCACATGGGTTCAGTGCAGAATTATATCAGACATTTATTGATGATCTAGTATCAATAATCTCCAAACTATTCCACAAAATAGACTCAGATAGAACACTACCTAACTCCTTTTTTGAAGGCACAATAACCCTTGTTCCTAAACAACACAAAGACCCTACAAGGAAAGAGAACCTCAGACCAATCTCACTATGAACATTGATGCAAAAATACTCAATAAAATCCTTGCAAACCAAATTCAAGAACACATCAAAATAATCATTCACCATGATCAAGTGGCTTCATCCCTGGAATGCAGGGATGGTTTAATATAAGGAAATCCATCAACCTATTCCATCATAAAAACAAACTTAAAGAAAAAAAAACACATGGTTATCTCATTAGATGCTGAGAAAGAATTTGACAAAATTCATCACCCCTTCATGTTAAAAGTAATATCATCCTGAGTGAGACCCAGTCACAAAAGAACAAACATAATATGCAGTCACTGATAATTAGATACAAACCCCAGAAACTCTGAACACCCCAGAAAGAACTCACAGGCAATATGATGGTCAAGAAAAATAATGCCAAAACAACAACAACAACAACAACAACAACAACAACAAAAATAATGCCACCGTCTTTCTTAGGGAAATAAATAAATGGATAGCACCCTGTCCCTCAAATCATTAATAATCCAAGAGCTAAGATTATAACCTTGTACCAATTTTTGGTAATTACAGATAATTTTTCTTAATCTACAGCCAACAAGAAAAATGTTTCCATGTTACATTCTGTTCTACATGTACTTCATGCTTATGGTATCTCGTGGGATTTCTATGCATGCAATCAAACCTCTTAAAGAGTTAATTACTGACAAAATATTCATATAATTTTATGCCTAAATGCCTTTATAAATCTGTAAATGTGAGGAAGAGCAGAGACCCAGAGACACAGGCCTGGTGAGAACTGGGTGAGAACGGGTTCTGACTTGCCAGGGGGCAGAGAGTTCTCACCAGAACACTCGGAAAGTGTGTGCCTGTCCAGCTTGATCCAGGGACCCAGGAAACCAGCATCAGGCCTTCTGTTCCCAGCCAGCAGCTTTTGGACACCAGGAACAGCAGAGATCCAGGGACACAAGCCAGGTACAAAGGAAACACAAGAACCAATCACTGACAACAAGATGGCAAGAAGAAAGCCAAAGAACATACCCCAGAAACACCAAGAGGAGCTGGCAACACTAGAATCCAGCTCTCCCATCACAGCAAAGAACAGAATGCCAAGCATTCCAGAAAAAGAAGACTCAGACTGGAAATCCTACCTGAAGATGATAATAGAGATCCTTAAACAAGGAAGAGAGGAAAAGCATAAAGAATTAGAAGCCTTTAAAGAAGAATCAAGAAAAACACTGAAAGAACTTAAAGAACTAGAAGAAAACAGAGACAAAGAGACGAAGGAATGGAAGAAGGAATTTAAAATGGAAATGGACACAATAAAGAAAACACCAAAAGAGACAACCTTAGAGGTAGAAATCCTACAAAAGAAATCAGGAGTCACAGATGCAAGCATTTCCAACAGACTATAAAAGATGGAAGAAAGAATCTCGGAGGCTGAAGATAACATTGAAAACATAGCCAAAATAGTCAGAGAAGATGCAAAAATCAAAAAGCTCCTAACCCGAAATGTCCACTAGATCCAGGACACAATGAGAAGACCAAACCTAAGGATAATAGAACTAGAAGAGGGTGAAGAATATCAACTCAGAGGTACAGTAGCTTTCTTCAACAAAATTGTAGAAGAAAAATTTCCTACCTTTAAGAATGAGATGACCATGAGCATAAAAGAAACCAATAGAACTCTAAATAGGTTGGACCAGAAAAGAGATTCCTCCTGACATATAATAGTCAAAACACCAATTACCCAAAGTAAATAATGATTATTAAAGCAGTAAGGGAAAAAGGTCATGTAACATATAAAGGCAGACCAATAAGAATCACACCCGATTTCTCAACAGAGACTATTAAAGCTAGAAGAGCCTGGATACACATCATGCACACCCTAAGAGAGCACAAGTTCCAGCCCAAGCTGCAATACCCAGCAAAACTATCAATCACCATAGATGGGGAGATGAAGATATTCCATGACAGAACTAAATTCACACAATATATGACCATAAACACAGCACTACAATGAATTATAGGTGGAAAAATCAATACAATACCACCTAATAGTAAAAACAAGAATGCTTTTGTTTTTAAATATTAATAATTAAATAGGAAAAGTAAGAAAACCAAAAGAAGAAAGACACACAGGCACATTTCAGCCGACAAAAGCAATAATAGCAAGAAACAGCAAACACTGTTCCTTGATACCTGTTAAAATAAATGGTCTCAACTCTACAATAAGAAGATATAGGCTATCAGATTGGATACATAAACAAAACCCAGCATTTTGCTGCATACAGAAAACACATCTAAGAGACAAAGACAGACACTATCTCAGAATAAAAGGTTCGGAAAAAAACCTTCCAAGCAAATGGCCCCAAGAAGAAAGCTGGAGTGGCCATTCTAATATAGAATAAGAAGATTAAGAAGCTAAAGTTATCAAAAAAGACAAGGAAGGACACTTTTTACTAATTCAGGAAGAACTCTCAATCCTTAACATATATGCTCCAAATACAATAGAACCCATATTCAAAAGGAAACACTACTAAAGCTCAAAAAATACATTTTAAACCACACAATAATAGTGGGACACTTTAATTCCCCACTCTCATTAATGGACAGATCATCGAAACTGAACCTGAAAAAGGACACTGTATAAGTAGCAGAGACTATGAACTAACTGGAATTAGTAGATATCTACAGAACATATCATCCTAAAACAAAAGAATGCACCTTCTTCACAGCACCTCATGGCATCTTCTCGAAAATTGACCACACAATTGGACGCAGAACGAAGCTCAAAATATATAAGAAGATTGAAATACTCCCATGCATCCTTTCAGATCACCGTGGTCTAAGGCTGGTCTTTAATAACAAAAAAGACAGTAAAAAGCCCATATACACATGGAAACTAAACAATGCTCTATTAAATGATAGCATGGTCAAAAAAGAAATAAAGAAAAAATTCAGGATTTTCTAGAATTTAATGAAAATGAAAGCACAACATACTCAATCCTATGGGATGCAATGAAAGTAGTACTGAGAAAAAAAAAAAAAAACTCAAATCAACAAGTGCTTCCAAAAAGAAACTGGAGAAAGCATACACTAGCATCCTGACAGCACAGTTGAAAGCTCTAGACCAAAAGGAAGCAGATACACTCAAGAGGAGTAGATGCAAGAAATAATCAAACTTAGGGCAGAAATAGACCAAATAGAAACAAAAAGAACCACTCAAAGAATCAATAAAAAGATAGCTGGTTCTTTGAGAAAATTAACCAGATTGATAAACCCTTAGCCAGACTAACTAAAAGGCAAAGAGAGAGTATAAAAATTACCAATATCAGAAAGGAAAATAGAGAATTAATGACTGAAACTGCGGAATTTCAAGAAATCACCAGATCCTACTACAAAATCCTATACTCAACAAAGCTGGACAATATGGAGGAAATGGATGAATTCCTAGACAGATAAAAGATACCAAAGTTATACTAGGACGAGGTAAACCATTTAAATAATCCCATAACACCTAAAGAAATTGAAGCAGTCATCAAAAGCCTCCCAACCACAAAAGGCCCATATCCAGATATGTTCAGTACAGTTTTATCTGACATTTATTGACAACATAATAACAATACTCTCCAAACTATTCCACAAAATTGAATCAGATGGAAAACTACCTAAGTTATTTTTGAGGCTACACTAACCCTCATACCTAAACAACACAAGGACCCTAGAAGGAAAGATAACTTCATACTAACAAAATCCTTGCAAACTGAATCCATGAACACATCAAAACGATCATTCACCATTATCAATTGGCTTCGTCTCTGGGATGCAAGGTTGGTTTAATATAAGGAAATTCATAAATGTAACCCACCATGTAAACAAACCCAAGAAAAAAACACATGGTCATCTCACTAGATTTTGAGAAAGCATTTGATAATATTCAACACCCTACTATGTTAAAAGCGTTGGAAAGCACAGGAATCCAAGGCCCATTCCTAAATATAATATAAACAATATATAGCAAACCAACAGCCAACATCACACTTAATGGTGGGAAACTTGAAGCAATCCCACTAAAATCAGAAACTCGAGAAGGCTGCCCATTCTCCCCCTACCTATTCAACATAGTATTGGAAGTCTTGGCCAGAGGAATCGACAGCAAAAAGAAATCAAGAGGATACAAAGAAAAAGGAAGAAATAAAAACCTCACTATTTGCAGATGGCATGATAGTGTACTTAAGCTATCCCCACAAATTCCACAAGAGAATTCCTACAGCTGATAAACAAGTTCAGCAAAGTGGCTATATATAAAATTAACTCAAACAAATCAGTAGCCTTCCTATGTTCATAGGACATAGATGTGGAGAAAAATATTAGGGAAAAGATACCCTTCACAATAGTCACAAAAACTATAAAATACTTTGGTGTGACTCGAACTAAGCAAGTGAAGGACCTGTATGACAAGAACTCAAACCTGTAAAGAAGGAAATTGAGGAAGATCTCAGAAAATAGAAAGATCTCCCATGCTCATGGATTTGAAGGATCAACATTTTAAAAATGGCCATCTTATAAAAAGCAATCTACAGATTCACTGCAATCCCCATCAAAATTCCATCCCAATTCTTGGGTTAGAAAGAGCAATGTGCAATTTCATCTGGAATAACAAAAGACCTAGAATAGCGAAATCCATTCCCAACAGCAAAAAAAAAAAAACAAAAAAACAAAAAAAAAACAAAAAAAAAAAAAAAAAAACATTTGCGGGATTCACTATTCCTGACCCCAAGCTGTATTACACGGCATCTGTGCTGAAAACTGCATGGTACTGGTAGAGAAATAGGTATCTGGATCAATGGAATAGAATAGAAAATCTAGAAATGAGCCCTCATGTATATGGTCATGATTTTGTCAAAGGTGCTGTAAACATTCAATGGATCAAGGACAGCCTATTCAACAAATGGTGTTGGTCCAATTGGCACTCAGCATGCAGAAGAATGAAAATAGAACCTTTCTTATTTCCTTGTACAAAGCTCAAGTGTAAGTGGATCAAAGATTTCCACATTAAAACAGGTACAGTGAAACTATTAGATGAGAAAGTAGAGAAAACTTTAGAACTCATAGACACAGGAGAAAATTTCCTGAACAGAACACCAGTGGCTCGAGCTCTAAGGTCAAAGACAGACAAATCAGTCTTAATGAGATTTCATTGTTTCTTTGAGGCTAAAGACACTGTCAAGAAAACAAAATGACAGTCAACAGAGTGGGAAATGATCTTTACCAACCCCACATCCGATAGAGTCCTAATATCCAAGGTATACAAAGAGCTCTAAAAGCTAGACACCAGAGAATCAAACAACCCTATTAAAAATGGGGTACAGAGAGTTAAACAAAATTTCTCAGTTGAGGCCTATCAAATGGCTGAGAAACATCTAAGGAAGTTCTCAACATCCTTAGCCATCAGTGAAATGCAAATCAACTCAACCCGGAGATTCTTCCTCACTCCAGTCAGATTGGCCAAGATCCACAACTCAGATGACAACTGATGCTGTCAAGGATGTGGAGAAAGAGGAACACATCTTCATTGTTGTTTGAGTAGTAAACTAATACAGTCTGGCGATTCCTCAAAAAAATGAACATAGTAATACCTGAAGACCCAGTTATTCCACTTCTGGACATTTATCTCAGAGACTCTCCAATATACAACAAAGATACATGCTCCATAATGTTCATAGCATTTCTATTTATAATAGCCAGAAGCTGGAAAGAACCCAGATGTCCTTCAGTAGATGAATGGATACAAAAATTGTGATACATTTTCACAATGGAGTACTAATCAGCATCAGAAATAATGAGTTAGCGAAATTCTTAAGAAAATGGATGCATCTAGAGAATATCATCCTGAGTGAGATAACCCAATCACAAAAGAACAGACATAATATACAGTCACTGATAATGAGATTCTAACACCAGAAAGCTCTGAACACCCCAGAAACAACTCACAGACTCTGTGTAGTTCAAGAAACCAAAAGAAAGAAAAAAAAATGGAAAGAAAAAGAATATATTTTAATTAAAATAAAACTGTATTACATCCCCCTTTCCTCCCTCACCCCTCCCAGTTTCTCTCCTATCCCCTCAATTTAATAACATCTTTTTCTATATTATTGTTACTTATATTCATATGTGCATGTATATGTATGAACAAATACTGAATTACAACCTTACAAAATGTATTTGTATACTTTTATGCAAAAATGACTAAAATTTGTTCATTTATCTTTGTTTCTTAAAGTAAAGTTTTTCAATAAAAATTTTGTAAATGAATCCCTCTTTTTTTTAATAAAGTGGTAAGGAAAAAAAAGGAAATTGTGTCTATTGATATTAAGATATTAATACCAGAAATTGTAAATTTCTGTTATTTTTATGTTGGTGGCATTATTGTTTGTAAGGGGTGTGCTTTTTTGTTGTTCATATCGAGTCACTATTTCTTGTGTTTTCTTGGATACATTTGTGTTTTGGGGGGTTGAAGTTTTCCTTCTACTACTTTTTATTAGGGCTTGATTTGTTAGTAAATAGTATATAAATTTTTATTTGCCTTGGAATACATTGTTTGAGAGGTTACAAGTTACCTGTCCAGATATCAGTCTTTGTTCAGAAATCAAGAATAATTTTCATAGGTCTATCCCTGCATAATAGCAGGCCTTTTCCCCTTGAGACTTTTAATATTCTTCTTTGTTTTGTAGATTTTGTGTTTTGATTATAATGTTGAGGGAGAATGTTCTTTTCTCTAATTGGTGTTCTATACATTTCTTGTATGTTTATAGTTATCTCTTTCTTTAGGTTGGAAAATTTTTTGTTCATGATTTTTTTTTGAAAATATTTTTTAGGCTTTGAGTTGGGACTCTACTTTTTTCTGTTCCTACTATTCATAGGTTAATTCTTTTCAGTGTATCCCAGATATTCTGCATGTTCTTTTTCAGGATTTTTTTAGATTTAACTTTCTCTTTGACTGATGTATCAATTTATTTTATTGTATCTTCTATATCTGAGATTCATTCTTCCATCTCATGTATTTTTTTCGTGATACTTGCATCTCTTTCTCCTCTTTCCTTCTCTAGCACTTCTGTCTCCAGTATTCATTCAGTTTGTGTTTTCTTTATTGTTTCACTTTTATTTTCAGGACTTAAACACTTCTATTTATTTCCTTTACCCATTTGACTATATTTTTCTGTACTTTTAAATAAAGTTTTTATTTCTTCCTTAAAGGCCTCTATTATCTTTTTTAAGATTGAACTTAAGATAATTTTCTTGTTCTTCAGTTGTATCAGGACATACAGGGGTTGCTGTCTAATAGAGTAGGTATGCTGTGAATGTGATATATCTCCGTGGATTTCTCTTGAGAGTTTTTCAGCACTCTGGATGGCTTTGTTCCTTGATTTTTTTTTGTAGTAGATATTGAAAAAAGGGTTAACCTCAATGATCCTGGTATGGCAGGCCTATGTTGTATATATTTTGTATGCTTGGGTCTAGATCAGCAGGTCAGTATGTTTTGGAATTCACAGGTCTGTATGGCTTAGGATTCACAGATGAAGATAAACAGAGTTCTGGTGTCATAAAGGAAGTCTGCTGGGGATAGCATGCTGCCCAGGCAGCTGGGAGTGCCCTAGATGACTCAGTAAGCAGGGAACATAGGTGGCAAAGAGGTGGTGGGAGAACTTTGAGTCTTTAATCTAGTTCCCTCTTTTATATGGTAACTATTGAGTGCTTTAAGCCTAACTGAAGTGCCATGCATTGGAGTTACAATGAAATTCTGAATTTGTAGAATTTCACATACCCTGAAAATACAACCACAAAAGTTGGTATACAGGGTGTGCCTATCCTTTATGCAGTGTTCAGGTTGCATGGTTCCAGGGACTCCACTTACAAATCAGTTTAAAGAAAAGATTAAAACATTTAAGGAAGCAGAAATAAAATATTAAACAAAGTAGTGTCTTTTCAAGGACAGAAGTCTTAATGATTATATGGGATAAAGAGCCACAAAACACTTTAGATTATTGTGCTGCTTACTTTTCAGGAAAATTGATATAATCTAGAGTCATTTGGGAAGAAGGAATGTCAATTGAGAAATTACTTATATAATATTTTCTTTTAGGCAAATCTGTGAAGATTTGTTTTTTATTTGTTTGTTTATTGTTTTTGTTTTCGAATAATTGATATACAAGATACTAATATACTGTGGTCAGTGTCACCTTTTATCAGGTGATCCTAAGTTGAAGGAAAAGCAAATATAATTTTAAAAGAAGGTAAAATAACACTAAGCAATAATACCATTAACTATCTTTTCAAAATACCTATAATACATGTATGTTTGTATATAAACATACATAAATAGTTAAATATGTTCCCATCCAGGTTGATAATGATCCTTCTAAGACCCAAAAGTCTAACAAAAAAAAAAAAAGAAAAAGAAAAAAAACAGCAGGTATGAAAGACCTCTTTTGAACTGTTGTTCAGTATTGTTCAAGGAATTTACAAAATATTATAGCCTATTACTACTGCCATTGGTTGTCCACCAGTTGTAGAAAGTAAGTACATATTACTGAGAATACCACATACTTGAGATTCAGGGCCCAGAAGTCCCTGAGCTGGACCTAATCAGATAGTCACCTTCTTGAATAATAGCATTTATAATCCATGGAGGATCAGGGAATTTGATCTGTGGTTGTGTTTCTTTGTAATGTGAGAAGCTACACCTATAATATGACATTCTAAACTCAAGTTGAACAATGACGACAACATATATGCTAAGGTGTAAAGTGTAAAATATATGTTATAAGGTATTTGAAAGAGAACAAGGAGAAGTTGATGAGAAATTCTGAAGGGACAAAATAGAAAAAAGAAATGATGCAATTATATTATAATCTTACAAAAAATAAAAGAATAAAACAAAAGCTGAGCAAGCCATGAAAAGTACTTCTGTAGTCACTGTTGCAGCATGGCTTCTGCTTTAGTTTCTGCCTCCAGGTTTCTGCTGCCTCAGTTTCTTGCCTTAGTTTTCCTCAATGGGGAACTATGCCCTTTCCTCCCTAAAACTATTTTGGTCAAAATTTTATCATAGCAACAAAAACTAAACTATAACAAAGAGGATAATGATTACATAATGGTTCAAAAGAAATTGTGAGTTTTGCAACTCAAAAATCTTTGATATGAAGAACCAAAACATTTTTAATATATAGAAATATTATATAGATAAGTTTTATAAAATGTGTAAAACTGTTTAAAAATGGCAGAAATTGCATGAAAATGGATAATATATGGAGCAGAAAGACCATAAAGTAGAAATCTAACCCCATATATGAATGGTAATTCTGAAAGACAAATGGAGAATATAAGAATTTGATACCTGATTTGGGCAATGAGAAATTAAGAGGTATGTAAATAAAATTGGTACTAAGTTAAGCTTAGATTGTGTATGTATATACTTATTTAATTTTTTGATCATCAGCTTACATAACACTTCCTTACCTCCAAGTCTCCTAAAGTATAAACAATAAATACTTGGAATATTTGGAGTTTCTCATTTTAAACCCTTTAAAGTTCCTAACAAGTGCTTTATTTGTATAGTAGATCTCATTATTGGAGCTTTTTTTCCTCTGGTCATGTGATAGGACCAAATTCACCTTACTTAAATAACTAATTAGTTAATTAATTAATTTAGTCTTATATAGAAAAATCAGCCTTCAGCTTTGCTACATGGATGATGATGATAAAATTTCTAATTACCCTGCCTCTACCTCCCTTGTTCTAGAATTATAGGCATATATTATGATACCCCACTATTACTGAGTCTTTAAAATATACATATTAAAGAGAGGGGGAACTGGGAGCAGGGTTAATATATGAAATATAAATACATAAACTATCCAATAAAAAAGATAAAAATAATGCTATAGGGATTCTTAGTTCATCAAAGGTGATAAATATTTTGAACATCAACTAAAGGCAACAACCCTGACATATTGAAGACATTAGTACAAATACAAAGCAACTCTTGAAGTCTCATAGTTTCATGTAATCAACTAATAATTTGAATCTTGGGTTATTTTATATAAAAAGTCATCACGACTTCAATGAAGAACTAAAAATTAGAAATATGACATCCTATTTATGCTTTCACAATAGGTGAAATTTAGTAATCACACACTTGATAATTAAATTTAAAGTTGTTAATTTAAAAAGTAACCCATCAGCTTCAAGGTACCAAGGTACTTTACTATTTTATCTTAATGCAATTATTTTAGCTTAAAACAATATTTTAAACATTTTTTTAGGGGGAGGATTATTGAAAAGTGATAGCCTATAGAATAAGCATTATAAAATCTATATTGCTGACCTCTTGCCTCTCAATGTATATGTTTATGCCCTTAAGGTCATACAAGCACACAGGCATAAACATGTATCCTCACACAGAAAAACAACATGAGGACTAGAGATGTATCTCAGTAGTATAGTGCTCATCTACTATGTGTAAGGCCCTTTATTTTTCTCCTTAGCAGAGATAATAAAAACAAGAACAAAATAAAATGTAATCTATGTATCAGCAGAAGAATATTTACAATTCTATGTATTATTATGGATTGATAAAAGAGTGAATTATGAGAACTTATATAAAAGTAGACAAAGGACTAAAAGAGACTTTTCAACAATAATATACATGTAAACATACTCAAAATTCTGGATGTCAGAAAAGTGCATCAGATTCTTTGGGACTGGAATTATGAGCAGTTTTGAACTACCATGTGGTTTCTGGAAATCAAACCCAGGTTCTCTGCAAGGCAAACAAATGTTTTTAGCAATTGAGCCACTACTCCAATCCTAAAATTAGATTCTCAAAGAAATTTGTATGTCTATGAGTATAGTGGCACTATTTAGAAAAGTTAGAATATGGAAGTAGCACATGCGTCACTGACAAATCATAAATAACCAAACTGTGGAACATATACACACATGAGATTCAAAATCTTAAGCAAAAACTATTTAAATAAACTTTTCCCAAAGAGAATTGGAGAGGTCTCTCAGGTAACATACTGCTTTTCCAGAGGACCCAAGTTCAGTTCCTGGCTCCCATAATAATTTGTTCTCTTTCACTATAATTCCAGTCCCAGGGGATACATCTTCCTCTGTGCAACACAGATACTTGCACTCAAGTGCATGTATTCACACAGAGACATACTTTCATACTAAAACAAAATAAATATTTTTTAAATCAAAGAAAATTCTATTCTTTGAGACAACATGGATGATCTTTGAAATATTATTCCAGTACAAAATACAAGTTAAAGAAAACAAAGTACAGGACTATCTTGTAATGAGAATTTTGGTTTCTTAAATACCACAGTTATATTATATGAATATGTTTTTGTAGTAATCCGCAGTGTGGTATACTTTGCAGTATACTAATTATGATTTACCTCCTAAAGTATCAGGCATGAAAAATTTGCCAGGTGCAGATAGTTTAATTCTGGGGACTCTGAAAAGGGTATAAATTGGAGAGCCTGAAAGAGCATATGGAGGCTGCTACTCCTGGTTGCTGTTGTGGTTTGATGAAAAGAAGTTGGAGATATTATGATAATTAAAATTGGACTGACCCCAAAAAATTCAATGCCGTAATCAGCACAAAGTAGTATAAAGAGGGCTATTCCCTTTCTCTTCTAACATTCTTTCTCTCCTACTTAGAGTTGGGAGGTTAGAAGGAGGTAGTAGTATAAGAACCATGTACATATATCTATATATACATATAGATATAGATTATATAAATATAGATAAATATAGATGATATATATAGAGAGAGATGAGATAGATATAGAGATGATATAGATGATATAGATAGGTATATATATATATATATATATATATATATATATATATATATATATATATATATATATAGATAGATGGATAGATAGATGATAGATAGATAGTTAGATAGATAGATAGATATAGATATTGATTGATATTGGTAGATATCTCACATATCACCTATGGCAATACTACCTTGTATTGCATTGCACTGTAGTGGTGTTGCATATACTGTACTTTTCACAAGTTGAAGGTTTACGAAATACTTGCTTTAAGTAATTCTATTATGGTTCACTTCCCAGTGAAACAGATAGTCAACAGCACATTTTAAAAATTAAACTAGCCTATGTAAATTTTTAAAATGTTATTTTTATATATGCTGTTTTTATTTTTTTATGAAGGTGGGGTGCTAGTTGTCTGGTAGTGGTGATATGAGTGTGTCTCTGTGTGACATGTGCATGTGTCTGTGTGTGCATGTATGTATGTTCACACATATGACTGCAGTTTTCCACAGAGGCCAGAGGGTCAGTTCCTCTTGAAATTTGAGTTACAGGTGGTTATAAACTGACCAACATTGCTAGACACTGTACTCTGTTGCTATGGAAATAATGAAAATTCTCTTAACTGCTGTGCCACCAATCTGACCCCAGTAGACATTTTCAAAAACAGATCTGGTTATATATTTAGACTAAAGAACAATGTAAATATAGGTTTTATGCATATTGGATATTAAACTACTAATATTCCTTGATTTAAATAGATGCTCCTTTTATTATACATGGTATGGAATTGAACCTACAGTATCTCTGAAGGATACATGTGCTTGCTGTTTGATTACATTGATTCAATACTTAGGCCAGTCAAAGTCTTGACATAAGAATGAAAAATAAATATTAATATGGAGGGAATTAGCGATAAGTATAACATTTCAATTTTAAAAGTGGAAAAGAATTCAGGGGAAAAAGGGGGGTGACATGATGTTTTTATTATTGACCTTGAATACAGCTTCTTAATACAAATCTTTTCCTAATGGATATATTTCATCCTTCCTTGTACTTGAAGACATTGGGCAGTACTTCAACACAGTATTTGGAGCTATTTTAAGACAGTAAATGTAATAGTTAGTGTTGTCAATTTGGCAAACTATGAAATTACCTTGATGTCCAGCCCTTGAATATGTATGTGAAGGTTATCTTGATTGCATTAATTATATCTGAGAGTCTTGTTTACTGTGGTTGGTGCCATTCACTTGCTGAGAATCCTGGATTGCATAAAATAGAGAAAGTAAGCTGAGAACTAATTCTGTGCCCTTTCTGTTTTCTGCTATTTGACTATAGATGCAATGTGACAAGTTTCCTCAAGATACTGTCACTATGGTTTTCTCAACATAACTGAGTATAACCTTGAGCTGTGAGCCAAAATAAAACTTTTTTCCCTTAAGTTGCTTCTGCCAAGGTAATTGACAACAGTAACAGAAAAGAAACAATGACATATGACAAACTTTACATTACATACCAGCAAAGTATTAGCTTTCAGAATAGATATTTCTTATTGACTTAGTTACCATGAGAGTGTAAGAGAGAGACTGCCTGGTAAACGTAAAGCAGAGCTCTTTAAAACAGGCAGCCTGTTGTCGATGTTGTTCTTATATTAGTCATGGGCAGAGCAGTTGGCAGTCCTTTGTTCAAACTTGCTTGATGCCTGGTTTAGTGACTAAAACTATTTTGTGCCTAGTACACATAAAACTCAAATAAAATCTAGGACCAATGCCAAATATCCAGGAAAATGAATGGTGACCATGCAGTAAGTTGTTTTTTTCATTAGAAACCCTATATTTACATTTGAGATGTTATCCCTTTACCCCACCTACTCCATTTGCTTTCACAAAGGTTTAAGCTCTTCTTATCCCTCTCTCCACCCCATTGCCTTGGCATTCCCCTACATTAGGAAAACATGCCCTCTCTGGAACAAAAACATCTCACATTGATGTCAGACACTGCTATCTTGAGCTACTCATGCAACTGGATAAAGAGGTCTCTCAAAATATGCACAAAGGTTGGTCTTTTACTCCGTGGGAGTGTAGGAGGGTTTGGTTGGTTGATACTGTTATCTTCCCATGAGGTTGCAATCCCTTTCAGCTCTTAGGTTCTTTCTTTAGCAACCTCATTGGGATCTCCGAGTTCAGACCAATAGTTAGCTGTAAGCATGCTTAGCTGTATCTATATAACTCTAGCATAGTCCCTGAGGGATCATCTCGGTCTGGTTTCTTCCAGTAAGTAACTTTTGGGATCAGCTGTAGTGCTTGGATTAGGTAACTGAATATGTGGTGGATCCCCAGGTGAGATGGCTTCTGAGTGATCTTTTTTTCAATCCCCGTTTCTCTATTTGACATTGCATTTCCTCCCATGAGAGTTTTGTTCTCTTTTCTAAGAAGGACTGAGGCATTCACATTTTGGCATGCCTTCTTTTTGAACTTCATAATGTTTGTGAATTTTTCCTTGGGTATTGGGTATTGTGAACTTTCTGGGGCTAGTATCTGCTTATCAATGAGTGCATACCATGTGTGTTCTTTTGTGACTGGGTTACTTCACTCAGAAAGTCATTCTCTACTTCCATCCATTTGCCTACGAATTTCATGAAGTCATGGTTTTTAATAGCTGAGTAGTATCCCATTGTGTAAATGTACCACACTTTCTGTATCCATTCATCTGTTGATGGACATCTGGGCTCTTTCCAGCTTCTGGTTATTATAAATAAGGCTGCTATAAACATGGCAGAGCATGTGTCCTTGTTATATGTTGGAACATCTTTAGAGTATATGCCCAGGATAGGAATAGCTGGGTTTTCAGGTAGTACTTACTATGTCCAATTTTCTGAGGAACTGCCAGACTGATATTCAGAGTGGTTGTACCAGATAACAACCCCACCAGCAGTGGAGGAGTGTTCCTCTTTCTCCAGATCCTTGCCAGCATCGGCTGTCACCTGAGTTTTTTATCTTAACCATTCTAACTGGTGTGTGGTGGAATCTCAGCTTTGTTTTAATTTGCTTTTCCCTGATAATTGGGGATGTTTAGCATTTATGAAGCTGCTTCTTAGCTGTTCAATGTTCCTCACCTGTGAATTCTTTGTTTAGCTCTCTACTCTACTTTAATAGGAATATTTGATTCTCTGTAGTCTAGCTTTCTGAGTTCTTTGTATATATTGGATGCTAACCCTCCAGTAAAATCTTAAGAACTACCATGGTACTGGTAAGATAGTTCAGTGTGTAAAATCTCTTCACACACTGCCAAGCCAGATGATAGGAATTTGTTCTCCAGAATCCATGTAATTTAGAAGAAGACAAACAATTATGCAGAGTTGTTTCTGACCTCCCCATAACACACACACACACACACACACACACACACACACACACACACACACACACACACATACACACATACTAGCAATAATAAATTGAATGCAAAAAGAACTTACAGGGTAAAAATTTGATGTATAATTACATGAAAGAAAATATTCCATGCATATACTTATTAATTTGTCTTTAAAACATGCTTTGAATAGATAAGAGTATCATTTTAGACAGGTGTGGTGGTTGCATGGATAATATCCAGATAAAAATATCAGGTGTATCAATTAGAAGTATTATTGATACTTCAAAGGACGTTTGTTGGGCAAAATTAACTGGTATCCTATTCAAGACTCAGTTCTGAACAATGAATGATATTAGACTCAACTGTAAAATTAGTCCCTTGTCTTGAGGAAAATTTGAGTAGACATACTTGAAAATACAAGGGGCTATAAATATGGCTCAGTGGTTAAAAGCATGCATTGCTCTTACACAGTACCCAAGTTTACTTCTCAGCATCAACATAGCAGCTCATAACTGTCTATAACAACAGCTGCTTATAACTGTTTCTAACTATCACACAGACACACATGCAAGGAAAACACCAATCAATAAAACCAAAAATAATTTATTTACAATAATTAAAAATGAGCTTGGCATAACATTTGTTTTTACCTATTAGTTGAACTTTTCAATGATAATTACTTTTCATATGTAGTTGAGAATTATAGATCAAAAAAGTGATGCATTAAAAGATTAAAAGTGTTATGGATCAAAAACACACTGATCCCAGAAGCAGAAGGTAGAAACACAGGGCCCATGGACCAATTCAAATCTGATTTCACAAATACAATATTTTTAAAACATTTATATTAAAATTTAGTGTTTATAAAAGTTGCATTAAAGTCACTATTTTTGGTTTCTTTGAAATATATTGAGTACTCTTTGCCCACATTCCCGCATAGTAGCAACTACATAGCAACTGCTTCTTTAAAAGATGGGAGCCCTCCAGCTTCCTACACATCTTCATTTCTCATTGCCTTCTGCATTCATCACCAGTGCATGTATTGAAGCTACATTGCCTTCTAAGGTCCTTTCTAAGGAGCTAATATTTAATATAATAGATATAAATGTGAGAACCAACCAATGAGAAAAGGCACTTTTCTCGGTGGTGCCAGACTTGAATTTTTAGTGGTAGAGTAAAACATTGTAAAATTTTAAGGAATAGGACCACATAATGATTAAAGGGAATGTGGAGACAGTCTGGAACTCAATGAAATAACAAGTGTTTCAATTATTTTTATTGGTTATTTTGTTTATTTACATTTCAAATGTTATCCCCCTTCTGAGTTTTCTCTCTGAACGCCTCTCGCAATCCTGCACCACCAACCTAGAATTCCCCTTTGCTGTGGCATCAAACTTTTACAGGACCCAGGGCCTTCTCTTCCAGAGAAGGGCATCCTCAGCTATATATCCAGTTGAATCTAGGGTATAGAGATGTCAAAACAATCAACACAAGTTCTTTTTATGTAGAAAAATCTTAGTGTATAGTCAAAGGCCAATTAAAATAGATGCTACAGTTGAGATATTGGAAAGAGATCTGTTCTCATTGGAGTTAATTTGTGATTATTTGTCAAAGGCATAACAATTTTTCTTAAAATAAAAATTTGTGAGAAAACCAAGCGTCAAATAGGTAAAATTAAATATCACATAACAAAGAAAATATAAGAAGTTATTTTGATCAGGCTTAAACATAGTAGGGGTCTTAAGAATTTAATGAAACTCAATATTTGAAAAATATGTTGAGATAAGATTTTGAGTATTTATGTTAAAAAGTCTTGACATCAATCAAAAAATAATCATGATTTACTGAATTATTTCATGTTGAAAGTATGCTAGGGTATTGGGACAGAAGTGAGGTGGGGCAGTACCCTTGTGGAGACAGGGGAGAAGGTAGTGGGTCAGGGGGTTTCCTAAGAGGGACCCAGAAAGGGGATAACATTTGAGATGTAAATAAAATAAAAATTTCATTTGTAAAAGAACCTAACTTTGATACTGTGAAAGATGTAGTATGGTGTATCTGCAGCACAGAATTGAGTTAGAGAAATGTGATGTTTAGTTTTACATGGCAACTGGCTACAACCAAGAATTTCAGCTATAAGATTTTCTAAATCAGATAGTTCTATGTGCATGAATGTGGAGGATTATTTTGATTGTTAGCAGATTCAGAATATTGTAGGCTATATCATTCCCTATGTGGGAAGAAAAGATAGAAGTGTTGGAGTGGGCATCCAGATCAGGTAAGAGTGGAAAAAACTGACAGACAGGCAGCCAAGCAGCATGGGAACATTCATAATTTTCCTCTGCTTGTGACTTTAAATGTTGTATAAAAACTTGCTTAAGTTTTTGTCTCAACCTCCTTTCAAAGAGAAACTATAACTGAAATTGCAAATAGAATAATACCTTTCCTCTATTGTGGATTGTCCTGGAGCTGTTTGTATTTTGAGGTTAATTTCACTTGCCAAAAAGGGCTGCCTAGTTACCTACACCTACGTAGGTGACTTCATCAGAATTTCCCATTTTAATTTGTAAAATAAAGGCATAAGGCTGGGAGAGGGGAAAGTGGTGGTGGAGAGTTGAGAAAAGATAAAAGAGGGTCCTTGGGGGGAGAAGAGGAGGGTAAAAAAGAAGATAGAGCTGAAGCAATTGCCCTGGAGAAACTACAAGTTATAAGGGATTTCTTAGCAGGGGTGTAGAATTGTGTAGTGGTAGATCTGCCCAATCTAAGCACGCCACTTGTATTCATATTAACTGATTTATATTTTCATTGCACCAACTCATTTGAAATGGAGAGGCTACAACAGCATTTCTTCATTTTAAAAAATTTCCAATAAAAGTTTTAAAACTTAATTTTTTAAAAAATATCAAACCAATAAAAAGTTAATTAAAGTAGCACAGTGGCTGTAGAACATGGTACATGAGCTATCTAGTACAAGATAACAGATAACTCTAGAATGTAGAGCAGCAAACATTACTATCCTGCCATTTGTACATGCTAGAAAACCTAATCTTGATTGGATGCCAGTGACTCTAAATTTCTAATGGGGTTGAAAATATTTTTCTGGCCTCTGCTATGGTTGTTGTGAAATGTATATTTGAGAGTCAAATTCACTCACCTAGCAATTTATAGGCTTCTATTTCTTAAGAGCTGTTGGCTGGAAGCATCCTTTGCTTATGAAGTAAGTTTCCTTATAGGGCAACTCACCAAGTAGCTGTCACTTATCTTCAGAGCAACTTAAAAGGAGCCAATCACAGGTGCCCAAAAGTTATCTGCAGCTTCTTTATAACCAGTCCTTAGAATGACTTCATGTCAAGATTGTCACATATCTTCACCAGAAACAAATCACCAGTTAAAGCCAACAGATGTTTAGAAAGAGATGATTACACCAGCTAACTGATATTAGAATCATCAATATCATATTGAAGGTTGACTTTCTCATAGAATTTCTGTGGCCTGACTCACATACTCCATGATGTTGAAGTCTTGAATCTTAGTACTTCAGATGTAAATGTTTGGACATAGAACTTTAAGAAATAGAATCAAAATAAGGAGAGATTATATGTGTAGATCTTGATACACATTAGTGTTGTTTTATCAAAAGAGGAGATGACAAAGACTAACTCAGAAAAGAATTTATGGAAACAAGGAAAAGGCAGGCATTTACTGGACAGGGGAGAGGCTTTAGCACAGAATGACAAATTCCTGCTAATACCTTGACCTTGAACTCCAGCCTCTTTAACTGAAAAACTCTTGTTATTGCAGCAGGAAATTAATGTAACGATGAAGACCTCAACTGGACCAGTGAATAGAAAAGGAAAGGAGAGACAGTTGTAAATAGCATTCAGTTGTGTTATTAGTTCTTTGATGATAAAATGGTAACTCTTAGGAAACAAATGAAATAGTTGAGGACAAATCAAGTTAAATATATTTTGCTTATGTATGTCTCATTAATTAGCTTAGTAGAAGAAGCAGAACTTACAAGCCGGGCAATATAAGAATTCTATATGTATATATAAAATATTGTATGAATAAACATAATTTTTGAAAAAGAAGATACTGATACAGAGTTTGAGATGCAAGGTATAGAATCCCAAAATTGGTAGGAGAAAAATACAGGGCCATGCAGAGAGAATTCTATATGCATCATGGGCTTTCTCTCGCAGAAACCTTAGAAAAAGCAGTGCTTATTTAACTATCTGACCCCTATTTTTAAATTAAATTTAATTTTTTACATGTTAACTCCACATTCCACTCAGCACCCCTTGCCAGTCACCCTGGGTATCCCCCTATCCTAACAATTTAAGTCTTTGTGAAGTTAGCTACTTCTCCCACCAAGGCCAAACAAGACAGACCAGCTAGAAGAATGTATCATACTCATAGGCAACAGCATTTGTGATAGCTTCCATTCCAGTTATTCAAGACCCACATGAAGACTAAGTTGTAGATCTGCTACATATGTGTGGGGAGGCCTAGGTCCAGCATGTGTATATTCCTGGGTTGGTGGTTCAGAACCTGAGAGCCCAAATGATCCAGGTTACTTTATTCTGTTGGTCTTCTTATACCGTTCAGGGTCTGCAATCCTTCCTCAAACTCTTACATAAGAGTCCCCAATCCCCATCCACTGTTTGGCTGTGAGTGTCTGTATCTGTCTGAGTCAACTGCTGAGTAGAGCCTCTCAGAGGGCAACAGGTTCCTGTCTACAAACATAAAAAGACTAACATTAATAGCATTAGGGATTGGTGGTTGCCCATTGGTTGGATCTCAAAATGGGTTGATTATTGTTTGGCTATTCCATCAGTATCTGTTCGATCTATCATGCCTGTATTTCTTGTAGATGGGATAAATATTGAGATGAATGCTTTGTAGGTAAGTTGGTGTCTCCATCATTCCACTGGGTTTCCTGACTAGAGGAGGTGGCTTCTTCAGGTTCCAAATTCAGAGAATGTAGTGAATCACAACTAAGTTCAGCCCCATTGATTCTTGGGTGCCTCCCAATCCCAGGTGTTTGAATTACCTAACTTAGAATGGTATTTTTTTTTCTTTTTTTTTTTTATCTTTTAAAAACAATTTTACTTTGGGACTAAAAAAGCCATTGTGTGTTCAGAGCTACATGGGTTGTTCTCAAGGAGATTAAAGATAAGAATCTTTCGAGGAGTATAAATGCTGAGGTCTGGCTGGTGAAAATTCAGACAGAAGCAACAATTCTCCTGGGACCATTTTTTTATTAACACCTTTATTTTACAAAACAAAGATAAATGTACAGATTTCAAGCATTTTTTTTGCGTAAGTTTACACAATACATTTTTGTCAGTATTTTTTTACAGATTTTAAAATAATTTTTACATAAATCTATGTGAATAGTCAGTACTTCATCTTTTTAAAGGTTGGACAGTATGCATCAAAAACCCAATAGTTACAATGAGCACAAAATACATGCAAAACAAAACGTAACATGAATAGTCAAAGTTTTCTTGTTGTGTAAAGATTTTTTTGTTTTGTTTAGTTGTGTTTTCTTTATTTCTAGGACTTCATACAGTCTATGAGTTGTTTCTGGGTCAGTGCGAGCCTCTGGGGTTAGCATCCCACTATCAGTGACTGCATATTATGTCTGTTCTTTTGTGACTGGGTTATATCACTCAGAATGATATTCTCTAGATGCAGCCATTTTCTTAAGAATTTGGTGAAGTCATTGTTTCTGGTGGCTGAGTAGTATTCCATTGTGTAAATGTACTACAATTTTTGTATCCATTCACCTTCTGAAGGGCATCTGGGTTCTTTCCAGCTTTGGGTTATTATAAATAGAGCTGCTATGAACATTGTTGTGCAAATATTATTGTTGTGTACTAAGGTGTCTCTGGGGTATATGCCTAGAAGTGGAATAGCTGGGTCTACAGGTAGTATTATATCCAATTTTCTGAGGTATCGCCAGACTGATTTCCTGAGTGGTTGTATCAGTTTACAACCCCACCAGCAGTGGAGAAGTGTTCCTCTTTCTCCGCAACCTCGCCAGCATATGTTGTCATCTGAGTTTTGGATCTTGGCCAATCTGACTGGTGTGAGGTGGAATCTCAGGGTTGTTTTGATTTGCATTTTCCTGATGGCTAAGGATGTCGAGAACTTCCTCAGATATTTCTCAGCCATTCAACATTCCTCAACTGAGAACATTTTGTTTAGTTCTGTACCCCATTTTTTAATAGGGTTATTTGATTCTCTGCTGTCTAGCTTTTTGAGTTCTTTGTATACCTTAGATATTAGGCCTCTATCTGATGTGGAGTAGGTAAAGATCTTTTCCCATTCTGTTGGCTGCCCTTTTGTTTTCTTGACAATGTCCTTAGCCTTACAGAAAATTTGCAATCTCATTAAGTCCCATTTGTTAATCTTTGACCTTAGAGCTTGAGCCATTGGTGTTTTGTTCAGAAAATTTTCTCCTGTGCCTATATGTTCTAAAGTCTTCCCTATTTTCTCATCTAATAGTTTCAGTGTATCTGGTATAATGTGGAGATATTTGTTCTACTTACACTTGATCTTTGCACAAGGAGATAAGAAAGGGTCTATTTTCATTCTTTTGCATGCTGAGTGCCAGTTGGACCAGCACCATTTGTTGAATAGGCTGTCTTTTTTCCATTGAATGTTTATGGCTCCTTTGCAAAAATCAGGTGACCATATACATGAGGGCTCATTTCTGGATCTTCTATTCTATTCCATTGATCCAGATGCCTATTTCTGTACCAGTACCATGCAATTTTCAGCACAATTGCCTTGTAATACTGCTTGAGGTTAGGGATAGTGATTCCTGCAGATGTTTTCTTGTTGTTGAGGATGGATTTCAAGATCATGGGTCTTTTGTTGTTCCATATGAAATTGCACATTGATCTTTTCAATTCCATAAAGAACTGTGTTGGAATTTTGATGGGGATTGCGTTGAATGTGTAGATTGCTTTTGGTAGGATGGCCATTTTTAAAATGTTGAACTTTCCAATCCATGAGCAAGGGAGATCTTCCTTTTTCTGAGATTCTCCTCAATTTCCTTCTTTAGAGGTTTGATGTTCTTGTCATACAGGTCCTTCACTTGCTTAGTTAGAGTCACATGAAAGTATTTCATACTTTTTGTGATGATTGTGAAGGTTACCTTTTCCCTAATTTCTTTCTCCACATGTTTGTCCTTTGAGTATAGGAAGGCTACTGATTTGTTCCAGTTAATTTTGTATCCAGCCACTTTGCTTAACTTGTTTTCCAGCTGTAGGAGTTCTCTGGTGGAATTTTTGGGGTCATTCAAGTACACTATCATGTCATTGGCAAAGAGTGATGTTTTTATCTCTTCCTTTTCAATTTGTATCCCCTTGATATCCTTTTGCTGTCTAATTGCTTCAGCCAGGACTTCCAGTACTATGTTGAATAGGTAGGGGGAGAGTGGGCAGCCTTGTCGAGTCCCTGATTTTAGTGGGATTGCTTCAAGTTTCCCACCATTAAGTTTGATGTTGGCTGTTGGTTTGCTGTATATTGCTTTTATCATGTTTAAGTATGGATCTTGGATTCCTGTTCTTTCCAGAACTTTTAACATGAAGGGGTGTTGAATTTTGTCAAATGCTTTCTCAGCATTTAGTGAGATGACCATGTGGTTTTGTTCTTTGAGTTTGTTTATATGGTGGATTACATTGATGGATTTTCTTATATTAAACCATCCATGCATCCCTGGGATGAAGCCTACTTGGTCCTGATGAATGATCATTTTGATATGTTCTTGGATTTGGATTGCAAGGATTTTGTTGAGTATTTTTGCATCAATGTTCATAAGTGAGATTGGTCTGAAGTTCTATTTCCTTGTAGGGTCTTTGTGTGGTTTAGGTACTAGGGTTATTTTAGCCTCAAAAAATGAGTTAGGTAGTATTCCATCTGATTCTATCTTCTGGAATTGTTTGGAGAGTATTGGTGTTATGTCCACAATAAATGTCTGATAAAATTCTGCACTGAACCCGTCTGGACCTGGGCTTTTTTTGGTTGGGAGGCTTTTGATGACTTCTTCTATTTCTTTAGGTTTTATAGGGTTATTATATGGTTTACTTAGTCCTGGTTTAATTTTGGGATCTTGTATCTGTCTAGGAATTTGTCCATTTCCTCCAGATATTCCAATTTTGTGGATTATAAGTTTTTGTAGTAGGATCTGATGATTTCTTGAATTTCCTCAGTTTCAGTTGTAATGTCTCCACTTTCATTTCTGATTTTGTTAATTTGGATACTCTCTCTTTGCCCTCTAGTTAGTCTGGCTAGGGGTTTATCAATCTTGTTGATTTTCTCAAAGAACCAACTCTTGGTTTTGTTGATTTTTTTAATAGTTCTTTTTGTTTCTATTTGGTCTATTTCTGCCCTAATTGTGATTATTTCTTGCCGTCTACTCTTTTTGGGTATATCTGCTTCCTTTTGTTCTATATCATTTAGCTGTGCTGTCAGGTTGCTGATGCAAGCTCTCTCCAGTTTCTTTTTGGAAGCACTTAGGGCTATGAGTTTTCCTCTCAGTACTGCTTTCATTGCATCCTATAGGTTTGGTTATGTTGTGTTTTCATTTTCTTTGAGATCTAGAAAATCCTTAATTTCTTTCTTTATTTCTCCTTTGACCCTGCTATTATTTAACAGAGCGTTGTTTAGTTTCCATGTGTATGTGGGCTTTTTGTTGTCTTTTTTTTTTTTTTTTTGTTGTTGTTGTTAAAGACCAGCTGTAGACCATGATGATCTGAGAGGATGCATGGGAGTATTTCAATCTTCTTATATCAATTGAGGCTCGTTCTTTGTCCAATTATGTGGTCAATTTTTGAGAAGGTGCGATGGGGTGCTGAGAAGAAGGTGTCTTCTTTTACTTTAGGATGATATGTTTTGTATATATCTATTAATTCTAGTTGGTTCAAAGTCTCTGCTAGCTTTGTAGTGTCCTTGTTCAGTTTCTGTTTCCATGATCTGTCCATTGGTGAGAGTGGGGTATTAAAGTCTCCCACTATCATTGTGTGGGGTGAAATGTATTTTTTGAGCTTTAGTAGGGTTTCTTTTATGAATGTTAGAATGGTATTTTCAAGTTCCACTCATTCGCCTGAGAATTTTATGAAGTCATCGGTTTTAATAGCTGAGTAGTTTACCACTGTGATTCCATTGTGTAAATTCACCACTTTTTCTTTTGACAGACATTTGAGTTATTTCCAACCTTTGGCTATTTTAAATAAGGCTTCTGTAAACATAGTAGAACGTGTGTCCTTGTTATATGTTGGAGTATATTTTGGATATATGCCTAGTAATAATATAGCTGGGTTTTCACATAGTACTATGTCCAATTTTTTGAGGAACTGCCAGATTGATTTCTAACGTAGTTTCACCAGCTTGGAGTTCCTCTAGTAATAGAGGAGTGTTTCTCTTTCTCCACATCTTTGCCAGCATTTGCTGTCACCTTAATTTTTAGTCTTAGCCATTCTGATTGGTATGAGGTCTCTGAGACGCATTTCCCTAAGGACAAGGATGTTGAATATTTCTTTAAGTGATTCTCAGCTAGATTCTCAATTGATAATTTTCTGCTTAGCTCTATACCCCATTTTTAGTAGGGTTAAATAGTTTTGTGGAATATAACTTCTTGAATTCTTAGTATATTTTGAATATGAGTCCAATATTGAATGTAAAGTTGGTAAAGACAATTTTTCAGTTTGTGCATTTCTGCTTTTTCCTATTGACAGTGTGCTCCTTTGCCTTACAAAAGCTTCTTAATTTTCTGAGGTCCCATTTGCCAGTTGTTAATCTTAAAGCGTGAGCTATTAGTGCTCTGTTAAAGAAAATTTCCCCTGTACCGATGTATTCCATGCTCCTTCCCACTTTTTCTTCTATTAGATTCAACATATATGGTTTTATGTGGAGGTTATTGATAAACTTGGACTTGAGCTTTTTACAAGGAGATAAGAATAGATCATTTTTACATAGTCTGTGAACTATATCTTGGGTGTTCTGAGCTTTTATGCTAATATTCTCTTACCAATGAGTACATACCATATGTGTTTTGTGTATTAGTGTGTGTGTGTGTGTGTGTGTGTGTGTGTGTCTGGGTTGCCCCATTCAAGATGATATTTTCTTGTTCCATCTATTTCAAGTCATTGTTTATAAAGTCTGAGTAATGCTCCATTGTGTAAATATACCATACTTTTTGTATCCATTTTTTAGTTGCAGGATATCTGGGTTAATTCTAGCTTCTGGCTGTTATAAATAAGGCTGCTATGAACATAGTAGAACATGTGTCCTTGTTATATCTTGGAGTATCATTTGGGTATATTACCAGGAGTAGTATAGCAGGGTTCTCAGGTAGGAGTATGTGCAATTTTCTGAAAAACTGCCAGACTAATTTCCAGAGTGGTTGTGCCAGCTTGCAATCCTGCCAACAATGGAGGAGTGTTCCTTTTTCTCCACATCCTTGCCAACATCTGCTGTTACCTGAGTTTTTGATCTTAGCTATTCTGACTGGGTTGAGGTGGAATCTCAGGGTTGTTTAGATTTGCATTTCTTTGATCACTAAAGATGTTGAATATTCACAGACCATGTGAACCTTAAGAAGAAGGAAAGCAAAAATGTAGATGCTTCAGTCCTTTTAGAAGGGAGAACAAAATATTTATGGGAGAAAATACAGGGGGAAAGAGTGGACAGAGACTGAAGAAAGGGCCATAAAGAGACTGTTCCACTTGAGGATCCATCCCATATGCAGATACCAAACCCAGTCACTATTGCTGATTCCAAGAAGTGCTCACTGACAGGAGCCTGATATAGATGTCTACAGAGAGGATCTGCCAGAGTCCTACTGATACTGATCAAGGTGCTTGCAGGTAACCAACCATTGGACTGATCATGGAGATACCAATGGAGGAGTTAGAAAAAGGACTGAAGTTTTCTGAAGGAATTCACAACGATATCAACAGACCAGAGCTCCCAAGGAATAAACCACCAACCAAAAAGTACACATGGGAAGACCCTGGCTTCAACCTCATATGTAGCTGACTATGGCATTGTCTGGCCTCAATTAGAGTTCTTGATCTTGTTAAGTCTTTTTTTTTTTTTTTTTTTCAGTCTAGGGAAATACCAGTGGGTTAATGTGGCTGTGGGTAGGTGGAAGAGGAAGTATCCTCATAGAAGCATGGGGAAGGGAGATGATATAGAAAAGAACTGGAATAGGACTTAACATTGGAAATATACATACTTAAAGTATCAAAATAGAAAGAATGAATCATTTTGATTTTTTCTACATGTTGACTACTAGTTGATCTAACACCATTTGTCAAAAATACTTTCTTTTTTTCTGCTGGATGGCTGTAGCTTCTTTGTCAAAGATCAGGCTACCATAGGTCTATAAACTTACTTCTGAGACTTCAATTATATTCCACTGATCTACCTGCCAGTCTCTCTATCAATATCATGCAGGTTTAGTTTGTTTCTTTGTTTTTGTTTTGTTTTGTTTTTATCACTATTGCTCTGTAGTACAGCTTGAGGTTAGGGATGATGATTTCTTTCAGAAGTTTTCTTACTATTAAAAATAGTTTTCCCTATCCTGGATTTTTGTTATTCTGTATAAATTTGACAATTGCTTTTTATCTCTGTGAAGAACTGAGATGGAATTTTGATGATGATTGCATAGAATTTCTAGATTGCTTTTGGTAAGATGGTCACTTTTACTATGTTAATCCTGACATCCCATGAGCATAGAAGATATTTTCATCTTTTGATATATTCTAGAATGTGTGTTCCAAATTGTTTCTAGAAGCATTTGTACTTGAATCTTATCTTTTTACTCTTGCAATGTTGCCTACTGATGAAAGTGTTTTCCACAAAGCAGGGCAGAACAGTTTCCTACAAGCAGTCCTCAGACATTTATATTCACTTCCTTCTTGTTCTTCTGCTCTTCCTCCTCATCTTCTTTCTCCAATTCTGCTTTTTCACCAGCCACTTCCTCTCCTATTGACAAACAAATAAATAAGTGTAATAAATATTTAAAATGAAAGTTTTAAAGACTCAGTGCTTCCCCAGTGTCTAAACTGGAGGAAGACACTCTCCCAGAGTCAAAGCAGATGGGAGATGGCAGGAGGAAATGGGGGGTGGGGAGTCATCACTTTGGATGTAAATAAATAAAATAATATTCTTTTTTTAAAAAGACACCACTACCTGCTCTTTCAGAGCTCCTGACTACAATTCTCATCAATCAAATGATGGCTCATGACCATATGTAATGAGAACCAACATATATATATATATGACACATCTGCTTCATGGCAAAAGACATAACCTAGAGTTATACATTTAAGATCCATTACCATATTACTTTACAAGATGTGATAAAATAGTGATGAGCAAAGTGCATCCAAATCCTCTAAGGTTTAGAAGATGGGGGATTCAGCAAAAGATATGAAGGCAACCATCCAACAAAATCCAAATGTAAACAAGGAAACACGAATATCAATACAAAAAATAACATTTTAGGATAGTCAGCTAAGTTGACATAAAACATAAGGCAGTGAACAGTATAGAAAGAAATATCAGTGTGGGCTTAATTCCATGAGACAGTGAGGTTCTGACTAAGAACCTTAGAACATTATATATTTGAAAGAAAAATCTTCAATGACATTATTAAGCTAATATGATGTTCTCAGTGTAGGCACTGCTAAATGCAACCTGTGTCACAAACTGAAGAAGTACAAATATAAACAGAAACTAAAGGAATGATTATGGACACACAAGAAAGACAGCCATTCATAGAGAAGGAAATTTTCTGTGAAGCATTACTTCTATTCCTCTATTTCCTACTTATGATTTTTAAAATTGTGAGACAATTAAGATCTGTTCCATTCAGCTCCCAAGTACAAACTTATGGACCCAAGATTGTTTCCAAAGTCCCATGTAAAATTAATTAATTTATTAACACATAAATATAATATGATACATTTACTTGTAATCTTAACATTCAGGACTGGAAAACAGGAAGATTCCCTGGAGCTCACTGGCCCAGCCAGCCTAACCTATAGAGAGCTGAAGGGCAATGAGAGACTATGCACCCAAACAAAACAATAAATAAATAAATAAATAAATAAATAAATAAATAAATAAATAAAACTTTGTAAGACAAAACAATCAAAAATCTAAATGATATGAAAAATCCTTAAGATAACACTTGAGTATGTCCTCCAGCTTCTGCATGTATATACTATCAGCACATACAAACAGACATGCACATATAGAAAAGAGCATGTTTGTATATGTAATTTATGTAAATGTAAATACACTTCTTTGATTTACTGTACCAATAGTTTATTCAAGAGGCATGAATGTTGTGAGTTAATATAGGTTACATTTTTAAAAATTAAGTTGAAGTTGATGGGTTTCTTTAAATTATATGGTAAACAGGAGTTTCACAGTATACTGCTGAATTGGGAAAGTTTATATGCTCACTGGTAAAATGTTTGTAAGGACTAATTTCTAATTTACTTTATCCTTTTAACAAGCTAGAGGTTCATTTATTTAAGTATCTTGCCTTCTACTCCACAAGTTTTTCTGAAGAACATGGCTGAAGAGCATAGTTTATGTTGATGTATCAACAATGTTTTAGAACTAGAACATTCTGTTGATTTAACCAATCTGATAAAGCATACTTGTTGATATCAATTCCTTTGAAGAAAAATTGGAGCTCTGAGGGATCCTTCAGTTTTGACCCAAGAATTGCAGTTGTGTGGTATGCTAGGAAATCTTTAAGCAACAATGTTGACCTATCCCAAAATAAAATCTTTCAGAATGATTTTTAAATACAGTCAAAAAGGAATGTTCTCTGAGTAGTGTACAGCTCAAATATTACATCACCCTCTACCAGCAATATGTGATAATAATGAAAATAATAGCAACTTATAATTTCTAAATAGCAATTCACATTTGCAGAGAATTCATAAAGATTGTACAAAGAAGACTGCAAAAAGATGAAAGGAGGTATGCTGCTTAGGTAATCACAGTAAAAATTTGAGGTCTGAAATTAGAAACCATTTCAGCATTTCCTTGCCCTGAATTTTCATCTTTTGAAGTTTAGGAGATTGCTCTTACAACATTCAAACAGACCATTTTAACTCTCTATACATAGAACTATTTGATATATCTTTCATTCTCTTTTATCTTAGAATATTTCAGAGACTCTTAGCTGCAACTCTTAGGACTCTGTGTGCATTGGGTGGTGGTGTTTTATTGAAACGATCTATATGATATACATGGTGGGTAGAAGTCCAGAGTATCCTGATCCATGTGAAAATATTTCAAATGCTGATGGCCTTATGTCCTAAACACAAGGCCATCAGAGAGACCTTGGAGTTATGTAGTGGGACATAATGGAATATACAAGCAAACTTCTCCGAATACTATCTTAAATCTTGACTTCAAACTGACTCTACTTTTTAGTTCTGAAATTGCATCATTATGGTACACTCAAAAAATGAAACCTAAATAGACTGATGTAATTTCAAATATCTTAGAGGGTCTTTAACTTATTCCAATAGTTTGTATAGTTAACTGATTGGAGCTTGCCTTGACATATCACAGCACATTTTTTTCAGTAAACAGTGGCTTCTATAAAATCTTATAAACTTCTAGGACTTGTGGTGATCAGGTATTTCTTTTAAAATTTATAGCCTTGGAGAGACTTGAGGCCCCAGGGACTGAAGAGGTCTGGTGAGGTGAGAACATCCTTTTGGACACCTGGAATGAGGAATGGGATGAAGAACTTTTGAAAGGTAAACTAGGAGGGGACTAATGACTAGACTCTTATGCTTAATCTATACTCACCAAGAAAACTGTTTCCATGTTATGTTCTGTCCTACATGTACTTTATGCTTATGGTAACTAGTGGGATTTCAATGCATGCTACCAAACCTCTAAAAGAATTAAGTACTAACAAAAAATCATATAGTGTTATGACAAAATGCCTTTAAAAATATGCATATGAATCCCTCTATTTTTAAAATGAAGTTGTAAGAGAGAAAAAATAGTAAAATATTAAAATAAGATAATCAGTATATAGCACCCTCAGAGTGCTATACACCTAGACCTTAAATCCTTAATAGTTAAAGAGCTAAGAACGCAGCTTTGTGGCAATCATTAGTATTTAAAAATCATTTTGTTTTATTTTTACACACCAAGAAAACTTCGACTATTTCTATGTTACATTTTGTTTTAATGTACTTTATGCTCATTGTAACTAGTAAGTTTTCAATGTATAATATTAAACATTTAAATATCAAGTACTGACAAAAATATATTCACATAATTTTATGCAAAAATGCTTTTAAAATCTGAGCACTTATCTCTGTTTTTTAAATAAAGTTGTTTAATTAAAAAAAGATTAAAAAAAGAAAGGTGAGAAGAAAGTAGCTAAATGCTTTCACTCAAAGCAAGAATAAATTAAGATATCTAGTGTTAAAACAGTAATTCTCTTCTTTCACCATCAGTGACATTAACCTAGAACATCTTCGGTATTATCTATATGTGTTCAGTGTACCAAGTGGAGTCAGAAACCTGAGTTTAAATTCAATTCTACTAATTACTGACTGAGCAATTTATCTAATTTCAAAATATTTACTTAGAGTCTTATAGTTTCTATTTTCTAAGTAAATCAAATTGTGAAATTAAATATTTATAAAACAGTTGATATAAACATGGAAGAAAGCACTCAGGCATCATGTGCTAAAGTGTCCAGAAAATAAGCTGTAGTGATCAGAAAAAGCAACCAATGGCAGAAAATCTCTAATTTTAATAGCAAATTCAAATGTGCAAATTTTCATAGAAAAAAAGGGAGAAAAAAAAACCATCCATACTCAGCCATGGAAGAATTTGCTTGTTTGGGGGAGTGAGAGATAGTGTACCAATATATGGCCAGATGGGATTAGTATATAGACTCTAAGATTCTTCACTGACCCTTTAGAAGCAGACCTTTAAGAACGGATGTGAAGCTTCCACACTTAAGCTTTTCTACTTGTGTCTGTGGAGTATAGCATGATTCCTGTATTTTATGGTTAATATCCACTTATAAATGAGTGCCATTCCTGTCATTACAAAAACAGCATAGCAATCCATGGACATTATCCCACCATTCTGAACATATTTTATACACATCAACATAAAGATCAACTTTTTAAAAATTAATGAAAATTAAATTAATTTTTAAATTTATAATCTTAAATTTTTAATTAAATTAAATTAAATCAAATCAGCTCCCGATTTGATTGAAATTATCCTAGAAAAATTTAAGAGATGGTTTTATAGAAACCATCTATAGATGCTAGAAAAATGTATAAAGTTAGAATCAAGAACAGAATATGCCCACTCTTCATAATAGTAAATAAAGACTACATAAAAAGAAATTCAATGAGATTTCAGAGGTGCAATAAAAAAATAGAATTGGTAAAAATTTGTTTTCAAGAAAAAACATTCAAGTTTAAACTGAACCCACAGGTGTGCCCTCTGATAAGAACAAGTGAAAACTGTTGCTCTAAACTTATAATGAGCTAATAAAATAAAATATTAATTTGAACTTAACACCAAAATCCTTTTGTACCTCCCATTTTGTGTAAAATATTGTTTATGGAATAATTTTCTAAGAACTTTGTCAGAGAATGGAAATAAAAGTGATGGTTTGGCCTGCTGGTTTGGCATGCCTCTATTTATCTATCCATCCATCAATCCATCCATCCATCTATCCATCCATCCATCCATCCATTCATTCATCCCTTAACCCAGCTATCCATCCATCCATCCATCCATCCATCCATCCCTCAACCCAGCTATCCATCCATCCATCCATCCATCCATCTCTTTACCCATCCATCCATTCATCTATCCATCCAAAGGCAGTGATATAATCATTTTCTGCTTCATCCAGTGTAAATGTGTTTGTGTGAATGACATCTTCCTTTTCTTTCTTCTCTCTGGCTCAAAAGGAATTAACCTGCTAGCACAGTACAGGGCCTCTGGCTGCCTGGCCAGAAAAGAGAAACTTCAAAAGATAAATTCTTTTACTTATCTGTTGCTAAATAGCATGTATTAATATTAACACATTTTTAGCATAGAAAAATAATAGTTAAAGAGTTAAGTTTTAAATACTTATTGAAGCACAAAAGAGTAATAGTTATAAAATAAAGATATTGATACAGCATTTAGTAAAGCCCAGAAATTTATGATAAAAATAAATCACAGATAGGGAAAAAAGAAGCCACAGAGTTAAAGAGAAAAGCTAGATTTTAGCCATAGAATAAGCAAGAAAGTGTTAAGTCTCAAGAAGCTCTCAGCTAACAACATTCAGTACAGTTGGAGAAAGTTACAAGGCCAGAGATCATTAGTCTTTTGGCCCTTATCCAACACTTTATTCTACCTCAGCTGCTTCCCAGGCAGATTTAGCTATCTTTTCCCAAGTTTTCAGTGGCTTTTTGTCACAAAATTGAAAACCCAAAATTTGCAAAATCTCATAGTTTCCTATCTGAACTTATTGCTTCTATTATTATCTCCTGGTTTTTTTTTTTTTTTTTTTTTTTTTTTTTTTTTTTTTTTTTATAGCCTTGGTGCAAGGTGCTGGTTTCTGGGCTCTTTTTTTTTCTTTCTTTTTTATTGATAATTTTATTTACATTTCACATGTTATCTCGTTTCCCAGTTCCCCTCCACACACAAACGTCCTATCCCAATCTCTGTCACTCCTGCTTCTATGAGGGTGCTCCTCCACCCACCCACCCACTCCAGCCTCACTGCCCTAGCATTCTCCTACACTAGGGCATCAAACCTCTACAGGTCCAAGGGCTTCCCCTCCCATTTATGCCAGATAAGGCAGTCATCTGCTACATATGCAGCTGGAGCCATGGGTTCCTCTTTATGTACTCTTTGGTTCAAAGTTTAGTCTTTGGGAGTTCTGAGGGGTCTGGTTGGTTGGTATTGTTCTTCCTATGGGGTTGGAAACCCCTTCATCTGACTCTTTCTTAAAGAAACTAAGGCTCTAGGCATCTCATTTTCTATTAGCCTTTTTCTCTGGATGAACAGACTTTATCTTGATATCTATAGTTTTATTCCTACATTTTCAAGTCTCTGAACAGACGTCAAACCTCTTTAAAAGTAAATTCCATGTCCATTTAAATTATGGCATTTGTCATTATCTTTCTCAATGATGTATCTTGTTTTCCTTTACAGTTTTTATATTTTTTCTTTATTTTGTCACAAATAGCTTTATTATTTTAAAAATCTTTTCTTTTATACACAAACACACACACACAGAGACACAAACACAAATATAACATAATGATGCAAATTGCTGCAATTACAATATCACATCAATATTTTTCTTTTCTTTATAATGAAAATATAAACTTTTCTCTCTTTTGGATAATTAAACTGAATAATATATATTGTTATGTTATTGTTGATTGTGGCATCATACAATGTATTAGAATACCAGACTTTTTATCTTATTTTCTTCAAGACTCTAAATTTGCAGGTGAGTGCTACAATTTCTACATGCTGTGTCTACAACCAAACCCCCATATATAAGCACTGTTTTATTTTCTACTTCTACAGAATACATGCTTTCATATTCAAGAATAAAATATGATATTTGCTTATGTCTAGTTTGTTTTGCTTAACCCACTGCCTTTAAGTTTCATTCATAATGGTGCTGCAAATTTTGTTTATAGTACTGTTGCTATGTATTACATATGTTGTGTTATTTCTGTGTTGCTTTTTTCTATATTTTTATCTTTTTTGAATGAAAATAGATTTTTTTCATACACTATATTATGATCATATGTCCCCTCATCAATTTCCTCACAGATACTCCTTTATTGCTACCCGTTAAACTCCATACCTTCTTTCTCTTATTTCCATTTTTAATGAATTTTTCATTGTCAGAAGCTGGGAAGACCCTAGATGTCCTTCAACAGAGGAATAAGTACACAAAATACAGTACGTTTACCCAATGGAGTACTACTCAGCTATTAAAAAAAACAAAACAAAACAAAAAAAAAAAAACCAGCAACTTCATGAAATTCACAGGCAAATGGATGGAATTAGAAAATATCATCTTTTATTGATAATTGATCTTAGAGCATAAGCCACTGGTGTTCTATTCAAACGATTTTCCCCTTTGTCTCGGTGTTCTAAGCTCTTCCCCACTTTTTCTTCTAATAGTTTCAGTGTATCTGGTTTTATGTGGAGATCTTAGATCCAATTGGACTTGAGCTTTGTTCATGGAGATAGGAAAGGATCAATTTGCATTCTTATGCCTGCTGACTGCCAGTTGAACAAATACCATTTGTTGAAGAGTCTGTCCTTTTCCACTGAAAGTTTTTAGCTCCCTTTTCAAAGAGCAAGTGAACATAGGTGTGTGAGTTCATTTCTGGGTTTTCAGTTCTGTTCCATTCTACCTATTTCTGTACCAATACCATGCAGTTTAGGAATGCTAATTACCCTGAAATTTCTATTATTGTTGAGTTTGAGGGGAAGGGGAGATGGGAACAGGGTGGGGTAAAAGGAATAACAGATTACTTGAAATAAGATATGTTCACCTTAAGAGGAATGTAGAAATTTCTGTGTTTGACAAGGAGTTTCAGAATTATAAATTAAGTGTTCCTATGTCAATTCACCATATCTTTCTCTTAAATATAAACATCAAATTTTTAATTCTCTTATAAAAGCATAATATTTTCAGACATTTATATGTAAAACAAAAATTTGGCTAGACAGTATCTGACTCTAACTTTTCCAAAGACAAGTGTTGGAGCTCTGAGAGTGATGTGATTTTCTATCTTTTGATTGTTGTACTTTGCACAGACCCAAGTTGACTGATGATCACTGTCTGAAATACCCTGTTCTTTGGCAGTGGTTTCATGCATAATCTGATAAAAGACCAAACAATGAAAGAAAAATCGACATACTAATTATTGTTTCAATGGGAAATAAACATTTAGGAGGTGAGGGTTTAAGTTCTCTTGTTTCATTTCAATAACACCAATCAAACCTCTAATTAAAATTAAGCACTAAATTGCTTTCTAAATGACTCTGGTGACTTCATTAATCTTCAATGATGAGCTATCTCTGTGTGTTTAATACTGACAAATCAAGGCAAAGTTTCTTCAAGCACAATAAAAATTTGGTTAGTTTTTTGGACACTTGAAATTATTGCTTCTCTTTGCTATGAAGGGCATATTCACAGATGGAGTTTATGTCTTACATGGATTAAACACTTGTCTAATGTTGCAACCTCCCAGAGGGCAGACACCAGTGGCAGCTATAATACATTTTAGCTCTACCAAAGGAGCACTAAAGAAGTGATGAAGTTGTTCATCAACTCTGCCTGATGAGTTCTGGGCTGAAGAAGCTGTTCTCAGAGACTAGTAGTATCTCTTATATCCCTGAGGTGAGAATTGGTCACTCGTAAGAATCATGTCTCTGAAGAACAATTTTACAAGTTCAGTAACTTTCTTATATATCCCAGTCTCTGGATATTCTCAACATGATGATCTCACTATGCTTTTATTTTTATCTCTAGTCTTGCTCCCTTTCTCCTGATCCAGACACAATCATTCAACAATTACCTGTGTATTTATTGAATAAGAGTCAGGTCAAGTCATCTAAAAATATGTTCATTTTTAAAGAAGTTGTTATCCATGTTCATAGTTGAGAATCTTTTCCTAAACTCACACATTTAATTAATTACTTAATCTTGATTCTTCATATGCCATCTTCTTATTTGCTTCATTTATTATTTATGAATAGCCATTTCCATCATCTCTAATTTGTATTTAGGGTATTCTTAAAAATCCATCTTCTAAAGACTTTCTCTTGCTCCAACCTATGAAAAAGTGTAAAAAGTGGAGTATAATAGTAGTAAATAATGTTATTAAGGATAATGCCTTGAACAATGTGATTCTGTTTGTCAAAAATAGCTAAATACCAATGTAAAGTCAAAGTAGTATTCATTCACTCCATGAGGCAGAATATCTCTGGAGGTCATCCACATTCACTGGTACCTGAGATAAGGAGAATTCAATGCCCCTGAAAGAATAAACTTGCCAGTCATAGTGACAGCAAGCAGGCAAAGAGTGAAGTGTTTCCTTCTTCAATGTTCTTTATATAGGTTTCCATTAGAAGGCCTGTGACCAAGATTAAAGGAGGATCTTCCCACTTCAAAAAGATCAACTAGGCTTAATGGTGTTTCTTTACATTTTAAATGACTAGAAAAATACCTCACAGCTATACCCATTCACCAGGGTTTTAGTTAATTCCAATTAAGTCAAGTTTAGATTAAGTGTAGCCACAGCAAGAGGTATGGCCCTGGAGATGTGGCAAAACATTGCTTCCAGTGTGCTTTCTGCCTCCTGCTTGTGGATCAAGTTATAAGTTCTCAGCAGCTACAGTAGCCACTTGCTGTCATACTTTTTCTCTGCCATAATAGACTCTAATTTCCGGGAACTGCAAACCCAGTTACACTCTTTCTTCATTAATTTGACTTGATTGTTGTTTATCACCAATACAGAAAAGTCACCAAGACAAAAATTAGTACAGTGTAGTGGTATACTATTTGTGACACTACTAATCACGCTGGGTTTTTGACAAATGTGAAAAATATTTGGACTTTGGATTAGATAAAACATGGCTTAACTGTCCATCCTAATGTGAGTTCAGAAGGTACATTTGCTGAGAGCACTGTGGATTTTGTGGCCCTGCTCAAGAGGTTTCAGAAGGGAGCAATATTAGCAATTATATTAGAAATCATTTGTGTGTGTGTGTGTGTGTGTGTGTGTGTGTGTGTGTGTGTGTGTGTGTGATATTTTGGCAAAAGATGTGACTACCTTCTAACTTTGTCATAAAAATTAGTGGCCAAATTGAAAAGTAATGAATGAATTTTCTTAGTGAGGAAGACTTCAACACAGCCCAACATTGACTCTGTCATGTTATTAGTAATCACTCTTATGTACATCTAAAATGAAAAGGAACAAGTGTCACAGAGAGAAATACAAATAATAAAATTTGAAGAAAGAAGGAGAACCAGTAGATTTAATGTTGGATACTAAACTTAGGATAATAAAATTAGGAGAGCAGGTCAAGACCTGATTTGCATTGGAATATAATAAGAGATGCCATTTGAGTAAGACTCTATCACTCCAACATGTATAAAAGCAAAGAACTAAGAATTTTTTAAATGATAAAACACAACAATAAACAAAATTGAGTCAATGAAGCCAGGCTTCATTCCAAGCATGCAGCTGAACTTAGCATTAATCACAGAAATAAAAATGTAACTAAAACTTAATCTAAAGAATTAGTAAGCAGAAGTTCAAATTATTTAAAACAAGAAGCATATTAAATATCAACTACATCAAATATGGGAAATATCTTAAAGGTAAATGAGTAAAGTGACACACTATCTGAATAAAAATGACCTGTGACAAAGAGCTGAGAGTAAGGATTGTTAATGCTCAGCTCTAAATGGAACATTTATTTCACTCCACTTATAGGCTCAGTGAACATCATGGAAAAGGAAAAAGAGAAAATGTAAGGTGTATGTTTCTTTATTTCATGTTATCATATTGTTTTTAGATATCTGTTTTCTATTGAGAAGAGAAAGATAGAGTGTGAAAATTTGGGTAGATAGGCAAGTGAAGAGGATCTGGGAGGAATTGGGGGAAGAAAAATTACAATAAAATATATTGTGTAAAATATTTTTAAAAAGAAAGAGTATGAAGAAGAATGCTGTGAAATTTTCTCATGTGGACAAGACAGGGTCATGTATGCATAGCACAAAAACTATGGTTTCTGAGTAAGATTAGTCAAGTCAAAAGTCCATCACAGATGTAGAGGTATGTGGGTTCTTACTCTTAGCTGAGGGACTATGAGCAGTTGATGGATTCTCTAAAATGTTTATTAATCTAGATGTAATTTTTCATTCTGCTTTTCAACTTTTTGAGTTAATTTGTTTCTGTTGAGTATTTGATTGTAATGTCAATAGAACTGACCAAAAGATTAAAATATTGCCTACTCTGATCATTCTCTAACAGTCTGCTTATCTTCTAATTTATCTCCCACAGCGATCATTTTTTTTTGCAGGAAAACAATGGCCTTGTCTTTCATTCATCATAGACCAGGAAATCCGTGCTCCATGTACCTTCCTTAAATGTATTTTGGATGGAATAAAAATCACATTCCTTGACAACTGACTTGACATTAGCACATGAAATCCAGAATATTTCAGAAGGTTTTCTAATGAGTGTCAGAAAGTAAGAGTAAAATTGATAAAGGCTCTTACATTTCTGGTATAATGGTATAGGCCATAATCTCTACTCTAAGGTCTCTTGTTCAAGTTACTTTTGTTACATATGTCTTTCTGTCTATCTGAGAGTCGTAAGATCAAGACTCCTCACAGGCTCTCTGTTGGAGAGTTTTCCGTTAGCCCACAGAACAAGACTCAAATATAAAGCATCCCCAGATATAGATACTTCCTTATAAGCCTTAAATTCTGGATTTGGGATAGTGTATTATAGTCCAAACACACAGCCCCATTGCCCATCATGGAAGTCCAAAAATAATGAACTATTTAAATTGCCTACAAATTGAAAATAGAGTAAATGGCATCCCAAAATCTGGAGTTGTTTCTGGATATGCTTAGCATATGGAGCAATATCCAAAAACTTCAGATCAATGTCTGAAAGTTTAAGATGGTTTTAGTCATGCCCATGGCCTTTAGTTTCTCTTATTCTAAATACAGAAATACAGATAATTACAACCCTTTTGTCACCTGCTCTATTGTGGTTCTTGAAAAAGACATATTATAAATGAGTAAGGGTAACAATATAAATTGTTAAACACCTAAGTTATTTATGGGATGGGACCTAGTAACAATCACACAACGCATCTTAGTCATTTCCTGTCTGTAGACAAAGATCTCTTTTGTTGATGCAATAGCTTGTAATAAAGTCCTTCCTAGGGAGGAGCACAGTTTTCAGAAGCAGCAGTGTTAGGAATCCAGATCTGGCTTTGTTCACTTCTTGTGAGCTGTGGCAAGCAGAATATGCTAATCAGGTGAATGCACACTAAAATATATATGCTGTGTTTTCCAAGTTAAAAAAAAAAAAAACAGTGTAATTGAGCATTCATAGAGAGATAGGAGATTGTGAGATTGTGAATGTAGTAACTAGTTTACTGAACTTGCTAGTTTAGAAGACTGAGGATAATAGCTCTGGATTCTTGTACACAGACAACCTCTAAAACAGTGGTTCTTATCTTGTAAGTCATGACCACCTTCACAGGGGTAGCATAAGAACTTCAGAAAACACAAATATTTAAATTAAAATTCATAATAGTAGAAAATTAGAATTATAAATTATCAACTAAATAATTTTATGGCTGGAGTAACCACAATCTGAGGAACTGTATTAAAGGGTCACAGCACTAAGAAGGTTGAGATCCACTGCTCTAGATGACGGAAAAAGAAAGAAAATGGATTATCCATCGAAACTCCAGGAAGTGAAGCTCTGCTAACTCTTAGAGTTTTACTCCAAGGAGACTCATTTTGAACTTCTAAACTCCAAAATGGTAAGAAAACTAAAGAATGTTGTATGAAGCCTTTAAGCTTGTAATACTTTATTATAACAGCTACAGAAAAATCATTCATAGGACTAAGTGATCTTAGACAAATTGCCAAACTCCTCAGAGTCTTATCTACAGAATTATTTTTTATTGTTTCTTTTAGTTTTTGAGATTATAATTTAACTGCATAATTTTTACCTTTCTTGTCCTCTCCCCAAACAGTCCCATATTCTTCTTGTTTTTTTCAAGTTTATTACCTTTTCTTTCATTAATTAGTGCCACATATATAAATATATATGTACATACATACATATCCTTAAATACATAAGTACAAGCTACTATGTCTATATAATGTTAGTTGTATGCATGTTTGTACAGTTAATCACTTTATGTTGGATATCTAATTGTTAAACACTTCCCTGGAGAAAAATTATCTTGCTCCCTTTGCATTCCCTAGTTACCTTTAGTTCTCTGTATAGGACTGAGGCTCCCTGGGACTTGTCTTATCCTACAACATGTCTGTTATCCTTGCTCAGCTCCTGTCTAGGTAGTGTGGTAGTTTGGATGATAATGGTTCCCATAGGCTCATATACTTAAATGTTTGGTTACCAGATAGTAAACACCTTAGGGATATAGGAAGGTGTTATGTGGGTTTAGATTTCAAAAATTCATATCAGACCCTCTCTCCTGTATCTCTGCATGTAACTTAAGGATAAGATATTAGCTTTTATATCATCCTTAAGTGCCATGCCTTCTTACCTACTAATAAGCTTCCAACCATTGTGGTAATGAACACACCCTCTAAAAATAAGGAAAGTCCCAACTAAATGCTTTCTTTTATAAGTTTCCTTGGCCATTTTGTCTTTTCATAGCAGTAGTATTGTGAGAAAAACCTAGCAAAGAGTATCAAATGAACACTCTTCAGGCTGAACAAAAAGTAGTTATTGTAGGTCTTTGACTCAGTGGGTTTCTTGATCAAATTATGTGTTCTTATTCTTACAGTTTTTAAAGTTCTATGTTCAAAAATCACATCCTGGTTGCCACATTTAAGTTAGAAGAAAGTGAAAGTACAGTGCAAAAAATTTGCAAGGTTTGTACACTTAAGTATTTCCACTCAGGGACTTTCCCAGCCATATGCTAGAACTATTTACTTAGTTTCCCCTCCCCCTTTTTGGCATGTGAGCTAGGTGTTTTTTCCTGTTTGGGCAGGCATTGATGAGTATATGCTCACAAAAGGGGTGGCAATGCCTGAATGGTGGTTCTATCATGGTGTCAGTTGTGCTAATTTCTGGGTGCCTACTAAGATCTGAGTGACTATCATAAAAGAACAACAACTAAGAAAGGCAGTCATGTTAGTGAGACTCTATAGGGATCCTAGGAGATACAATCTAACAGATAACTCCCTGTTTCTCAAGCTCTTATAATGTTTATGGTATTTCTCTCACAATGATCTCTGAACTTTAAGTGAGTGTAAGAGTTGTATTATAGATGTCTAAATTGGAACAAGGTTCCACAACTCTACATTTTGGTTGGTCACAGAACTCTGTGATGGTCTATCTGTTATTTGATATGGAGTTAACACTACACTTATCTGTGGAAATAAGAACAAATGTTTATGATTTAGTTAAGTATTATGATGGTTTAGTGAAGTGAGGTTGCAGGCAGGTTTAACTTCAAGATTCACGACTTAGACAATGATTGCTTGCTTTGTTTGGAAGATTCTCAGTGCCTTCTGGCATGATGGATCTAGTTCTCAGGGATAGAGTTCAGGTCAGTTCCCTATCCGGGGCTTCTGGGAATTGTGTCTTCAGGTCCACGATGTCTTCAGTGATTAAAAACTAACCTTCCACCTCTGGAGGCAGCTAAAAGCAACAACAATATCCTGTAATGTGGGAGTTTCTTGGACAACCAGATCAACAACTCCAAAGAGAGATTCTTATGCCTGGTACTGGAGTTTTTGCTAGTCTTTAGTTCTTAGAGGGAGCATTTTCAGCTCCAATGAAAAATTTGCATTTAACTAAGTCTTAAAATGTATGCAACCATTTTGATGTATTATAGGCAATTTAGGAAGTTTGTAATTTAATTCCTTATGACTATTCATACATCCTTGCTGATATTTCACCTCATTCTCTCTTTCTGTTTATATTCTTCGCTGTTCCTAATTAGAGCTCTCTTGATTTTCTCATTCTGCCCATCAAATCGCAGGTATTCTGCTATTTCCCTTTCTACTGCTTCTACAACCCAAGTATGGTCCTTTTTTACTTTTCTGATTTCTGTAGTTACTTTAAGATAGACATTTACATCTGAACATGTGTGGCTAAGAGTCTCAGGTGAAAGAAACCATGTGATGTTTGTCTTTCTATATCTGGATCACTTTAGTTGGTGTAATCATACAACACATTATTCATTCTTCACAAAATACTTTAAGTTATTCTAATTTTATGCATCAGAAAACTAAGCCTTTAGAAGATTCATTTCAAAGTTCTCATTTATAATAAAAAGTGAATTTTTTACTAACACAATTACTTCCCTAATATCTCTTAGTTGTAATAAGAATCACTGAATGCCACAATATGATGCTAATATATGTCTGATTTACAATGTAGCTGAGAATGAACTTAAAATTTTTCATAAAATAAAATAAACGTTTATATTGATCTTATAAGTGAAATATTATATCCTTCTCTTCCATACACTCTTAATTTGCCTGTATCTTTGCCACAATTTTATTTTCCTTATGGTGTTTCCTAACACCATAAAGTTATGAGAATGATTTTCTGCAAATATAAACTAAAGGATGACATTCCTTGAGTCAAAAAATCTGTACAATTTTTTCAAGGCTGGCAGTACATTGCAAAGAATGCTGTGTGAAACTGTTAATGCCTATACATTGAATTCTTTGTTGAGCTCCATGTTCACAAATGTATAATACATAAGCTTTGTTTAAAGCACTCGGTATTTCCAAATGATACTCTTTAGCTGGATACATTTCAATAGGCTATTCTTTTTTTATTTTAATTTTTAAATGACTTTATTTGCAAAACAAAGATAAATGTACAGATTTTAAACATTTTTTGCTTAAAATTATACATTTTTGTCAGTACTGTTTTTTCAGACATTAGAATAAATTTTACATAAAACCATGTGAATATGATTTTTAGTCAGTACTTGATTTTTTTCAAGGGCTTGACAGTATGCATTGAAAACCAACTAGTTGCAATAAGCATAAAGTACATGCAAAACAAAATGCAACATAGAAATAGTCAAAGTCTTCTTGTTTTGTGAATATATGTATATTTTTTGTTTTCTTTATTTCTTGGACTTCATACAGTCTGTGAGTTGTTTCTGGGGGAGTGCAAGCCACTGGGGTTAGCATCCCACTATCAGTGACTGCATATTATGTCTGTTCTTTTGTGACTGGGTTATCTCACTCAGGATGATCTTCTCTAGATGCAGCCATTTTCTTAAGAATTTGGTTAAGTCATTGTTTCTGGTGGCTGAGTAGTATTCCATTGTGTATATGTACCACAATTTTTGTATCCATTTGTCTTCTGAAGGACATCTAGGTTCCTTCCAGCTTCTGGCTATTATAAATAGAGCCGCTATGAACATTGTGGTGCATATATCTTTGTTGTGTATTAAAGTGTCTCTGGGGTATATGCCCAGAAGTGGAATAGCTGGGTCTTCAGGTAGTACTATATCCAATTTTATGAGGTATCGCCAGACAGATTTCCAGAGTGGTTGTATTAGCTTGCAATTACACCAAGAGTGGAGAAGTGTTCCTCTTTCTCCGCAGCCTCGCCAGCATCTGCTGTCATCTGAGTTTTGGATCTTGGCCAATCTGACTGGTGTGAGGTGGAATTTTAGGGTTGTTTTGATTTGCATTTCCCTGATGGCTAAGGATGTCGAGCACTTCCTCAGATGTTTCTCGGACATTCGGTGTTCCTCAACTGAAAAAGATTTGTTTAGCTCTGTACCCCATTTTTTAATAGGGTTATTTGATTCTCTGGTGTCTAGTTTTTGAGTTCCTTGTACACCTTGGATATTAGGCCTCTCTCTGATGTGGTGTTGGTAAAGATCTTTTCCCATTCTGTTGGTTGCCGTTTTGTTTTCTTGACGATGTTTTTAGCCTTACAAAAACTTCGCAATCTCATTAAGTCCCATTTGTTAATCTTTGACCTTAGAGCTTGAGCCATTGGTGTTTTGTTCAGGAAATATTCTCCTGTGCCTATGTGTTCTAAGGTTTTCCCTACTTTCTCATCTAATAGTTTCAGTGTTTCTGGTTTAATGTGGAGATCTTTAATCCACTTACACTTGAGCTTTGTACAAGGAGATAAGAATGGGTCTATTTTCATTCGTTTGCATGTTGAGTGCCAGTTGGACCAGCACCATTTGTTGAACAGGCTGTCTTTTTTCCATTGAATGTTTACTGCTCCTTTGTCAAAAATCAGGTGACCATATACATGAGGGCTTATTTCTGGATCTTCTATTCTATTCCATTGATCCCCATGCCTATTTCTGTACCAGTACCATGCAGTTTTCAGCACAATTGCCTTGTAATATAGCTTGAGGTCAGGGATAGTGATTGCCGCAGATTTTTTCTTGTTGTTGAGGATGGATTTTGCTATTCTAGGTCTTTTGTTATTCCACATGAAATTGCACATTGATCTTTCCAATTCCATGAAGAACTGGGTTGGTATTTTGATGGGGATTGCATTGAATCTGTAGATTGCTTTTGGTAGGATGGCCATTTTTAAGATGTTGATCTTTCCAATCCATGAGCATGGGAGATCTTTCCATTTTCTGAGATTCTCCTCAATTTCTTTCTTTAGAGGTTTGAAGTTCTTGTCATACAGGTCCTTCACTTGCTTAGTTAGAGTCACACCAAGGTTTTTCATAGATTTGTAACGATTGTGAAGGGTACCTTTTCCCTAATTTTTTTCTCCACATGTTTGTCCTTTGAGTATAGGAAGGCTACTGATTTGTTTGAGTTAATTTTGTATCCGGCCACTTTGCTGAACATGTTTATCAGCTGTAGGAGTTCTCTGGTGGAACTTTTGTGGTCACTCAAGTGCACTATCATGTCATCAGCAAAGAATGATGTTTTTATCTCTTCCTTTCTGATTTGTATCCCCTTGATCTACTTTTGCTGTCTAATTGCTCCAGCCAGGACTTCCAGTACTATGTTGAATAGGTAGGGAGAGAGTGGGCAGCCTTGTCGAGTCCCTGATTTTAGTGGGATTGCTTCAAGATTCTTGCCATCAAGTTTGATGTTGGCTGTTGGTTTGCTGTATATTGCTTTTATTATGTTTAAATATGGGCCTTGGATTCCTGTTTTTTCCAGAACTTTTAACATGAAGGGGTGTTGGATTTTGTCGAATGCTTTCTCAGCGTCTAGTGAGATGACCATGTGATTTTGGTCTTTAAGTTTGTTTATATGGTGGATTACATTGATGGATTTCCTTATGTTAAACCATCCCTGCATCCCAGGGATGAAGCCTACTTGGTCATGATGAATGATGGTTTTGATGTGTTCTTGGATTCGGTTGGCAAGGATTTTGTTGAGTATTTTTGCATCAATTTTCATAAGTGAGGTTGGTCTGAAGTTCTCTTTCCTTGTAGGGTCTTTGTGTGGCTTAGGTACGAGGGTTATTTTAGCCTCAAAAAATGAGTTGGGTAATATTCCATCTGATTCTATCTTTTGGAATAGTTTGGCAAATATTGGTGTTATATCCCCAATAAATGTCTGATAAAATTCTGCACTGAACCCGTCTGGACCTGGGCTTTTTTTGGTTGGGAGGCTTTTGATGACTTCTTCTATTTTTTTAGGTGTTATAGGGTTATTTAGATTGTTACTTGGTCCTGGTTAAACTTTGGGACCTTGTATCTGTCTAGGAATTCGTCCATTTCCTCCAGATTTTACAATTTTGTGGAGTATAAGTTTTTGTAGTAGGATGTGATGATTTCTTGAATTTCCTTAGATTCAGTTGTCATGTCACCAGTTTCCTTTCTGATTTTGTTAATTTGGATATTCTCTCTTTGCCCTTTAGTTAGTCTGGCTAGGGGTGTATCAATCTTGTTGATTTTCTCAAAGAACCAACTCTTTGTTTTGTTGATTTTTTCAATGGTTTTTTTTTTTTTGTTTCTATTTGGTCTATTTCTGCCCTAATTTTGATTATTTCTTGCCATCTACTCTTTTTGGGTATATTTGCTTCATTTTGTTCTAGGGCTTTTAGCTGTGCTGTCAGGTTGCTGATGTGAGTTCTCTCTAGTTTCTCATTGGAAGCACTTAGGGCTATGAGTTTTCCTCTAAATACTGCTTTCATTGCATCCCATAGGTTTGGGTATGTTGTGTTATCGTTTTCGTTAAATATTAGAATGTCCTTAATTTCTTTCTTTATTTCTTCTTTGACCTTGCTATCCTTTAACAGAGCATTGTATAGTTTCCATGTGTATGTGGGCATTTTGTTGTCTTTGTTGTTGTTAAAGACCAGCCGTAGACCATGGTGATCTGAGAGGATGCATGGGAGTATTTCAATCTTCTTATAATGATGAAGGCTCGTTCTGTGTCCAATTATGTGGTCAATTTTCGAGAAGGTGCCATGGGGTGGTGAGAAGAAGGTGTATTCTTTTACTTTAGGATAATATGTTCTGTACATATCTATTAATTCTAGTTGGTTCAAAGTCTCTGCTAGTTTTGCAGTGTCCTTGTTCAGTTTCTGTTTCCCTGATCTGTCCATTGGTGAGAATGGGGTATTATAGTCTCGCACTATTATTGTGTGAGGTGAAATGTATTTTTTGAGCTTTAGTAGAGTTTCTTTTATGAATGTGGGTGATATTTTTATTTGGAGCATATATGTTAAGGATTGAGAGTTCCTCCTGACAGATTTTTCCGGTAATGAGTAAAAAGTGTCCTTCTTTATTTTTTTTTTGATAACTTTTGGTTGGAAATTTACTTTATTTGATATTAGAATAGCCACTCCAGCTTGCTTCTTGGAGCTGTTTGCTTGGAAGTTTTTTTCCCACCCTTTTACTCTGAGATAGTGTCTGTCTCTGTCTCTGAGATGAGTTTCCTTTATGCAGCATAAGGCTGGATTTTGTTTATGTATCCAGTCTGATAGTCTATGTCTCTTTATTGGGGAGTTGAAACCATTTATGTTAATAGATATCAAGGAATAATTGTTTCTGTTTCCTGCCATTTTTGCTTTTTTGAGTTGAGTTGTGTCTGTGTTTTTTTCTTCTTTTAGTTTTCTTGTTTAGGAGTTTTCTTGTTTTTACTAGGCTGTATTGTCCCTCCTTGTATTGGGTTTTCCACCTATAATTCATTGTAGTGCTGGGTTTGTGGTCAGATATTGTGTGAATTTTGATTTGTCTTGAAATATTTTTGTCTCTCCATCGATGGTGATTGATAGTTTTGCTAGGTATAGCAGCTTGGGCTGGCACTTGTGCTCTCTTAAGGAGTGCATGATGTCTGTCCAGGCTCTTCTAGCTTTCATAGTCTCTGTTGAAAAATCGGGTGTGAGTCTGATTGGTCTGCCTTTATATGTTACCTGACCTTTTTCCCTTATTGCTTTTAGTATTCTATCTTTACTTTGGGCACTTGATGTTTTACTATTATGTGTCGGGAGGTATTTCTTTTCTGGTCCAACCTATTTGGAGTTCTGAAGGCTTTTTTTATGCTTGTGGTCATCTCATTCTTGAGGGTAGGAAAGTTTTCTTCTATGATTTTGTTGAATATATTTACTGTGCCTCTTAGTTGATACTCTTCTTCCTCTTCTGTTCCTATTTTCCTTAGGTTCGGTCTTCTCATTGTGTCTTGTATTTCCTGGACATTTTGGGTTAGGAGCTTTTTGTTTTTTGCATCTTCTCTGGCTGTTTTGTCTTTGTTTGCAATGTTGTCTACTGCCCCTGAGATTCTCTCCTCAATCACTTGTAATCTGTTGGAAATGCTTGCTTCTGTGACTCCTGATTTCTTTTTTTTGGTGTTCTGACTCTAGGGTTATCTCTTTTAGTGGTTTCTTTATTGTGTCAATTTCTGTTTTAATTTCCCTCTTCCATTCCTTTATTTCTTTGGTTCTGTTTTTCTATCGTTCTTTGAGATCTTTGAGTGTTTTTCTTGTTTCTTCTTTAAAAGCTTCTGAATCTTTTTGCTTTTCCTCCCTTTCTTGTTTAAGTAACTCTATCAGCGTCTTGAGGCATGATTTCAGGTCTGTGACTTCTTTCTCTGGAGTGTTTGGAATTCCGATGTTTGCTACTATCGGAGAGCTGGGTTCTGGTGTTGCTAGCTTGTCTTGGTTTCCTTGGGATATACTCTTCCTCTTTCCTCTTGCCATTTTGTTGTCAGTGATATGTTGTTGCCTTTCCCTTGTATCTGGTCTGTGTCCCTGGTACACTTTCCGTGTGCACTTTGCAGAGATCTCTCTACTCCCCGGCAGCCCAGGTTCCGGGTGGCAGCTGGGCCAGGCTCCGCTCTGCGTCTTGAAGTCGCCTCCGGGTGGGAACAGACATTCCTAAGATCTGTTCCTGGTCAGAGATGCTCAGCCTCTCCGAGCCACCTTTCCGGCTGGCAGGTGGGCCAGGCTCCGCTCTGCGTCCTGAAGTCGTTCCGGGTGGGAACAGAAGTTCCTAAGATCTGTTCCCGGTCACTGGATCAGGGAGGACAGGGCAGGTCAGGGCAGGGGGTGCCCTTTCCGTGTGCACTCCGCAGAGATCCCTCTGCTCCCCAGCAGCCTAGGTCTTCCACTCTCCAGTTGCTCAGCCTGTATGAGCCGCCTTTCTGGCTGGCAGTTGGACCAGGCTCCGCTCTGTGTCCTGAAATCATCTCCGGGTGGGAACAGAAGTTCCTAAGATCTGTTCCCGGTCACAGTTGCTCAGCCTGTACGAGCCGCCTTTCTGGCTGGCAGTTGGACCAGGCTTCGCTCTGTGTCCTCAAGTCGTCTCCGGTTGGGAACCGAAGTTCCTAAGATCTTTTCCATGTCACAGTTGCTCAGCCTGTACGAGCCGCCTTTCCAGCTGGCAGTTGGGCCAGGCTCTGCTCTGCGTCCTGAAGTCGTCTCCGGGTGGGAACAGAAGTTCCTAAGATCTGTTCCCGGTCACTGGATCGGGGAGGACAGGGCAGGTCAGGGCAGGGGGTGCCCTTTCCGAGTGCACTCCGCAGATTTCCCTCTGCTCCCCAGCAGCCTAAGTCTCCCACTCACCAGTTGCTCAGCCTGTACGAGCCGCCTTTTCGGCTGGCAGTTGGGCCATGCTCTGCTCTGTGTCCTGAAGTCGTCTCCGGGTGGGAACAGAAGTTCCTAAGATCTGTTCCCGGTCACTGGATTGGGGAGGACAGGGCAGGTCAGGGCAGGGGGTGCCATTTCCGTGTACAGTTCGCAGAGATCCCTCTTCTCCCCAGCAGCCTAGGTCTCCCACTCACCAGTTGCTCAGCCTGTATGAGCCACCTTTCTGGCTGGCAGTTGGGCCAGGCCCCGCTCTGTGTCCTGAAGTCGTCTCCGGGTGGGAACAGAAGTTCCTAAGATCTGTTCCCGGTCACTGGATCGGGGAGGACAGGGCAGGTCAGGGCAGGGGGTGCCCTTTCCGTGTGCAGTCCACAGAGATCCCTCTCCTCCCCAGCAGCCTAGGTCTCCCACTCACCAGTTTCTCAGCCTGTCAATATGCTATTCTTATGCCAAGATTTTTATTAATTCTCTTTTCAAAATATAGAAATGCTTTAAATTCTATTTGGTGGTACATAAGGTAAATTGACTGGCCTGATAATTTGGCTTTTGTAAAATGGAAATATCTTTTCTTTTCAGCTCTCAGCTCTCTGTATTTTCATTAGAATGTATTCTAACTAGTTTCTGGTTATATTATATACCCATGTACAAGTTGCCTCATTCTATCTTTGCTTGCTGTTTTACTCCTAGAAGCCTTATTGGACATTTTTTCACTTCATATTTATTCTTCTTGGATATCCAGTTTAGGTGTTGCTGGCTTTAGAGTTATATTCTCTGCTTGCATTAAACATCCTTGACTGCCTTTATATAGTCAAACGATACCTCTCCATGTCTTAGAAACTCTTTTGCCATGTTCAATCTTTTTCTTTTCTTTTCTTTTTTTTTTTTTTTTTTTGATCGACTTTATTTTTAAAAACAAAGATAAATGAACAAATTTTAAGCATTTTTGAATAAAAGTATACAAATACATTTTTGTCAGTGTTTGGCTTTTTTTTTCAAAGGTTTGATAGTGTGCATTAAGGTCTTACTAGTTACAATGAGCATAAAATACATGTAAAACAGGATGTTAACCAGAATTAGTCAAAGTTTTCTTGGTGTGTAAGGATTGAGCATACTTATTTTATCTTTTCTTTTTCTTTTTTTTTTTCTTGAACTTCAAACAGTCTGTGTGTTGTTTCTGGGGTGTTCAGAGCGTTCTGGTGTTAGTATCCCATTATCAGTGACTGCATATTATGTCTGTTCTCTTGTGACTGGGTTATCTCACTCAAGATGATATTCTCTAGATGCAACCATTTTCTTAAGAATTTCCTTGAGTCATTATTTCTGATAGCTGAGTAGTACTCAACTGTGTAAATGTACCACAATTTTTGTATCCATTCATCTACTGAAGGACAGCTGGGTTCTTTCCAGCTTCTGGCTATTATAAATAGAGCTGCTATGAACATTGTGGTGCACCTGTCTTTCTTGTATATTGGAGTGTCTCTGGGGTATATGCCCAGAAGTGTAATAGCTGGATCTTCAGGTAGTACTATGTCCAATTTTCTTAGGAATCGCCAGACTGATTTCCAGAGTGGTTGTATCAGTTTACAACCCCACCAACAGTGGAGAAGTGTTCCTCTTTCTCCACATCCTCGTCAGCATCTGCTGTCATCTGAGTTTTGGATCTTGGCCAATCTGACTGGTGTGAGGTGGAATCTCGGGGTTATTTTGATTTGCATTTCCCTGATTGTTGTGTCGACCAGCAAGGAAGACATGATACTCCGGATTTTTCTCAACAGCCTTTATTCAGGAACACCTCAATGCTGATATGGGGACCCTGAGTGCCGAGAGCACCCTACATTTATCTTGCTCTGACTGAGGTTATGTGACTTTTTTTCTGGGGATTGGCAGAGCAGGGTTCACCTTATTAGCATAATGCCTTGTGGGCGTGTTTGGTGCCAGAAGTGGTTATGTACATGGGCAGTCAGGTTGTTTATTTCTAACCAATCCCAATATCGTAGCCATTTTGGTAGGCTGGCCGAGCCGCTCCTTACATCTCCCCCTTTTTTTATTTTGTTTAAGAGCTGGTCTAGACCCAGGAAATGGGACACTGATATCATGGTTCCTGTCTTATAGGTCATTCCCCAAAATACTTGGCCTTACCTCTCTTTGGGTCACCCTATCGCCACTGGGCCCAGTGTATTAGGTTGGTCCAAGCCCTGCGAAAAGTTGCCCATCTCTGGATACTCGGGATTTTTTGTGTTGGTAATGTTTCTTGAACTGGCCTAGGGTGAACTTCATAATCCTTTAGGAAGGCCAGCCATATGCTGGGGAAGTCACCGTTTTCAATGGCATTCATGGCTTGATAAACTACCGCTTTATATGAGGCTTGTTCTTTTTTCAATTTTCAAAGGAACCAAAGACACACTCCACATCCCAGGAGGACAATCAGACCCCATGAGATCATTTCTGCCCATTCTTTAATAAAGAAAAATGCATTGGTAATCCAAGACATTAAGTCTCCCAATGTGACTGAATCAAGTCTGATGTTATTCAGGACTGCAATCTGCATTAGGAGCTGTCTCGAAAGTTGTTCTGCTCTCAGGGACCAATTTCCTTGTTAGTAATTGGAGAAGTCTTTTCTCTGCTGAGAAGACTGAGAAAAGTTAGCTGACAAAGGAGTAACACACAAGCTTTTGCGGGAGGACGCACAGGATAACTGGATCATACAATATAAGGCATCGACCTGATCCTGCAATAAATCAATTCTTTGGTTGGCCAATAATAGGCCAGAGGCCAAATGAGTGTTACATTCTTCTTGAATTTTTTGTGCTGTAGAAATCCTTTCTACAATTTTATTTATAACTTCAGCAGCCTGAACCTGTTGTGTCATGGCTATAGCGGCTGTTGTAGCTGCCACTGCAGATATCGCAATAGCAGTGACAATGGCTGGTGTAATTCCAAAATCTCTCTCTTTTTTTTTCTTAACAACTAAACAATAGGAAAATCATTTGCTTCTACTTCAACTGGGATAGGGACAAAAGTGGGGATTTTCACTACTACTGCAGTATCATTTGATCCATCCCAACACTCAGCCAAGAAGCACGACACTGAAGAATCATTCCAATTCAATGCATCCTGACTAACATTGTTATGAGAAAGAAAAAATGTGGTCTAGCACATACAGGAGCCCTACTTTCAGAAGCATTGCACAATACCTGATTGACTCTTATGTTATCCAATGTCCCATTTTTACGGGTCACTGAGATATTTTTTAGTTTGAAATTCTCTCCTAACCTCTTGACAAAAGAGGTTAATGATGTAAATGCTCCTTGTTCATTGGAGAGTGTCCACTGATATCAGGGATAAAGATTTTGAGGTCCAGTTATATTTGACCTTGGCTTAAAGATGGCCTTATTTAAGAGGTGGGATAAATTCGAACTCTGTTAAGAACTTCTTCTTCCAATCTTGGACTTTGACATGGAGCAAAGTCAGGGGGAAATTCTTTATATGGTTGGCAGATAGGTAGGACTCTATGTAAGGTGGAATTGTTTAATGTGAGGTTACCCATAGCAGGGTGTGATGGAATACTGCAATTGTGTGTAATCATCAGTGTCGTCACATTAAGATCACTGGAGCTATCAACGGGTGTATCACCCCTACCAGAGGATGCTCCAGAGATAATTTGTGTCAAAGCCTCTAGCATGATTCTGGTGCCCATATCGGTATTACTTATGGGATCAAGCCACTCAGCCAGTGTGGCTCTTCATAGCTAGACACAGGGCAAAGAAGAGTTTGTGACTGTAAAGTACAGGGTATGTGTAAGAGAAAGATTGGTAGCACTATATTTCTGGGGCTTCTGTCCATTAGGCACTATGCAAGGAGTATCTCTTGAACATGAGGTAGAAAAGAAGGTTGGTAGGACAGTAGAATTGCTGTGAATTGGCATAGTCACTGGCCAGGACCTAGAAATAGCCCAATAGGTGGCTGAATCAGTCTGTGTTACCATTACCAATATCAGGAGGAGATGTAGTTGCATCTTTAAGAGGAATGGGAGGCACTTTCTGGGTCAAGTGTTCCGGTACCCAAATCAGATCCTCCTTGTCCTGTGGGAAAACACAAACAGCTCCCCTAGATCTTGAGATCATGAGATCTGGGACACACCATTTATTTGTTAGAACATCCTTCCATTTTACATCCATAGCTGTTACAGGTATAATGGCTGCAAGCCAATCTGTGGCAGTACAACCATGCGTGTCCAAAATTAAAAAAATTAAAGTAAAGAGGGCTATTGAAAGTTGTTCTTTTGGTGTTCGGCCATATGCAATTCCCTCCTTTTGCTTTTGTATAAATTCTTTTAAAATACGATGTGCTCGTTCTACAATCCCTTGTCCTTGGGGGTTGTATGGCAGACCTGTGGTATGCTGAACCTACAGGGATTGACAAAAGGCCTGAAATGACTTTGTTGTATAAGCAGGGCCATTATCAGTTTTAAGGCAATCAGGCTTACCCCAGGCTGCCCATGCTTCTAAGTAATGGCTTATGACATTGCAAGCCTTTTCTCAAGTTGACAAAGTGGCATGTATGATGCCTAAGCAGGTGTCAATCAAATCATGAGCGTATTTAAGATTCCCAAATTGTGATATGTGTGTGACATCCATTTGCCAAAGTTTTAGAGAAAGCAGCCCACGAGAATTAATTCCCACCTGAGGGGGGTAATGAAATTGAACACAGGGCAGCACAGCACCCTGTAGCCCTGGGAATCTTGAATTTAAGTTGGAGGGTACGAACAGGCACATGGAATTGCCGATGAAATTCTATGGTAGAGTCAACTGGGGTAGCAGGGAAAATAAATTCTCTGCGGGTGCTAGAGTCTACTATAACATTATTGTTTGCCATGGGGCCAGGTAAAGTAGTGTGGGTGCGAATATGTTGGATATGAAATTTATTTTTTCTATTCCAGATCAATTTCTGCAGCTCCGAAAGAATGTCACTTACAGTACTGGATGACCTAATTGGACCTGTAATTTCGAGGGTACGTACTGCATTGACCACATAAGCAGAATCAGAAATAAATTAAAAGCATGTTGAAATCTTTTAAAAACCTCCAACACAATTTTACATTCAGTAATTTGAGGAGTTCCAGGAATGTATTGAATTAAAACTGGTTTCTGAGATTCAATCATGTAAGCGCCCACACCAGTCTTAGAGTCATCAGTGTATATGTCTAGAGCTCCAGGCAGAGGTTTTGAAGCAGTAACTTTTGAAAAAATAACTGGATGCACAGTAAAAATTTGCAATAGAGGGTTCTTTTGGATAGTGATTATCAAATTCTCCATTAAAACTGTAGCACAAGATGGCCCAGTCATCTAACAAGGCGCTTAATGTTTCTATTTGGACTGCAGTATAGGGTAATATTATCTTTTTGGGTGAACATCCAAAGTGTAAGATACAGGATTTAATGCCTATCATATCCAACTGGGCTATAGCAGAAGGATAATACTCAAGAGTCTTGCAAGGAGAAGTGTGAGGGTGAATCCAAAGAAGCGGTCCTTCTTGCCATATTACACTGGTAGGCTGGTGGGGGGTCTTCAGAATGCATAAGAGGAGCTCTTCCTCCTTTATATACCGCTTCAACATTGCCTTTTCTTATGCTTTTTCTATCTTTGTTAGGGAGAAATGGGCTCCCACAATTAACTCACGGAGAGAGGTAAGATGGGAATCCCCTTTTAAAACATCATATAATGGAGTTCTATATTAGGCATAGGCAAATAAGGTCAGAGCCAATTTATATCTCCCAATAACTTTTGGAAATCAATTGGGGTTTTAGGCAATATTTCATGTGGGGAAATTTTTGCTCCTAAATATTCCCCGACTATCTCTAGCTGAATCTTTTTGGGTGCTATATACAGGTGGTAAGTCTTGAGCACCTGAACCATCTTTGAATATGCAGTTTGCAGCAGGTTATGGTCTTCAGCCGAGAGTAAGACATTGCCCATGTAATGGACTATTCTTACTCTTGGGAATTGATCACGTATGGGCTGCAATGCCTGTCCCACATATAGTTGACACATGGTAGGGCTGTTGGCCATGCCCTGGAGTAGGACTACCCACTGATAACGTTTATCAGGTTCTTCATTGTTTACAGAGGGTACAGTAAATGCAAAGAGCACACTATCTTGTGTGGCGAGAGGAATGGAGAAAAAGCAGTCCTTAATGTCCATGATAATCATGGGCCATCCGGCCGGAATGCTGGAAAGCAAAGGCAACCCCCTCTGTATGGGGCCCATGAGTTGCATCTGGGCATTGATAGCCCTAAGATCATGTAACAGACACCATTTTCCTGATTTTTTCTTAATAACAAAAATTGGTGTATTCCATGGTGATCTGGATGGTATAATATGTCCTAACTGTAATTGTTTTGAGATCAATTCTTTTGCTGCTAACAGTTTTTCAGAGGACAGTGGCCATTGAGGAGCCCATATGGGCTCCTCCGTTTTCCACATAATGGGTATGCCTTCCTCAACAGCCCCTAGGAAAAACCCAGTCCCTTCCTATTTTGTTTTTGTAGAGGCAGTATTGGTTCTACCCGGCCTTGCAAATTTTTTCCTAAACTTTTACCGGGTACGTATACCATGCCCGTAATCATATCTGTGGCTTGTGGGAAATAATCATTTGTTAGTCTCATATTCAGATCAACTAGAACATCTTTACCCCATAGTGTTACTGGAATGCCTATAACGTAGGGGTAAACTTTCCAGTCTTCCCTTCTGTATCTCTCTGTGTTAACTCTTTAGAACTCACCAAAGGGGCATCTTCATATCCCAGGCCACGCAGTGCTTGGGAAGAAGGTTGTGTGGGCCACTTTGGAGGCCAATCATGAGTAGAGATGATACTACAATCTGCTCCTGGGTCTAGCAAGTCAAGGAATGACCGACCTTCCACATTTAGTGTCAGCATGGGACAATCATTCAGTTCTAATGACATAAAGGCAACCCAGGAACCTGTGGATCCTAGGCCTTTATCTCCTCTAATTTTATTTTCTGCAGGGAAGTGCTTGTGTAGACTGGGTAAAAGCAACAACTGTGCAATTCTATCACCTGGGGAGATGGCAGTGATCCCTTGGGGAGATGAAACTAGGATCTTAACTGTACCTTTATAGTTGGGGTCAATTACTCCGGGTATAATATGTAAGCCTTTTAGGGCGGAGGACGAACGTCCCAACAGTAATCCAACAGTATCTTTTGGAAGAGGTCCTTTGAAGTTTGTTTCTATGGGCTGAACTCCCATTTGGGGGGTTAATATGAGTCTAGTGGTGGAGTGAAGGTCCAATCCTGCGGAGACCTTAGTGGCTCTCCTCGGCCCTACGGATGATGGAGAGATGGCCAGGACCCCTGTGCATTCTGTCCTAGTCCACTGTCCTGTATAGCCCCATATATTTGGGGGCCCTGGGTTCGTGGGTTCCGCTGCCCATCTTTTGGCCGTGCACCATCATATGCTGCTGTTAGAAGTTTACCATTTAGGTCTTTTACTGACCTACATTCATTTGCCCAGTGGTTCCTCTTTTTACACCAGGGGCATAGTCCTGGCTGCTCATGTCCATCCTGGCTTCTATTCTTTTCTGGGCATTGTTTTCGATATTGCCCCTTGCAGCCACATTTAAAACACAGATCTAAGGCGGGGGTTTTTCTCAGCTGTACCACAGCGGTGGCTAAGCCAGCATTAGTCAAAGGTCTTCCTATTTCTCTGCATACTTTCATCCATACCTCAAGGACTTTATGTTTATAAGGAGTTATAGCCGCTCTGCATTCCTTAGTATATTGCGCATAGACCAGCTGTTTAATAAGAGGCATAGCTGTATCAGGGTCTCCAAAAATTTTTGCGGCGGCCACTAACATGAGGACCACAAAGTCTGAGAATGGTTCTGTGGGTCCTTGTAGAACCTTAGTAAGTTTCCCAGAGACTTCTCCCCTATTAGGCAATGCTTTCCATGCTTTGGTGGCTGGCTATATCATTTATTTGAGCATAAACCTGTTCTGGATAGGCAGTCTGATCAAGGGCGAACCTCCCCTGTCCTAATAGCAGGTCAGCATCCCAATGTATTTGTGGGTCTACCCCGGACGCTAAATTAATAGCCATTGAGCATTAGCATACTCAAAGAGGTAAGACTTCCAATCTAAGTACTGACCTGAAGTCAAACAAGCCCTTGCTACCCCCCCCCCCCAGTCTGAAGGAGTGAGGCAATATCTGGCAAGGGATTCTACCTGAGCCAGAACAAAAGCTGCATTAACCCCATAGGTTCTAACAGATTCTGCCAGTTGCTTTATGGCCTTAAAATCAACTGGTTCATGATAACGTTGTCCAATGACATCTAGAAAAACTGGGAAACTCAACCCCATCTCCTTCAAGACCTCTGGGCAGAAGGAAGTGCCCTTGGTAGGTAATTACATGTTGTGGATTAAATGGTGGTGCTGTTGGTACAATTGTCCTTTTATCTGGCTGTTTATGCTGCCACACTGCATTGGCACAAGGCCAATCTGGGTCATATCATTCTCTCTCATATTGGGCTGCCTCCTCCTCAAGGTCGGCTTCCTCCTCGCCACTAAGTTCAAAATCGCCAGACATCCCCAATGTCAAAGCTTGTAAAGAAGGATATATCCTGCTGGTTTCTTGATCTTGATCCTTGTCTGTCTGCATTTCAGGGTTTTGTTTAGTACCTTGGTCTGTAGCCCTTTTATATTTAGCCTCTTCTCTACTCTTTTAGTTACCCCTCTCCTTCTTCCCTCCTCTCTGAGTTCTTTCCTTCTCTGACATACTTTTTTGTTGCTCTACTAAGATTCTTTGCCCTGTTCTTAAAGTTTCCTCACAGTGCTTGTCCTCCAAACAAGCCTGGACCATCTTCCAAAGCGGTTTGGTTCCTGGCTTGAGTTTGGCTTCCTGATATTCCCTATCTTGGTTCTTGCTTACCTTCTCCCAGCAAATGCACTCACGCCAAGGGCAATGGCAATTTCGCAAAAAGCCAATCCAAATAACAAGAACAAAAAGAAAGACAATTAACAATCCAACTCACAGTGGATCAAATGGGCCACCATTACTAGAACTCCCGTCATTAAACTTTGGGCTGAGGCTTTTCTAGTCTCTGCTTACATCCAAATAGCTTTATTGTTTCTTTTCCATAGAACTTACCAACATTGCTGTACTGTGGCTGAAAAGTTCTGAATCCATGAGAATTTTCTCGGGTCCCCATACAGGTTACCAGTTGTCAAGCCCAACTTGACCAGCAAGGAAGACACGAAACTCCAGATTCTTCTCAACAGCCTTTATTCAGGAAAACCTCAATGCTAATACAGGGAACCCGAGTGCTGAGAGCACCCTCCTTTTATCCTTCTCTGACTGAGGTTATGTGACATGTCCCCAGGGGATTGGCTGAGTGGGGATCACCTTATTAGCATAATGCCTTGCGGGCATGTTTGGTGCCAGAAGCAGTTATGTACATGAGCAGTCAGGTTATTTCTAACCAAGACAGATGTCGGTGCCATTTTGTCAGGGCAGCCAAACTGATCCTTACACCGGATGGCTAAGGATGTCAACACTTCCTTAGATGTTTCCCAGACATTTGATATTCCTCAATTGAGAACTTTTCGTTTAGCTCTGTACCCCATTTTTAATAGGGTTGTTTGATTCTATGGTGTCTAGCTTTTTGAGTTCTTTGTATACCTTGGATATTAGGCCTCTATCTGTTGTGGGATTGGTAAAGATCTTTTCCACTCTGTTGGCTGACGTTTTGTTTTCTTGACAGTGTCCTTAGCTTACAGAACCTTTGCAATCTCATTAAGACCCATTTGTCAATCTTTGACCTTAGAGCATGAGCCATTGGTGTTCTGTTTAGGAAATTTTCTCCTGTGCCTATGTGTTCTAAGGTTTCCCCTACTATCTCATCTAATACTTTTAGTGAGCCTGGTTTAATGTACAGATCTTTGATCAATTTACACATGAGCATTGTACAAGGAGATAAGAAAGGAACTATTTTCATTCTTTGGCATGCTGACTGCCAGTAGGACCAACATGATTTGTTGAATAGGTTGTCCTTTTTCCATTGAATGTTTGCAGATCCTTTGTCAAAAATCAGGTGACCATATATGTGAGGGCTCATTTCTGGATCTTCTATTCTATTTTGTTGATCCACTTGCCTATATTTATACCAATACCTTGCAGTTGTTAGCACAATTGCCTTGTAATATAACTTGAGGTCAGGGATAGTGATTCCCGCAGATGTTTTCTTGATGTTGAGAATGGATTTTGCTATTCTAGGTCTTTTGTTATACCAGATGAAATTGCACCTTGCTCTTTCCAACTCAATGAAAAATTGGGTGGGAATTTTGATGGGGATTGCATTGACCTTTAGATTGCTTTTGGTAAAAAGGACATTTTTAAAATGTTGATCTTTCCAATCCATGAGCATGGGAGATCTTTCCATTTTCTGAGATCTTCCTCAATTTCCTTTTTTAGAGGTTTGAAGTTCTTGTCATACAGGTCCTTCACTTGCTTAGTTAGAGTCACACCAAGGTATTTCATAGTTTTTATGACTATTGTGAAGGGTATATTTTCCCTAATTTCTTTCCACGTGTTTGTCCTTTGAATATAGGAAGGCTACTGATTTGTTTGAGTTAATTTTTTATCCAGCCACTTTGCTGAACTTGTTTATCAGCTGTAGGAGATCTCTGGTATAATTTGTGGGGTCGCTTAAGTACACTATCATGTCATCTGCAAATAATAATATTTTTACTTCTTCCTTTCCAATTTGTATCCCTTTGATTTTCTTTTGCTGTCTAATTGCTCCAGCCAGGACTTCCAGTACTAGGTTGAATAAGTTGGGGTAGAGTGGGTAGCCTTGTCGACTCCCTGAATTATTGAATTGCTTCAAGTTTCCCACCGATTAGTGTGATGTTAGCTGTAGGTTTGCTGTATATTGCTTTTATTATGTTTAGGTATGTGTCTTGGATTCCTGCTATTTCCAAGACTTTTAACATGAAGGGGTGTTGAATTTTGTGAAATGCTTTCTCAGCATCTAGTGAAATGCCCATGTGTGTGTTTTTTTTTTTTTTTTTTTTTTTTTTTTTTTTTTTTTTTACTGAGTTGTTTATATGGTGGATTACATTGATGAATTTCTGTGTATTAAACCACCCTGCATCCCAGGGATGAAGTCTACTTGGTCATGGTGAATGATCATTTAGATCTGTTTTTGAATTCGGGTTGCAAGGATTTTGTTGAGTAGTTTTGCATCAATGTTCATAGGTGAGATTTTTTATGAAGTTTTCTTTCCTTGTAGGGTCTCTGTGTGGATTAGGAACGAGGTTTATTGTAGCCACAAAAAATGAGTTAGGTAGTATTCCATCTGAATCAATTTGTGGAATAGTTTGAAGAGCATTGTATTATGTCATCAATAAATATCTGATAAAATTCTGCACTGAACCCATCTGGACCTGTGCTTTTTTTGGTTGGGAGGCTTTTGATGACTGCTTCTATTTCTTTAGGTATTATGTGTTTATTTAGTTGGTTTACCTGGTCCTGGTTTAACTTTTGTACCTTGTATCTGTGTAGGACTTCATTCATTTCCTCCAGATTTTCCAACTTTGTGGAGTATAGGCTTTTGTAGTAGGATATGATGATTTCATGAATTTCCTCAGTTTCAGCAATTATTTTGCCACTTTCCTTTCTGATTTTTTTAATTTGGTAAATCTCTCTTTGCCCTCTAGTTAGTCTGGCTAAAAGATAATCAATCTTGTTAATTTTCTCAAAGAACCAGCCCTTCGTTTTGCTGAATCTTTGAATGGTTCTTTTTGTTTATAATTGGTCTATTTCTGCCCTAAGATTAATTATTTCTTGCCATCTACTCCTCTTGGGTGTATCTACTTCCTTTTGTTTTAGAGCTTTGAACTGTGCTGTCAGCTTGCTAGTGCACACTCTCTCCAGTTTCTTTTTGAAAGGATTCAGAGCTGTGAGTTTTCCTCTCAATACTGCTTTCATTGCATCCCATAGGTTTGGGTATGTTGTGTTTTCATTTTCATTGAATTTTAAAAAATCCTTAATTTCTTTCTTTCTTTATTTCTTCTTTGACCCTGCTATCATTTAATAAAGCATTGTTTAGTTTCCATGTGTATATGGGCTTTTTGTTGTCTTTGTTGTTATTTAAGACCAGCCTTAGACTATGGTAATGTGAAAGGATGCATCGGACTATTTCAAACTTCTTATATAGATTGAGGCTCATTCTGTGTCTAATTATGTGGACAATTTTTGAGAAGGTCCTATGATGTGCTGAGAGGAAGGTGTGTTCTTTTGTTTTAGGGTGATATGTTCTGTAGATATCTATTAATTACAATTGCTTCATAGTTTCTGCTAGTTTTACAGTGTCCTTGTTCAGTTTCTGTTTCCGTGATCTGTCCATTGGTGAGAGTGGGGTATTAAAGTCTCCCATTATTATTGTGTTTTTGAGCTTTAGTGGGGTTGCTTTTATGAATATGGGTGCTTTTGTATTTGGAGCATATATGGTAATGATTGAAAGTTCCTCCTTTCAGATTTCCCCTGTAATGAGTAAAAAGTGTCCTTACTTATCTTTATTGATAAATTTTGGTTGGAAATTTACTTTATTTGATATTAGAATAACCACTGCAGCTTACTTCTTGGGGCTGTTTGCTTGTAAGGTTTTTTCCCAACCTTTTACTCTGAGATAGTGTCTGTCTTTGTGTCTGAGATGAGTTTCCTGTATGCAGCAACATGCTGGGTTATATTTATATATCTAGTCTGATAGCCTATATCTTTTTATTGGGGAATTGAGTATATTTATGTTGATAAATATCACACAATAATGGTTGCTGTTTCCTGCTATTATTGCTTTTGTAGGTTGGATTAGGCCTGTGTGTCTTTCTCCTTTTGGTTTTATTGCTTAGGAGGTTTCTTGTATTTGCTAGGATATAGTTCCCCTCTTTGATTTGGTTTTCCACATATAATTCATTGTAGTTCTGGGTTTGTGGTCATATATTGTGTAAATTTAGTTTTGCCTTGGAATATCTTTGTCTGGTCATCTATGGTGATTGATAGATTTGTGTTTATAGCAGCTTGGGTTGGCACTTGTGCTCTCTTAGGGTCTGCATGATGTCTGTCCAGGCTCGTTTAGCTTTCATAGTCTCTGTTGAGAAATCAGGTGTGATTCTGATTGGTCTGCCTTTGTATGTTACATGACCTTTTTCCCTTACTGCTTTTAGTATTCTTTCTTTGCTTTGGGCCCTTGGTGTTTTGACTATTATGTGTCAGGAGGAATTTCTTTTTTGGTCCCACCTATTTGTAGTTCTGTAGGCTTCTTTTATGCTTGTGGTCATCTCATTCTTAAGGGTAGGGGAATTTACTTCTACAATTTTGTTGAAGATATTTACTGTGCCACTTAATTGATATTCTTCGCCCTCTTCTATTCTTATTATCCTTAGGTATTGTCTTCTCATTGTGTCCTGGATCTCCTGGACTTTTTGGGTTAGGAGCTTTTTGGTTTTTGCATTTTCTCTGACTGTTTTGTCTATGTTTTTCATGTTGTCCTCAGCCCCCGAGATTCTCTCTTCCATCCCTTGTAGTCTGTTGGAAATGCTTGAATCTGTGACTCCTGATTTCTTTTTTAGTATTTCTACCTCTAGGTTTGTCTCTTTTAGTGTTTTCTTTATTGTGTCTATTTCTGTTTTAAATTCCTTCTTCTAATCCTTCATCTTTTTGGTTTTGTTTCTTTTAGTTCTTTGACTTATTTGAGTTATTTTTCCTGTTTCTTCTTTATAAGCTTCTAATTTTTTATGCTTTTTCTCCTGTTCTTGTTTAAAGATCTCTATCATCATCCTGAGGTAAAATTTCAGGTTTGAGTTTTCTTTTTCTGGAGTGTTTGTCATTCTGCTGTTTGCTGTGATGGGAGAGCTGGGTTATAGTGTTGCCAGTTTGTCTTGATTTCCCTGCGGTATGTTATTTTGCTTTCCTCTTGCCATCTTGTTGTCAGTGACCTCTTCTCACCTTTCCCTTGTACCTGGCCTGTGTCCCTGGTTCTCCTCTCCTCCTGGTGGTGGATGGTCTTCACCCACATGCTGCCACCTGGGAACATAGGTCCCAATGCTAGGTTCCTGGTCTCTGGATCAAGCAGGACAGGTGCGCACTTTCTGCACACTCGGCAGAGATCTCTCTGCCCTCTGGCTAGTCTGAATCCCTTCTCACTGGGACTGTATCTCTGGGTCTCTGCTGTTCTTGGTGTGCCATGTTGGATCTTAAGAACCCACATTTAACATCAAAGAACACTTTCTGAAAAACATTTCTGACTTCTCCAAAAATAACTCTTATTTTTCCTAGCTCTTACATAGCCATTCACGTCTGCATTTTGGCATGTATCTTAAAGGGGACTCATAATATATTAATTTTATTGTGTAAAAGATAAGTGATACTTGAGGTAGAATAATACTAATTTCTAATTAGACTGTTCATGTTCCAAAGATTTGCCTCTTAGCCATAGGTAAATGACTTTTTTAAAAAAGATATTTTTGTATTTACATTTGAAACATTATCCCCTTCCCATATCCTGCTCCAATCCCTCCTCCCCTTCCACTTGTCTTCAGGCAGGTGCACATGTTCCTAATCAACTTCTCCACTCCATTGTCTTGGCATTCCCCTACCTTAGAAAAATATGTCCTCCCTGAACCAAAGGCCTCTTCCCATATTGATGCCAGACACTGCTATCTTCAGCTACATATGCACCTAGAGCCATAGATCTCTCAATATGTGCTCAGTGTTGGTGTTTTAGTTCACAGGAGTTATGGGGGTTTGGTTGGCTGATAATGTTCTTTCAATGAGGTTGTAACCCCTTTCAGCTCCTTCAGTCCTTTTTTTAGCACCTTCATTGGGGGCCCATCTTCAGTCCGCTGATTAGCTGCGAGCATGCTCAGCTGCATCTTAGGACTCTGGCAGAGCCTCTGAGGAGCCATTTTTATCTGTTTTTTGCCAGTAAGTACTTCTTGGCATCAGCAATAATGCCTGGGTTTGGTGGCTGCATATGGGGTGGATCTCCTGGTGAGGCAGCCTCTTAATGACCTTTTCTTCAATTCCTGTTCCTCTAGTTGACCTTGTTTTTTTGTTTTTCTGGTGATAATTGTTTTGCTTTCAATTCTAAGAACTGAGGCATCCCCATTTTGGTTTTCCTTTTTTGAGAGTCTTCATGAGGTCTGGGAATTGTTTCTTGGGTATTCAGAGCTTTCTGGGGCTAATATCTGCTTATCAGTGAGTGCATTCCATGTGTGTTTTTTTGTGACTAGGTTACCTCACTCAGGATGATAGTATCTAGTTCCATTCATTTGCCTAGAAATTTCATGAAGTCTAGGTTTCTAATAGCTGAGTAGTACTTCCTTCTGTAAATGTTCCACAATTTCTGTATCCATTCCTCTGTTGAAGAACATCTAGGTTCTTTCCAGCTTCTGGCTATAATAAATAAGGTTGCTATAAACATTATGTAGTATGTGTTCTTATATGTTGGAGCATATTCGGGGTGTATTCCCAGGAGTGGAATAGCAGGGTCTTCAGGTAATACTATGTCTAATTTTCATAGGAAGCACAAGGCTGATTTCTAGAGTGGTTATACCAGTTTACAACCCCACCAACATTGGAGGGTGTTCCTCTTTCTCCACATACTTGCTACCCTCAGCTGTCATCTGAGTTTTTGATATAAACTATCTAATTGGTGTAGTCCACTTTTGTGATGTTGTTTACATTGCAATTTCATTAGTTATTCAGGCATTTTGTCAAATCTACATGAGTTCTTTTGTATAATCAGACATTGAAAACCCAGTCTCTGAGAGCCAGGTCTGGTCTCTTGTATGACTAGCTGAGTTCTCTCAAAACCTGGTACTTTCTCTACATTTGACCACATTACTTAAATGACCATCTGAGAAGAACTCAGATTCACATCCCAGTGGGCTGTTGCATGTCTGGCTTCCTCTCTTTATCCACTGTCATCTTTAAAGTTCCATAATTTCTTACAACTCTGAGTTCACATAAATTATATGATAGAATTGCTCATGTTTTTGCAAAGCTAGAAAACTGATGACAAGATGCTCAATTGTGTTGTACTATTTCTTTCTTGCCAAGCCAATTTATAAATGTTGGTGCATTTATTGGCAAAGGTTCTTCCTTCACTTTAATAAGCTCAGTTCCATGTGCTTAGCAGCTGTCACTGTACCATTCAAAAAGAAGTTGTTTGATCAAGTTTCTCAAATTGCTTCATTCCTTCACAAATTTTTTAACAGATTCAAAGAAGAAAATTTGTGTCTCTGAAACTGTCTCGCCAGCAAGAACAACATAGCACATGAAATAGGATTCTTCTGCAGTAAAGCTTTAATGCTCTCAAGAGGCAGAGCATAAGCTTGCAACACGTAAGGACGAAGACCCCGAACTATCTAGCCCATCCCCTTATATAGGAATCAGTCCTCGCCTTGGACGTGGAGCCCCCTAATTGGTTGAAACTCATCAGGCCCTATGATGCCACGGGAGAGGCAGAGCTCAAGGAGTGGAAAGTTACCCAGTGGGTGTGCACATGACTTGTTTACTGCTAACTCCAGCCGGATGTCAGCGCCATCTTGTAATGGAGAATGTGCACGCAGCGCCCCACATGGATGCTGATCCAGGCTATTAACTGTAAAATAGATGTGGTATATACTTATTATTAATACTATGCTGAGAGTCCACCTGCCATCCAAATTCCTGTTGTTAAGTGGAGTTTTGCAGTAAGAAAAATGTCTAAATAATTTTATCTAACAAAAATGGGTTACTTATAAATTCCAATTTGTGAGCGCTCATCTAAGCCTACTATCTTTTTTTTCTTTCTAAAACAACTTTAAATTCAGCTAGAAAAATTTATTTTTGGTGCACTTTGAGTCTTACTTATTGCATCTTTCTTCTCTTCTAGCAGAATTAGTGATTAAGTCTCATTCAACGGCATTACATTCCTTTCATTTGTATATTAGTCAAGAATATAAAAGAAGTTTTTCTCCTAAATATCTTGTTCCCAAAAGACTTTAAAAGGGTAACTCCTGAAAATCTTTCTAGTAAATTAAATTGTAAACTCAGCTATGATACCATAGTTTGAACAGTTCATTTTGTGCCTTTGCCATCACTGATAAAATCTGACAAAAACTATGAACCACCTAAAACATGCAAAATAAAAATTAATGTGGAATACTTAGACTGAGAAATAACACCAACCTGTAACAGCTGTGAAGCCACATTCATGAGCAAGCTCTGTGTATGTGGTTTATTTGCTCTCCTCTGAGCTTCAGCTATAGGTAACTGTTTTTCATCTGAAAAACTGCTTTTCTGAATGTTGATGTCAAGTCATCATCCTTTATCATTAAATACATTTGTCTCCCTTTCAAGGCTCAGGGAACATGGCAAAAGAGAGGCAGAAAGAAATAGCCAGAGAATAGTGAGAAGTCCTATGAAATACTGTTTTAGGACATGAAATAGCTGTTGTACTCACAAAGTCACAGCAGCTATGTTGATCAGAACAAGATCTGTAAAAGGTGTGAATCACCTTTAAGTTTTTGGATGGAGGAGCAGGGATCATAAGGATACATCTCTCCCTCCCTAAGATGCAATGATATTCATCAGTGATATAGGCCCTAGTAATTTAGACTTACGCTAGTAGATAGCACCCCCACCTGTTCATGCTCATTTAAGCACCACCAACTATATATAACACACATACATTTTCTCTCCCTTTTTTCTCTTTCACTCCCCCTCCCTCTCTCCCCCTCTCTCTCTCCTCCTCTCTCTCTTCCTCCCTCCCTTCTCTCTCTCGCTTCCCTTCCACTCTCTCTTCCTCTCTTCTTCTTCTTCTTCTTCTTCTTCTTCTTCTTCTTCTTCTTCTTCTTCTTCTTCTTCTTCTTCTTTTCTCTCTCTATATATATCACACATACACACATTATATGTATATGTATGTGTATGTGTATGTGTATGTGTATGTGTATATGTATATGTATATGTATATGTATATAAGGAAGTAAACATATAGGGAAGAAGAAAGTTTTCAGTGGAACAGTAAGAGGGCAAAAAGAGGGTAATAAGAAGAAAATAAATAAGATATATCATACATGTATGAAATTCTAAACATAATTTGCTTTCTGACATGTTGCAAAACTATTTGCTTACTACTTCTGTAGTTCATGCTTCTATCCACTGAAATTGTAAATAATCTGGATACCTCCTTAGTAGTCTCTATGATACCTGCCAGTGAACCAGGGATTTAAAGTCAAAATATGTTTTTGTCTCAAATCCCAGATGATTCTTTGCAATCCTTAAAGACCCAGAATAGTAACCATCATCCCTTGGTACAAGTTTAGCCTTTGAGATGCAGTGGTGAAGAAAATCATCTTGACTCTCAACTGTTTTCTGTATTCTAGAAGAATATATGAGAGATTGTGCTGTGGACACCATGGCAACATGGCCAGTGATTTTACATTGTAGTCTAGAAGTTCTTAGAGTTCAATAGCTTAATTCCTAACCAACTATAGAACTTCATTCTGGGTCTGGTATTCACATGCAGTGATTCATGTTGGGTGCATGACTTTATGCTTGTCACACACTCAATATCTTTAAATAGAAATTAAAGGAAAGCCTCTGGGTGATACCTTAGCTTTGTTATCAGGTTATTATTGGTATGATTGCATTTTATGAAAGAAGCCAGGACAGGGGCAGGAGAAGAAGCAATAATGTTTTCTGGGATCAGGGATTATTACATGGAGGAAAAATTTCAATTTCTGTGCTAAGTTGCTGTCATTTCTGTATATTTATAGCATTTTGTTTATATTTCTAATGTACCTGTCATTGTTTCATATCAGCTGTGTTTTTGAGGGTATAGGCTACGCTTTAATTTTAATCATTTTTTTTCTAGCATTTATAAAGGACTGAAGCACTGTGAAGTACTTTGATATATTTTAATTTTTAACAAAATAAATTTTGACTAGACTTGAATATGATCTTCATTTATAATAAGCTGATATGTTTATTTTGCTCTCCAGTATAGATAGGAAACATAAGGGTTTTTTTTTTTTTTTTTTTACATTTTCATGTAATATATTTGATCTTAATTTTTCTCCAGTTCATAAATTCCCTCAGATTCTCCCCCTACTCTGTTACCCATCTAACTTCATACTTTTTATATGCCTTCCCAAAATATCAAAACAAAATAAAATAAAAAACAAGACAAACACCACTAAACCACAACAAAAGAAAACAGTAGAAAACAGTGTCTGTGTTATAAACTACTCCTGACTACAAAGCCTGCCCTAGAGTGGGTGATATTCACTTGTCACTCCACTGGAGAAAACTGATTTCCCCCTCTCCCATCAAGTATTAATTTCATTTATTTCTTAGTAATGAGTGATGTGCTGTACATACTTCTTCTTCTCCTGGGTATGATTTTCTTTGGTTTAAAAATTTTTCAAATCTTGTGGGTGCTTCTACAGTATCTGAGAGTTTATAAACACATCAGCCCTGTTTTCTCTGGAAGATATTGTTTCCTTGTCACCTATGGCTCTTACATTTTTGTTTCCTCCTTTAAATAGATTCCTGAGATTTGAGAGGAGAGATTTGATATAGTCATTTCAGTTGTTCACATTGTGTAATTTGGATATCTATGTTAATTACCAAGTACTGCAAGTAAAGGTTATCTGAGGAGAATTGAGTGATGCAGTGAAATATGTTAATAGTTGTTTGGTTGGCATGTTTATTTTGCAGAATAATAGCGTTTTTTCCCCTAAGGTCTATGACCTATTTAGTATCATGTTCTTGGCCTTGTTAACAGTTTTAGTAGTGGACATTAAAAATAATTTTAAAAGTGGCACATTACCTTAGGGCTACTCTGGTAACAGTACAACCTGCTGTCAGGCAACTTTGGTAGCTGGGTAATATTGATTACTTTTTACTCAGTCCAGTTTATAAAGTACTATCCATCCCTTTTCGCACTAGTCTATAAGTGCAAAGCTTCTAATTGGGCACTAACTAATGTTATAACTTTGTCCAATGTTATAAGCAAATAGTATTTTCAGAAAAAGGAACTTATTCTAATATGGATGGTTAAAAAATAGTATTAGATAGAGTCTGAAATATTTGGGGGAATTTATGAACCTTATTTGGCAGATAAATCATCAGGATGTAACCCATTTATATTGTTGAGGGTTTTACTTAGTAATGTGATATCTAGTTGGTGTTTTGTCTTTCTTATATAGTACTGCTATTTGAATTTCATTTAGTTTTTTTTTTTATTGATCTACTTGCTTGTAGATCAATGGAATAGAAGTGAAGACCTGGAAATAAACCCTCACACCTATGGTCACATGATCTTTGACAAAGGACCTAAAAACATTCCATGGAAAAAGGACAGCCTCTTCAACAAATGGTGCTCGTTCAACTGGCAGTCAGCATACTGAAGAATGCAAATCGATTCTTACTTATTGTCTTGTACAAACCTCAAATGCAAGTGGATCAAAGACCTCCACATAAAACCAGGTACACTAAATGAAATAGAACAGAAAGTGGGAAAGAGCATAGAACACATAGGAATAGGGGGAAGTTTCCTGTACAGAACACCAATGACTTATGCTCTAAGATCAAGAATAAACAAATGGGACCTGATGAAATGGCAAAGCTTCTGTAAGGCAAAGGACACTGTCAAAGGACAATCTGAAACCAACAGATTGGGAAAAGATCTTTACCAATTGTACATCTGATAGAGGGGTAGTATCCAATATATACAAAGAACACAAGAAGTTAGACTCTAGAGAACCAAATAATCCTATTGCAAAATGGAGTACAGAGCTAAACAATAAATTTGCAAATTAGGAATATTGAATGGCCAAGAAGCACCTAATGAAATGCTCAGTATCCATTGACATCAGGGAAATGTAAATCAAAACAATGCTGATACTCTACCTCACACTAGTTAGAATTGCTAATATCAAAAATACAGGTGACAGAAGGCAAATTGCTAGAACATGAAGGTCTCATCCTGAGTGAGGTCACCCAGTGACAAGAGAACATACATCATATGCATTCAAAGATAAGTGAATATTAGCCCAAAATTTCAGAATACCCAAAAATCAATTCACAGATCTTACGAAGCTGAAAGAGAAGGAAGGCCAGAAGTTGAATGCCTCAGTTTTTCTTAGAAGGGAAAATAAAACAATCATGGGAAGAAATAAAGGGACAAATAGAGGGGCAGGGATTGATAAAAAGATTATTTAGAGACTATGTCACCTGGGGATCCATCCCATGTGCTTCCACCAAACCCATGCACTATTGTTGATGCCAAGAATAGCTTACTTGCCGGAGCCCAATATGAATGCCTCCTTTGAGGCTTTGGCAGAGCTATACTGATACAGATGAGGATGTTTGCAGCTAACTGTCAGACTGAACAGGGGAACCCCAATGAAGGAGCTAGAGAAAGGACTGAAGGAGCTGAAAGTGTTAGCAACCCCTTGGTAAGAACAACATAATCAACCAACCAAACCCTCCAGTGCTTCCAGGAACTAAAACAACAACCAGTTAATACACCTGGAGAGACTAATTGCTCTAGTTGCATATGTAGCAGAGGACAGCATTATTTGGCATCAATGAGGAGAGGCCCTTGGTTCATTGAAAGCTCATTTTCCCAGTTTAAGGGATCTTGAAGTCTCTGAGGTAAGAGTTGGTGGTTGGGAGACTGAACACTTTCATTGAAGCAAGGAGAGAGAAAGGTGGATGGAATTTGGGGGGAAAGTGAATAAGATTTGAAATGTAAATACAGAGAATAGTCAATACAAATAAAAATAAAATAATCATTTTAATTCACAAGGGACTCCATTTGTTCAGCCGTCTTTGAAGGTTCTGGTATTGCAGTTACACAACTGTAATTGTATAGTATAAAAATTTTTATTTTCATAAAGAAACTGATAGACAATACACTTTTACATTTTTTCTAAACAACTTGTGTGTGTGTTTGTGTGTGTGTGTGTTGTGTGTGTTTGTGTGTGTGTTTGTGTGTGTGTATGTGTGTGTGTGTGTTGTATTTTCATGAGCTGACATTTGAAATATGAGAACATAGACTTCTTGATTTTTGATGGGTATAAAAACTTTGTTCCTATTCCTCCTAGAGTGTTCTTATTACATGAAGTAAGTGCAAATTTTAAATTTGTATTGGGATTTTTTTCAACCATTTACAAACTTACCTATTTTCTTCCTGACATGAAAATCTTCTGCTTGTGCTTATCACACATTCTCTCTCTCCCTCTCTCCCTCTCTCTCCCTCCCTCTCTCTCTCTCTCTCTCTCTCTCTCTCTCTCTCTCTCTCTCTCTCTCTCTTTCTCTCTCTCTCTCTCTCTCTCTTTCTCTCTCTCAAAATTAAATTATATTTTTATTAGTTTCTTTTTGCAAATAAGAATTTTTACACTATAGTATTGTGTAGCTGCAATATTAGAAACTGAAGAACTATATTAGGTGCCATGTTTCTAGAAAGATCATAATCTTTAATAACTAACATGCAGAGGCAGAATCTGTCAAACATTCAACAATTACACCAAGACTACTGACAGAGATGCACTGAAATGTTTACTAGTGTCCTTTTTTCCTTCAAATAAATCAAGTGTCTTAATCTGTTAAATATTGCTGTAATAATATTAGGAACATACCCCAGAATTCATAGGTAGACCATGAAAGAATGCGAAGACTTGCTATAGTTGAATGGGAAATCAGAGTGACAGGAGGAAGTAGCAGTCTGAAAGTCTACGGAGACTACATCTCTAACGGCAAGATACAGAAGAGACAGACTCTGCCTCATCCCATAAACTCCCTTTTATTCCTTTCTAGTTAAGTTTTCATCGATTTTATCATCTCCTGCATGATTCTCTCCAGATGGTCATATTCATATGATAATAAAACTACTACACAATATGAACTATATGCCTGTATATCCTCAAAATTCATAATTAAAATTCAACTATGAATGTCTTGGGATTTGGAGATGAGGCATTCAGGAGCTGATGAGATTACAAGGATGATACTGTTTTGGGGGAAATGGTTGTATTTGACTTATGCTTGTAAGTACAGGTACTCAAACAAGGCAAGATACTGGAGGTAGGAAGTCATACAGCAGCCCCGAATGTGTGTGGATTACTGGCCTGCTTCATCAAACATAAACAAACTCAGGAATATTTTTTTTTTAGGAAATAGCTTCACATATCTCTAGGGAAAATAAAAAGCAGAAATCTCCCTCCTTTAAGGTGAATACCAGCCACATGGGCTTTTTCACCTATGGCAGGCAAGGAGAGTGAGTAACACCTCTGGTCTGTAATGCTATAAGTCAAGTAAGTACAGATAGACCAGAGTTCTCATATAAAAATTTACAAAGAACATGACATACATAAATTAACATTTCATCTATTTTTAAAATATTATCTAATCATAAATTTTCAATGAAAAAAATGTTTTAAATGTAGTAAATAACCTAAGTGTGGCAGCTTTTGGTCACATTATCCGGACTCCAGAAATAGTTCTGCCTGATGCCTGGTCAGAAAATGCTTCATCACCTGGAGGATTCTATGTGTCTCTACTGACACTTTGCTTTGATTATAGCTCCTGCCAATATATTTGATCAATGTTCTGCTTGCATAGTGGAACTTACTAAATCCTCATTTGCAACTGTCAGTTTTCAGGGATTTAAAAATGCTCTCAGATCATTAAGGTGACATGCCACATGACTCATATTTGACAGACAATAACTTACTAAAAATATCTGTCCTGATAAGTGAAAATGCTCTAAAGGGATATTTTCAGCTTCTTGTTCTCTTGAGCTCTGTGATGATACTGAACCTGGTGAGATAAAAGCAGCTGAAGAAATAGCATTCTGAAAGGCAGCAGGTTACTTCTGGATACAGCTTGTCCATGACGATTTGGGTCAAAAACAGGATTTCAGATAACTTTATTAGATGTCTAAATTTTGCTGTTACATATACCTTGTATCTTGTTTCTGCAAGTTTGTATTTTGCAGATACCTGGAGCTATACCTCCAAATGGTCTTTTTTTTTTTTTTTTTTTTTTTTGAACAACTTCATTGTACAAATCAGAGATAAATGAAAAAATTTTAAGCATTTTTGCATAAAAGAATACAAATAAATTTTTGTCAGTGCTTGGCTTCTTCTTTTTTTTTTTTTTTTCTGAAGGTTAGCTAGTGTGCATTAAGGTCTTACTAGTTACAATGAGCTTAAAGTATATGTAAAACAGGATGTTACCAGGAATTAGTCAAAGATGTCTTGGTGTGTAAGGAGTGAGCATAATGGTTTTTTTCATTTCTTTATTTTCTTTTCTGTTCTTGAACTTCACACAGTCTGTGAGTTGTTTCTGGGGTGTTCAGAGCTTTCTGGGGCTAGTATCTCATATCAGTGACTGCACATTATGTCTGTTCTCTTATGACTGGGTTATCTCACTGAAGATGATATTCTCTAGATGCAACCATTTTCTTAAGAATTTCCTTAAGCCATTGTTTCTGATAGCAGAGTAGCATTCCATTGTGTAAACGTACAACAATTTTTGTATCCATTAATCTACTGAGAAACAACTGGGTTCTTTCCAGCTTCTGGCTATTATAAATACAGCTACTATGAACATTGTGGTGCACATGTCTTTCTTGTATATTGGAGTGTCTCTGGGGTATATGCCCAGAAGTGGAATAGCTGGATCTTCAGGTAGTACTATGTCCAATTTTCTGAGGTATCGCAAGACTGATTTCCAGAGTGGTTGTATCCGTTTACAACCTCACCAACAGTGGAGAAGTATTCCTCTTTCTCCACATCCTCGTCAGCATCTGCTGTCATCTGAGTTTTGGATCTTGGCCAATGTGACTGGTGTGAGGTGGAATCTCAGGGTTATTTTGATTTGTATTTCCCTGATGGTTAAGGATGTCGAGCACTTCCTCAGATATTTCTCAGCCATTCGATATTCTTCAATTGAGAACGTTTTGTTTAGCTCTGTATCCCATTTAAATAGGGTTGTTTGATTCTCTGATGTCTAGCTTTTTGAGTTCTTTGTATACCTTGGATATTAGGCCTCTATCTGGTATGGGGATGGTAAAGATCTTTTCCCACTCTGATAGCTGCCATTTTTCTTTTTCTTTTTCTTTTTTTTTTTTTTTTTTTTTTTTTTTTTTTTTTTTTGCTTGACAGTGTCCTTAGTCTTACAGAAACTTTGCAATGTCATTAAGTCCCATTTGTCAATCTTTGACCTTAGAGCACAAGCCATCGGTGTTTTGTAAAAAAAAAATTTCTCATGTGCGTATGTTTTCTAAGGTTTTCCCTACTTTCTCATCTAGTAGTTTCAGTGTTTCTGTTTTAATGTGGAGATCTTTGATCCACTTACACTTGAGCTTTGTACAAGGAGATAAGAAAGAGTCTATTTTTATTCTTCTGCATGATGAATGCCAGTATGACCAACACCATTTGTTGAATATCCAACTTTTTCCATTGAATTTTTACAGCTCCTTTGTCAAAAATCAGGTGACCATATACGTGAGGGCTCATTTCTGGATCTTCTATTCTATTCCATTTATCCACATGCTTTTTTCTGTACCAATACCATGAAGTTTTTAGCACAATTACATTGAAATATTGCTTGAGGTCAAGTATAGTGATTCCTGCAGATGTTTTCTTGTTGTTGAAGATTGATATCACTATTCTAGTTCTTTTGTTATTCCATATGAAATTGCACAATGCTCTTTCCAACTCAATGAAGAATTGGGTTGGAATTTTGATGGGGATTGCACTAAATCTGTAGATTGCTTTTGGTAGGATGGCCATTTTTAAAATGTTGACCCTTCCAATCAATGAGTCTAGGAGATCTTTTTATTTTTTGATATCTTCCTCAATTTCCTTCTTAATAGGTTTGAAGTTCTTGCCATACAGGTCCTTCACTTGCTTAGTGAGAGTCACACCAAGGTATTTCATAGTTTTTGTGACTATTGTGAAGTGTATCTTTTCCCTAATTTCTTTCACCACATGTTTGTTCTTTGAATATAGGAAGGCTACTGATTTGTTTGGGTTAATTTTATATATAGCTACTTTGCTGAACGTGTTTATCAGCTGATGGAGTTCTCTGGTTGAATTTGTGTGGTTGCAACCCCCTTCAACTCCTTCAGTTCTATCTCTAAATTACTTCATTTGGGGTTCAGTTTTCAGATTAATGGTTGGCTCTGAGCATCCACATCTGATTGGTCAGGCTATAGAAGATCCTCTCAGGAGACAGGTGTATCAGGTCCCTGTCAGCATGCACTTCTTGGCATCAGCAATAGTTTTTGGGTTTGGTGACTCTGTAAGTGATGAATCCCCAGGTTGGGCAGTCTCTGGATGTCTTTTCCTTCAAAGGCAGCTCCACCTTTCTTCTCCATATGTTCTTCCTTGAATATTTTAGTCTGTCTTCAAAGGAGGACTGAAACATCCATGCTTTGGTTTTTCTTTTTTTTGAGCTTCTTGTGGTCTATGAATTGTAACTTGTTTATTCTGAAGTTTTGGGCTAATATTCACTTATTTTTAAATGCATATGATGTATGTTCATTTGTCATTGGGTTTCCTCACTCAGGATGATATTTTCAAGATCCATCCATTTGTTTGTGAAAATTATGAAGTCCTGTTTTTAAAAGCTGAGTTGTGTAAATATACCACATTTTCCAGCTTCTGGTTATTATAAATATTTCTGCTATGAACAAAGTGCCACATGTGTCCTTGTTATATGTTAGAGCATCTTTTGGGTATATGGCCTGTATTAGTATCACATTAGTACTATAATACAGTATTAGTATAGTATTTAATTAATATCATACTTAATATAGTATAAATACTATCAGGTAGCACTACTATGTTCAGTTTTCTGAGGACTTGCCAGATTGATTTCCAGAGTGGCTGTACTAACTTGCAATCCCACCAATAATGGAGGAGTGTAGCTTTTTCTTCACGTCTTCACCATCATCTGCTTTCATCTGAGCTTTTGATCTTAGCCAATCTAACTAGTATGAGTTGAAATCTAAGGGTGGGTTTGATTTGCATTTCCCTAATGACTATAAATGTTGAGTATTTCTTTAATTGTTTCTCAGCCATTTGATATTTCTCAGTTGATAATTCTTTGTTTAGCTCTATAATTCATTTTAATAGGATTATTTGATTCTGTAGAGTCTAACTTCTTGAGTTCTTTGTATATATTGGAAAATAGCCCTTTATCAGATGTACCATTGGTGTACCCCATATTTAATAGGGTTATTTGATTCTCTGCTATCTAACTTCTTGAGTTCTTCATATATGTTGGTTATTAACCCTTTATTGGATATAGGATTTTTATGATTTTTCCCAATATTTTTGTTGCCATTTAATCCTATTGAAAGTTTTCTTTGCCTTACAGAATATTGGCAATTGCATGAGGTCCATATTGTCTATTGTTGAGCTTAAAGAATGAGCCATTGGTATTCTGTTCAGGTAATTTTCCCCAGTGCCCATGGGTTCAAGGTTCTTCTCTACTTTTTAAAATTATTTTTAGCATATCTGGTTGTATGAGCTTTGTTTAAAAATATAAGAGTGGTTTGATTTGTTTTCTTTTACATGCTGACCACCAGTTGAACCAGTGCCATTTGTTAAAAATTCTATCTTTTCCCATTGGATGGATTTAGCTTTTTTGTCAAAATCAAGTGACCATAGATCTGTGGGTTCATTTCTGGGCCTTTAATTCTATTCCATTTGTCTACTTCTCTGTCTTTATATAAATATCATATACTTTTTTTAATCATTATTGCTTCGTAATACAGCTTGGGAGATGGTGATTTCACCAAAGTTCTTTTATTGTTGAGAATAGATTTTGCTATCCTCAGATTTTTGTTATTCCAAATATATTTTTAAATCAGATCAGTGAATCTATCTAGACAATCTCATAATCCCTAGAGAAATAGAAGCAGTCATCAAAAGTCTCCCATTCTAAAAAAGCCCAGGACCAGATGGGTTCAGTGAAGAATTCTATAAGACCTTCAAAGGATACCTAATACTAATACTCTTCAAACTATTTCACAAAATAGAAACAAAAGAAAGACTATCCTATTTGTTCTACAAAACCAGAATTATGGTTTTACTTAAAACACAAAGACCAAGCAAAGAAAGTGAAAGTCAGACAAGTTTCCCTTCTTTATACTGATGCCAAAATACTCAAAAAATTCTTGAAAACAGTATCTAAAAATACAAGACAATCATCAGTCATCATTGCCAAGAAGACTTCATCCCATGGATGCAGGGATGGTTCAATATATGAAAATCCATCAATTTAATCCACTATATAAACAAACTCAAAGAGAATAAAATGATCATCTTATTACATGTTGAGAAATCATATTACATGTTGAAATTTTTTTTGTTTTTTTTTATTTTTTAAAACGACTTTATTTTACAAAACAAAGATAAATGTACAGATTTTATACATTTTTTGCTAAAAATTATACATTTTTGTCAGTACTGTTTTTTCAGACATTGAAATAATTTTTACATAAAACCATGTGAATATATTTTTTTAGTCAGTACTTGATTTTTTTCAAGGGCTTGACAGTATGCATTGAAAACCTAATAGTTACAATAAGTGTAGAGTACATGCAAAACAAAACGCAACATGGAAATAGTCAAAGTCTTCTTGTTTTGTAAATATTTGTATATTTTTTTGTTTTCTTTATTTCTTGGACTTCATACAGTCTGTGAGTTGTTTCTGGGGGAGTACAAGCCTCTAGGGTTACCATCCCACTATCAGTGACTGCATATTATGTCTGTTCTTTTGTGATTGGGTTATCTAACTCAGGATGATATTCTCTAGATGCAGCCATTTTCTTAAGAATTTGGTTAAATCATTGTTTCTGTTGGCTGAGTAGTATTCCATTGTGTTTATGTACCACAATTTTTGTATCCATTCATCTTCTGAAGGACATCTGGGTACCTTCCAGCTTCTGACTATTATAAATAGAGCCGCTATGAACATTGTGGTACATATATCTTTTTTGTGTATTAAAGTGTCGCTGGGGTATATACCCAGAAGTGGAATAGCTGGGTCTTCAGGTAGTACTATATCCAATTTTCTGAGGTATCGCCAGACAGATTTCCAGAGTGCTTGTATTAGCTTGCAACCCCACCAACAGTGGACAAGTGTTCCTCTTACTCCGCAGCCTTGCCAGCATCTGCTGTCATCTGAGTTTTGGATCTTGGCCAATCTGACTGGTGTGAGGTGGAATCTCAGGGATGTTTTGATTTGCATTTCCCTGATGGCTAAGGATGTCGAGCACTTCCTCAGGTGTTTCTTGGCCATTCCGTGTTCCTTAACTAAAAACGTTTTGTTTAGCTCTGTACCCCATTTTTAATAGGGTTATTTGATTCTCTGGTGTCTAGCTTTTTGAGTTCCTTGTACACCTTGGATATTAGGCCTCTATCTGATGTGGTGTTGGTAAAGATTTTTTCCCATTCTGTTGGTTGCTGTTTTGTTTTCTTGACGATGTCTTTAGCCTTACAGAAACTTTGCAATCTCATTAAGTCCCATTTGTTAATCTTTGACCTTAGAGCTTGAGCCATTGGTGTTTTGTTCAGGAAATTTTCTCCTGTACCTATGTGTTCTAAGGTTTTCCCTACTTTCTCATCTAATAGTTTCAGTGTATCTGGTTTAATGTGGAGATCTTTGATCCACTTACACTTGAGCTTTGTTCAAGGAGATAAGTACCCTTCACAATCATTACAAAAACTATGAAATACCTTGGTGTGACTCTAACAAAGCAAGTGAAGGACCTATATGACAAGATCTTCAAACCTCTAAAGGAAGAAATTGAGGAGGATCTCAGAAAATGGAAAGATCTCCCATGCTCATTCATTGGAAAGTTCAACATTTTAAAAATGTTCATCCTACCAAAAGCAATCTACAGATTCAATGCAATCCCCATCAATATTCAAACCCAGTTCTTCATGGAATTGGAAAGATCAATGTGCAATTTCATATGGAATAACAAAAGACCTAGAATAGCAAAATCCATCCTCAACAACAAAAAAAAACATCTGCGGGAATCAATATCCCTGACCTCAAGCTATATTACAAGGCAATTGTGCTGAAAACTTCATGGTACTTGTACAGAAATAGGCATGTGGATCAATGGAATAGAATAGAAGATCCAGAAATGAGCCCTCACGTATATGGTCACCTGATTTTTGACAAAGGAGCAGTAAACATTCAATGGAAAAAGGACAGCCTATTCAACAAATGGTGCTGGTCCAACTGGCACTCAGCATGCAAAAGAATGAAAATAGACCTGTTCTTATCTCCTTGTACATGTTGAAAATTTAAAACACCTTTATGATAAAAGTCTCAGAAAGGTTAGAAATTCAAAGCCTATACCTAAGCATAGTAAAAGCAATATTCAGCAAACCAGTAGCCAACATCAAACTAAAGGGAGAAGAACTTGAAACAATCCTACTAAAATCATGAACTAGGCAAGGCTGTCCACTCTTTCCCTACGTATTTAATATAGAACTAGAAGTTCTATCCATATCTTTTAGTCAACAAAAGGAGTTCAAGGGGATACAAATTGGAAATGAAGGAGTCAAAATATCACTAATTACAGATGATATGATAGTATACTTAACCAAAGATTGTACCAGAGATCTCCTACATCTGGTAAATAACTTCAGCGAAGTGGTTGGATATAAAATTAACTTACAAAAATTATTAGCCTTCTTCTACTCAAAGAATAAACAAGCTGAGAAAGAAATTATGGAATCAAAACCCTTCACAATAGTCACAAATAATATAAAATACCTTGGTGCGACTCTAACCAAAACAGTAAAAAAATTCTATGACAAGAACTTCAATCTCTGAAAAGAAACTTGAGAAGTTCTCAGAACATTGAGAGATATCCAATACTCATGGATTGGCATAGTATTACAGTGAAGTAGTCATCTCGCCAAAAGCAATTGATAGATTATCTGCAGTCTTCATAAAAATTCCAACTCAATTATTTATAGAATTAGAAAGCAATTTACAAGTTCATTTGGAATAGCATGATTTCTCAAATTGGCATATTGTAATGACATGGAGCAGAATGTCTCGATCTTGTCACCCACTGTAATTCTGGTAAGGTCCTCAAATCCTCTGTTGATATGCCACAGTATTTTTACACATGGTTGCAAATGGTAATTACTGTCCTTTTAAGCTATTTCTCCTGTAAATTCAGCAAATGTGACCCCTCATATCAAACTTGTAATTTATCCTCAATTGCACTGAGGTTTAGTTCTTAAATGTCTGCCTTTGTTCCTAAGTATTTTTAAATGCTTTCTTGCCATACCTTTTGAAAACTACTTATTTGTAAACCAAAGCCTACCCTCAAAAAAGTTTCAGATGTATAAAAATGTTTCCGTTTTTCTAAGCTTAAAACTTTATCCATTTTCCAAATCTATAAGTTTAAATTTAGGCTGTTAAAATTTTGCCTTCAATTTTTATATGTGTACTTATTGACAGTTGGTTTTAACCTCTACTGTATAGTAAATGAAGACAATAAATGAAAATGTCAAGATTTTTCTAATTTCTATAATTTTTTAGTACAATAGAGCTATTAGCTACTTAATTTTATGTAATTGAGATGAGGGATATAAAATACTCTCAGTCATCAGTGCTATCAATATTCTGTGGTTTTTCTGGTTTATATATGTCACCAGGCATTCACATTTTAAGAACTCATTCCTACATATAAAAATATGAGAAGTCTTGAAAGCAACAAAGCAACTGTGTGTTGCTTTATCACAATATCTGGATTGACAGTATATAAAGAATTACTAGCATAATTCTCAGTTCTTAATCATCAACAGATATATTCTTTCTGTTAAAAATTGCAGGTCAGAAATTACTTTTTGACTTAAATTTTTTACAGCTTTATTGTCTTTTTTTAAACAATTTTATTTTACAAAACAATGATAAATGTACAGATTATAGGCATTTTGTGCATAAAATTATACAATACATTTTGTCAGTACTTTTTTTTCAGATTTTAAAATAAGTTTTACATAAAACTATATGAATATATTTTTTAGTAAGTACTTGAATTTTTAAAGGTTTAATAGTATGTATTGAAAACTTAATAGTTACAATGAGCATAAAGTACATGTAAAACAAAATGTAAAATGGAAATATTCAAAGTTTTCTTCTTGTGTAAAGATTTTTTTTTGTTTTCTTTTGTTTTCTTTATTTCTTGGACTTCATACAGTCGGTGAGTTGTTCCTGGGAAAGTGCAAGCCTCTGGGGTTAGCATCTGAATATCAGTGACTTCATATTATATCTGTTCTTTTGTGACTGGGTTACCTCACTCAGGATGATATTCTCTAGATGCTGCCATTTTCTTAAGAATTTGGTTAATTCATTGTTTCTGGTGGCTGAGTAGTATTCCATTGTGTAAATGTACCACAATTTTGTATCCATTTATCTTCTGAAGGACATCTGGGTTCTTTCCAGCTTCTGGCTATTATAAATAGAGCTGCTATGAACATTGTGGTGCATATATCTTTGTTGTGTACAAAGGTGTCTCTGGGGTATATGCCCAGAAGTGTAATAGCTGGATCTTCAGGTAGTACTAGTACTATGTCCAATTATCTGAGGTATCACTAGACTGATTTCCAGAGTGGTTGTATAAGTTTGCAACCCCACCAACAGTGGAGAAGTGTTCCTCTTTCTCCTCAACCTCCCCAGAATCTGTTGTCATCTGAGTTTTGGATCTTGGACAATCTGACTGGTGTGAGGTGGAATCTCAGGGTTGTTTTGATTTGCATTTCCCTGATGGCTGAGGATGTCGAGCACTTCCTCAGATATTTCTCAGCCATTCGATATTCCTCAACTGAGAACGCTTTGTTTAATTCTGTACCCCATTTTTAATAGGGTTATTTGATTCTCTGGGGTCTAGCTTTATGAGTTCTTTGTAAACCTTAGATGTTAGGCCTCTATCTGATGTGGTGTTGGTAAAGATCTTTTCCCATTCTGTTGGCTGCCCTTTTGTTTTCTTGACAATATCCTTAGCCTTACAGAAACTTTGAAATCTCATTAAGTCCCATTTGTTAAACTTTGACCTTAGAGCTTGAGCCATTGGTGTTTTGTTCAGGAAATATTCTCCTGAACCTATGTGTTCTAAGGTTTTCCCTACTTTCTCATGTAATAGTTTCAGTGTATCTGGTTTAATGTGGAGATCTTTCATACACTTACACTTGAGCTTTGTACAAGGAGATAAGAAAGGGTCTATTTTCATTCTTTTGCATGCTGAGTGCCAGTTGGACCAGCACCATTTGTTGAATAGGCTGTCCTTTTTCCATTGAATGTTTACTGCTCCTTTGTCAAAAATCAGGTGACCATATACATGAGGGCTCATTTCTGGATCTTCTATTCTATTCCATTGATCCACATGCCTATTTCTGTACCAGTACCGTGCAGTTTTCAGCACAATTGCCTTGTAATATAGCTTGAGGTCAGGGATAGTGATTCCCGCAGATATTTTCTTGTTGTTGAGGATGAATTTTGCTATTCTAGGTCTTTTGTTGTTCCATATGAAATTGCACATTGATCTTTCCAATTCCATGAAGAACTGGGTTGGAATTTTGATGGAGATTGCATTGAATCTGCAGATTGCTTTTGGTAGGATGGCCATTTTTAAAATATTGAACTTTCCTATGATTGAGCATGGGAGATCGTTCCATTTTCTGAGATCCTCCTCAATTTCCTTCTTTAGAGGTTTGAAGTTCTTGTTCTACAGATCCTTCACTTGCTTAGTTAGAGTCACACCAAGGTATTTCATAGTTTTTGTGATGATTGTGAAGCATACCTTTTCCCTAATTTCTTTCTCCACATGTTTGTCCTTTGATTATAGGAAGGCTTCTGATTTGTTTGAGTTAATTTTTTATCCAGCTACTTTGCTGACCTTGTTTATCAGCTGTAGGAGTTCTCTGGTGGAAATTTTGAGATAACTTAAGTACACTATCATGTCATTGGCAAAGAGTTATGTTTTTATCTCTTCCTTTCCGATTTGTATCTCTTTGGTCTCCTTTTGCTGTCTAATTGCTCCAGCCAGGACTTCCAGTACTATGTTGAATAGGAGGGGGAGAGTGAGCAGTCTTGTCGGGTCCCTGATTTTAATGGTATTGCTTCAAGTTTCTCAACATCAAGTTTGATGTTGGCTGTTGGTTTGCTGTATATTGCCTTTATTATGTTTAAGTATGGACCTTAGATTCTTGTTCTTTCCAGGACTTTTAACATGAAGGTGTGTTGAATTTTGTCAAATACTTTCTCAGAATACAGTGAGATGACCATGTGGTTTTGTTCTTTGAGTTTGTTTATATGGTGGATTACGTTGATGAATTTCCTTATATTAAATCATCCCTGCATCCCAGGGATGAAGCCTACTTGTTCATGATGAATGATCGTTTTGAGGTGTTCTTGGATTCGGTTTGCAAGGATTTTGTTGAGTATTTTTGCATCAATGTTAATAAGTGAGATTGGTCTGAACATCTTTTCTGTGTAGGGTCTTTGTGTGGTTTAGGTACGAGGGTTGTTGTAGCCTCAAGTAATGAGTTAGGTAGTATTCCATCTGATTCTATCTTTTGGAATATTTTGCAGAGTGCTGGTGTTATATCTGTAATAAATGTCTGATAAAATTCTGCAGTGAACCCGTCTGGACCTGGGCTTTTTTTGGTTGGGAGGCTTTTGATGACTTCTTCTATTTTTTTGGGTGTTACAGGGTTATTTAGATGGTTTACTTGGTCCTGGTTTAACTTTAAGATCTTGTATCTGTCTAGGAATTTGTCCATTTCCTCCAGATTTTCCAATTTTGTGGAGTATAAGTTTTTGTAGTAGGATCTGATGATTTCTTGAATTTCCTCTGTTTCAGTTTTTATGTCTCCACTTTTCTTTCTGATTTTGTTAATTTGTATACTTTCTCTCTTTGCCCTCTAGTTAGTCTGGCGAGGGGTTTATTCATCTTGTTGAATTTCTCAAAGAACCAACTCTTGGTTTTGTTGATTTGTTCAATGGTTCTTTTTGTTTCTATTTGGTCTATTTCTGCCATAATTTTGATTATTCCTTGCTGTCTACTCTTCTTGGGTATATCTACTTCCTTTTGTTTTAGGGCTTTTAGCTATGCTGTCAGGTTGCTGATGTAAGCTCTCTCCAGTTTCTTTTTGGAAGCACTTAGGGCTATGAGTTTTTCTCTCATAACTGCTTTCATTGCATCCCATACAATTGGGTATATTGTGTTTTTGTTTTCTTTGAATTCTAGAAAATCCTTAATTTCTTCCTTTATTTCTTCTTTGATGTATCGTTTAACTGAGTGTTGTTTAGTTTCCATTTGTATGTGGGCTTTTTGTTTTTTTTTTTTTGTTGTTGTTAAAGACCAGCCGTAGACCATGGTGATCTGAGAGAATGCATGTGAGTATTTCAATCTTCTTATATTGATTGAGGCTCATTCTGTGCCCAATTATGTGGTCAATTTTTGAGAAGGTGCCATGGGGTGGTGAGAAGGTGTATTCTTTTACTTTAGGATGATATGTTCTGTAGATATCTATTAATTCCAGTTGGTTCAAAGTCTCTGCTAGTTTTACAGTGTCCTTGTTCAGTTTCTTTTTCCATAATCTGTCCATTGGAGAGAGCAGGGTATTAAAGTCTCCCACTATTACTGTGTGGGGTGAAATGTATTTTTTGAGCTTTAGTAGGGTTTCTTTTATGAATGTTGGTGCTTTTTTTTTTTTTGGAGCATACATGTTCAGGATTCAGAGTTTCTTCTGTCGTATCCCTTGTAATGAGTAAAAAGTGTCCTTCCTTACCTTTTTTGATAACTTTTGGTTGGAAAATTTTTATTCGATATTAGAATAGCCACTCCAGCTTAATTTTTGGGGCAGTTTTCTTAGAAGTTTTTTTCCTATTCTTTTACTCTGAGATAGTGTCTGTCTTTGTCTCTGAGATGAGTTTCCTGTACGCAGAAAAAGGCTGGATTTTGTTTATGTATCCAGTCTGATAGACTATGTCTCTTTATTGGGGAGTTGAGTCCATTTATGTTAATATATCCAGGAATAGTTGTTTCTGTTTCCTGCTATTATTGCTTTTTTGGGTTGAGTTGTGTCTGTGTTTTTTTCTTCTTTTGGTTTTATTGTTTAGGAGTTTTCTTGTTTTTACTAGGCTGTATTTTCCCTCATTGTATTGGGTTTTCCACCTATAATTCGTTTTAGTGCTGGGTTTGTGGTCAGATATTGTTTAAATTTTGATTTGTCTTTAAATATCTTCATCTATCCATCTATGGTGATTGATAGTTTTGCTGGGTATAGCAGCTTTGGCTGGCACTTGTGCTCTCTTAGGTTGTGCATGATGTCTGTCCAGGCTCTTCTAGCTTTTATTGTCTTTGTTGAGATATCGGGTGTGATTCTGATTGGCCTGCCTTTATATGTTACCTGACCTTTTTCCCTTACTGCTTTTAGTATTCTTTCTTTGCTTTGGGCACTTGGTGTTTTGAATATTATGTGTCGGGAGATATTTCTTTTCTAGTCCAACCTATTTGGAGTTCTGAAGGCTTCTTTTATGGTCGTGGTCATCTCATTCTTGAGATGGTTTCTTCTACGATTTTGTTGGAGATATTTACTGTGCCTCTTAGTTGATACACTTCTCCCTCTTCTATTCCTATTATCCTTAGGTTCAGTCTTCTCATTATATTTTGGATTTCCTGGACATTTTGGGTTAGGAGTTTTTTGTTTTTTGCATCTTCTCTGTCTGTTTTGTCTGTTTACAAATGTTGTCTTCTGCCCCCGAGAGTCTTTCTTCCATCTTTTGTAATCTATGGGAAATGCTTGCTTCTGTGACTCCTGATTTCTTTTTTAGGTGTTCTACTTCTAGGGTTATCTCTTTTAGTGTTTTCTTTATTGTGTCAATTTCCGTTTTAAATTCCTTCTTCCATTCCTTCATCTCTTTGGGTCTGTTTTCCTCTAGTTCTTTGAGTTCTTTGAGTATTTTTCTTGTTTCCTCTTTAAAAGCTTCTGATTCTTTTTGCTTTTACTCCCATTCTTTTTTAAGGATCTCTATCAGCATCTTGAGGTATGATTTCAGGTCTGTGTCTTCTTTTTCTGCAGTGTTTGTCATTCCCGTGTTTTCTGTTATGGGAGAGCTGGGTCCTGTTGTTCCCAGCTTGTCTTGGTTTTCTTGGGATATACTTTTTTGCTTTCCTCTTGCCATTTTGTTGTCAGTGATATTTTCTTGCCTTTCCCTTGTATTTGGTCTGTGTCCCTGGATCTCCAATGGTCCTGGTGGCAGATGGGCCGTGCCTTGTTCTATGCCTCAGAGTTGCTGGGTGGGAACAGAAGTTCCAAAGTTCTGTTCCTCGTCCCTGGATCAGGCAGGTCAGAGTGTGTGCTCTCCGTGCGCACTCTGCAGAGATCTCTCTGCTCCCTAGCTGCCTAGATCTCCTACTCACCAGTTTTTCAACCTTTAGGAGCTGCCAGTCTGAGTAGCAGATGGGCCGGGCTCTGTTCTGCGCCCTGAAGTCGCCGCCTGGTGGGAACAGAAGTTCCAAATTTTATTGTCTTCTAACACTTAATTTTAAGGTTTTTTTTTAAATTTTTAAACAAATACATCTAATATAAGTCTTTTACTCTCTGTAAGCTTCTGGAGTCTTTGAATTTTGATAATTGTTCTAAAAAAAATCTAATTATTTGCTCTAATTGATGAATGCTTTCTCATCAGTGGTTCCATTTAGCCATAACAACCCTTCTTCTCGACAACTGAAGGAAATGTCTCTACCTCATGAGCATACAGTTTGGAGCAACACAACCTAGTTTTGAAAGTAAATAACAATAATATCTTGCAAAAGTTCTTTAACTACTCTAATGTACTTTTCCATCTATAATATGTATGGTTGTTTCTTAGATGCTTAGTGTTGAATACGAACCATTTAATTAATGCCAAATTCTTGATATAAGATTAGTGCAGGCCTTCAGAGTAAGTAAGAAATGTATTTGTGCAAAACCATCATTTTCAAATTTAAAATGTATTTTTCTGTACTTCCTTACTAACTTGTGAATCTATTAAATAATTATCTTGTATTTAATTTTACATTAAATCTCATCCAGGAAAGAAGTTATACATTTTCACTTATTATTTCAATGACCAATGCCCAGTATTCAGGGTATAATGATTAAGTGAATAAAGAAAAGTAATCTAGTAAAGGGAATTCTAGAAAGTCTGTTACCATTCAACAGTCATATGTTGCATACAGGCTATAAAAAGTTAATGCTCAGTAAACAGGTTATGAATAGAAAACAAGTCCTAACACAACATTTGCACTTATGTGCTAAGATTTTTTTCCAGTCAATTTTTGATTCATCCTTTTATTCACATTGTATCTGAGGTTGTAGAAGCACTGTTAATATAAGTAAATTTTAGTGACCTAATATACTATAAGCCATAGGGGTGATGACTCTGGAGAAGAATACAAGCACAAGTATCAATAAAAATTTTGCTTAACTCTAGAACACAGTTTCTTTTCAATTTTTTGGATAAAAATATATATGAATCATCAAATAATTCTTTATATTAAAGAAAATTTATTTTTCAGACCTAAATGTAGTCCATAGCCCACTTATTCCTAAAGGATTTCCCCAGCAAATCTAATTCAAATATTTTCTTTACTTCATCTATTCTCTGTTTATCCCTTTTTTTAATATATCTTACATATTTTGTGCATTGACCAGGAGCTTATCAATAACTGTATTGAATGGTTCAATGAAATGTCTCCATATGGGAAGACTGAATCATGGCCACAAATAGAAATAGACTAGATTCTCTGCCAGTGAGCAGTATTCTGAATCAACAGTTTTCTAACAGTAAGAGAATATTTATGCAGACAGGAAAATTACCATTTTAATTCATATAGAACTCAAATATTTGAAAGATAAAATACATATCTGTACAGGCACACATTCTACACATAGAACAGATATTGGCTCATTTAGAACTCTGTGGAGGTCAGGCATATAGAGGAAGAGACAATGATGAAGTGGGGGGAGGAAGCTATTCCTGAGGCCCCATGATGTTTTTTTTTTCTTTTACAGCTCATCAACATTTAGACCTAGATAAAGCTATGTATGTGATGCTAATTATTCATGCCCAAATATTCAGTGAAGGAGACAATGGTAACATGAAATAAATATTATTGCTGGGTGATCCAGTGTTCTTATTATTGAGACCTTACCAAGAATAGTAATCTTTCTTTAGAAAAAAAAGCTTTCTTGACTATCTGGTAGAGAACATTAGAAAACAACTGTTTATACCAGCTCTACCAAAGCAGCATTAAAACCACATGTTGTCATCAAGGAAAAGAATTACAGAGATATCCAGATATCAAAACAGAAGGGATAAAAGCATTAGTCCTTACTATACCTAAGGGTTGTTGATGAGAAATTATAGGAAAAGCAACTCATCTCACTACTCAAGAGACTAATGTCACATGCAATTTGATATTTGGAGTATTTCTCTAATCTTTTTCAATTGTTCTCCCAAGAGGTAAGAATAGTAATGAAGAATTGTAAAGAAAACACACCAAAAAATGGTAGTACAATAATATATCATGGTAATGGGATTACCATTTTACAGGAGACATTTCTTTAAGCATGTGACATACCACCTCACTTAATATTCAGAAGTAAGGTATGAAGTATAAACGGGCTATGGCAAAAATGTATGTTTCTTTGGAAAATACATGCTGGGATTTGAACCTCGAAGTGATAATACTAAGTGTCAGGGATTTTTTTAAGGTGATTTGCTTGTGACCATTCTACCTTTATTAACAGGCAAATATTATAGAGGGACTGAAGTCTTCATCCTTATGTTGCCTTTCTACTATGTGAGGAGACAGAGAGATGTCACCATCTTTGAAGCAGAAAATAAACAAAGCAGACAATCTTCTGATCTTAGGCTTTCTGGCCTTCAGAAATGTGAGAAATAAATTTTAATTTTTGTATGTATTACTTAATATAAGTATTTTGTCTCTCATGTATTCTATAGTAGTATCAGAATTAAAATAAACAGTATAATTAACAGCCAGATATTATATAAGAAAATCAAGACTTAAGTAGTTTAAAGTTGCTATCTGGAATCTCAGTTACTGTGTCATAAATGTGTGTTAGAAACCCCAAGATTGGGAAAAGGGCATATTCTGTGTCTACAACACCAAACTGCTCAGATTACTAGTTCTGTAAATTCATGTCCCCAAACTAGACATAATCCACCCAGGGTTGAGACTGCCTTGTCCAAAGATACATCAAAACTCTGATATAGTATCACTCTTCGGATTCTGCTACTCCAACCAACATAGTTGTTTGCCTGTTGTGATCTGCCTGCTGAGAGAAGAAGAGACCTTAGATGTCTTCTAGCAGAGTAAATAAACTCTCAGAGATAGTTTCAATGGTACATATCATTTAATGGGGAAAACAAAGACTATATAAACTTCAGTGGGTTTCATGTTGAATATACATCATTGGCTAGGGCCAGGGTTCTAGTGATGCCTCATTTACATATGGAGGAATTCTAGATGCTGCTGGAGAGACAGTTAAACCAGCTATTTGTGAACTTTTGGGTAGAAGTGCAAATGTGAGAGCACAGTGCTATGACACTGCGATATTCCGGCCTGGGGAAGGTATAGGGGGTATATCGAAATATACCTATTCCTCCTGATCTCAGAATTTAGGCATGCCTCAACACAACTCTTTCTCCATACTGGATCCAAGTACAGTTCCACAGGTTCCAAGTACCATAGAATTTCTCTTTGAGCAATATGTATTCTGTTGCCCCAGTGTATAGAATTTGTTATTCTCCATTCATTCCCAGGTACATGGATTTATTTCTCTAAAACAGCTACATTGTTTTCAAATGACTTCCTTTTCACAGTTTAGAAACTTGGCAGATCCTGGTTATTTCACATCCTCAGGATTCCTTCCCATAACAAGCAGATTCTACTACTACATATAGTCGAACAAGATTAAGTGAATAAAGAAAAGTAATTAAGTAAAGGGAATTCTAGGTATTCTGCAACCATTCAACAGTCATCTCTTGAATATCTTTGTAGTTCTTCCAAACAGTATGCTAAATACAATGTATGTATTTTTACCTGATAACCTTATAATCAAATCTATAAAATGTATCATCTGTAGTGAGAACTATAAAATTGTCATAATTGGTTAGGTATTCAAAATGTGGTATGAAAGAAGAATTCAGCAAAGAGAAAGTACCCTGGGTTGAAATGCTACAGTTTCAAGAGATGACCTTCTCAGCAGCTTGTTGACAAATGAAAAAATCAGATTTTCATAAGATGAAGGCAGTGTGGTCATCCGAATAAAAGGGATCTTTACTATCCCAGGACCATCTGAGTATCTAGAATGAATTACCTTCAAATAAAATGGTTCTCTGAGCAAAGCTGATGTAAGTGACTGGAAGAGAATGGTCAAATTATACTTGTTTGGTAGTAATGACCTCAGGAATTTCACTTCTACTAAAGTTCAAAGTTATGTGGAATGGATGCTATTTTTCACATTGAGAGTGAAATAACTTTCCCAGTGTTTCATAGTAATAGATTACAAGAATAAGAAGTGTCAGTTCTACCTCCTGTAGAACTGGATTTTCTTCTGCCTAGATGTAATAACTCAAAGTCTAGATCAACAGTTAAATCTAAGGGAACCCAGGTATGATAGGACATCCCTTTAATCCCAAGACTCAGGGAATTCAGGTAGTTAGAGCTTCAAGAGTTTGAGGCTATGCAGGACTATATAATAAGATCCTATCTCAAAAACAAAATATTTAAATAAACAAAATAAAATATAGGAGGAAAGGGAAACTGATAAGAAGGGGAAGAAATCTGTGGTCAAATAATTCTAGAAAACATCATAAAACTAAGAGGATCCCATTGTTGAAATAACCTTGGCATTTGCACTAAGTCATGTACAACACACACACACACACACACACACACACACACACACACACATACACACACACAAACACACACAAGAAAGAAAGAAAATATCTAAGAGGACATACAGATGGCAATATTTCCAAACTTGGGAGAACCTTTGAGACATTTACTTATTAATTATATTTTGTAGGAGAATGCATTATAGAGTTTGGGAGACAGAGCAAAGTTTCATGTGCTGCAAAAAAGGAGGGTCAGGGAAGCAGCTGTATAGGACTAAGGCTTTCACTCTCTATCTGAAGCAAAAAATATAGGTACCCAGATGCTACAGCTTCAAGTCAGGTCAACCGTGGCTGAACACATGTCAGGAGCTCAATCAATACATATAGAATTGAATTAGAACAGAAAATATAGCAATCCTTTCCTCTCGCCAGAGGTGGCAACAACTGCAGTACTATTTAGAGGCATGCTTTGTAGAAAACTGTGTTGATGATACTTTGATGGTCATCACAGGCAACAAAAGGCCATAGTGTGAAGTTCTCTTCCTCAGGAAAATCCAATAGAAAATTCTAGAGCTTCTCTTTATACTCAAGATCATTTTCCTTCTTTACTGCCAGCCTCCAACTGTGACTTAGAGTTTTATGCTATTCGTTCTTAGACTTTCAGAAGAAGCCTAGTTTGCTACTCAATTATATCAAACATTTATATAATATTTTACTTTGAAGATACAATATTAAACAGAAATAATTGAAACATTTTGCTTCTTATGTTGTAAACACACAGAACTGTTGTGAAAAATATATTTTAAGTTTGCAGTTTCTCATATTGTCAGTTGTGATATAATGAAAATGTAATATCAAAAGAAAAATAAGCAAAATATGGATCAACCTAGCATTGAACTATCCAGTCACATTTTCAGTAGTTATTTTTCTGCAGATAATGATCAGAAAGAATAAAAACAACTTGCTAGCCATTTCTAAAAAGCTCAGCAGCAGCAAATTCCATTCCTGTTCTCTCTCCATTTCCTGGGCCACAGCTCTGCTTTCATTCTTGGAGGCCTGCTGTCACTGGGGGCAATGAGATGAGATCCAATGTGCCCAAAACCCTCTTACAGCTGTTTCTACCAACAAGCTTAGCAGCCTTGGGGTCTGCCCTGTACCTTCTGGGTTCCATCTTACAGTGTAAACCTCTACCTGCAATCACGGAGGCCTGCAGACATCAGGAAATACCTGGCATGCCAACTCTAGGGACAAAGAGATTGCAAAAGGCCAATATGAAATCAGGGAAATGCCAGGTCTGCCTGCATTGCTAGAGGTCTGCTGCCACCATAGACAATAAGTTTTACCTTCAGTCCTAGAGGACTGCTGCCATCAGGGACTGTCAGCTCTACTTGCAGCCCCAGAGGCCTTCTGATATCCGGGACTACCAGGCCTGACAACCCTAGGGACAGTAATATGGCAAAAAGCCAATGTAATAACAGAATCAACAAAAGTCAGGCAGTATGAAATAACCAGAACCCAGCTATCCCACCAGTAATACCTGGATACCTTAACACACCTCAAGCACAAGAAACTAAATCTAATTGTATGAAGATGATAGAGGACTATATTAGGGAAATGAATACATTCCTCAAATAATTACAGGAAAAGACAATCAAGCAAGTATAGTCCATAAAGAGAAAATGAATAAATATAAAGAAATATATTCTGAAACAGATACAGATATTTACACTCAATCAATGGAGAGAAGCTGCTTACCCCTGTGGTTTAATTAGGAAAAAGTTGGAAATATCTGATCAGAGAGTAACTCTGTAGAACAACTAGCAGTCCCAACTAATTTAGACTCCTGAGATTGCTCAGACACTGAGCCACCAACTAGGTAGCATACACCATCTGATATGAAGCCCCTAGCACATACAGCAGAAGACTTCTTGGTCTTGACTCAGTGAAAGAATATGCATCTAACCATCAAGAGACTTGAGATCCCCGGAAGTAGAGAAGTGGGGTGGTGTGGAGGTAGGGACATATTCTTGGAGATTGGAGAGTAGGAATGGAATATAAAATAGTCAGAGAGTATACTGTGAGGGAGATAAATACTGGAGTATTAAAAAGGATTAAAGAATAAAAAAAATCCTAATGCATGCATTTATGTTTTGTAACTAATAGAATTTTCTTAAAAGTTAATGTGTAATATGCAAAATAATTAAAAACACAAATAATATTATCTAGTTAGCTTAAATAAATTAATGTCTCAGGTCTAATGCATGATGAATCTTACACAATTAATAACTAATAGCTTATTTTACCTCTGAAGTAAAACATGTATTAATTTCGGATGTTTTCATCAAATCCCTCCCCTCAGACCTCAGGGAACCTTGTGAAAGAAGAGTCAGAAAAAATGGTGCAGACTAAGACAGAAAACATCACAAAAGCAAGACCCTTTAAAACAACTGATAAAAGCTCTTAATAATTTATAGAATCTGAAGGAATAAGCACTGGGACTATGTGGATTTTCATAAATTTCTCTGAATATATATATAATAACTTTCAGCTGCGTCCTTTCATGCTGTTCCTGAATGCATGAATGAGTGGGTCCTTGACTTTTGTGCTTTTGTGTGGGTCTCTTTTAGTTTTCTCTTGGCTTATCCAATCAATTTATCCTGTCCAGATTTCATATGATGGTTTTTGTTTTATATTACCACATTTTATTTTGTTATGCTTAGTTATGATCTCAGAGAAACTCTTTGTTTCTATTTAAATTTGAAAGGAAATGAGTCTAGATAAGAGGATGAAGATCTGAAAGTAATCAAGGGAGATGAAAATACTTTCAAATTATATTACATAAAAATAACTATATTTGATAAAAAGAAAATAGAAAAAATGAAGTACAGAAAAATACAATTAAAGAGGTGAGGAAAATGAATAAAATTGTTCAAGACCTGAAAATAGAAACAGAAGCAATAAAGGAAACACAAACTGAGGCATTCCTGGATATATAAAACCTATGAAAAAGAACAGGAACTACAGCATCACTAACTGAATACAAGAGATGGAAAAGAGACACTTAGGTATAAATAATACTGAAGAAGAAATTGATCCATCTTTGAAAGAAAATACAAAACCTAAAAACTTTCTAACACAAAACACCCAGGGAATTTGGGACACTATGAAAAGAAAAAAATCAAAAATATTAGGAATAGAAGGAGAAGATTCCAATCTTTAAGTCCTAAAATTATCTTCAAAAAAAATCATAGAAAATTTCCACAACCTAAATAAAGGGATGCCCATAAACATTCAAAAGGCTTTCAAAGCACCAATTAGATTAGACCAGAAAACAAAATCCTTCTGCCTCACAATAATCAAAGCTCTAAATATAGTGAACAAAAAATATTAAAAGATGCAACAGATAAAGTAACACATAAAGACAGACCTATTAGAATTGCACCAGACTGCTCAACAGATACTTCAAAAGCCAGGAGAGGCTGGTTATATTTCTTATAGTCTCTAAGAAATCACAGATGCCAGCCCAGACTACAACACCTAGCAAAGCTTTCAGTCACAATAGGTGAAGAAATCAAGATATTCTATAACAAAACCAAACAAAAATAATATCTTTCAACTAATTCAGGCATACAGAAGATAATAGCAAAACAAACAAAAAACCATAAAAACAAAAAAATTCCAACAAAATGAGGCTCACTACACCCAAGAATAAACAAGAAAAAAGTAATTTCACAGCAGCAAAAACAAAAAAAGAGAAACACACACACACTGGCATACATGGATATGCACATGCAAAAAGTATCACTACCAAAATCAAAATAACAGGAATTAATAATTATTTGTCATTAATATCTTTCAATATCAGTGGACTCAGTTTTACATTATACAGACACAGGCTAAAAGAGTGCATATAAAAATAGGATCCATCATTCTGTTGCATATAAAAAGCACACCTTAGCAACAAAGGTAGACTGACCAAAGTAATAACCTAGACTAACCATTCTAATATTAAGTAAAAATAAAATATCCAAAAGAAGTAGTCAATAAGGATGGGGAAGGACACTCTTTTTCCTTGTAGAAAAAAATCCATCAAGATGTTTCGATTCTGAACATCTATGCCTCAAATGAAAGGGTGCCATTTTACTCAAGAAACATTAATTAAGCTGAAATCACTCACTGAGAAATACACATGAACAGTAGGAGACACAATACACAACTCTCATTAATGGACAAGTCATTGAAACAAAAATTTGTATGGAGTGGCCGAATCGCTCCCGCCAAGATGGCACCGACATCCAGCTTGCTTTGTGGTAAACAAGTACACTGTGCATGTGCATTCACGTTCCTAAGGCCAGGTGGCGCTATGCTAATCAGACGAGTTGCACTGCACAAATCCCTGGGGACAGATCATCCCTCCCCAACCAGAGGGAGTATAAGGCGAGAGCGTTCCACGCTCATGGTTCTCTGTACTCAGCATTGAGGTGTTCCTGAATAAAGGCTGTTGAGAAGAATCTGGAGTGGCATGTCTTCCTTGCAGGCTGAGGTGGACCCCGACAGAAACTAACAGATGTTATTTGTCAAATGAACCTAACAATAATTTGCAGAACATTTTACACAAGCACAATTGAATATAACTTCTCAGCACTCCACAGAATATTCTCCAAAAGTGTTCATATACTGGGTAATAAAGAAACCCTCTAACAGATGAGAAGTACTCCATTGTGTAAATGTATCACACTTTCTGTATCCATTCATATGTAGATGGACATCTGGGTTCTTTCCAGCTTTCTGCTACTATAAATAAGGCTGCTATAAACATGATGGAGCAAGTGTCCTTGTTATATGTTGAAGCATCTTTGGGGTACATACTCAGGAGTGGAGTATCTGGGTTTTTAGGTAGTACTATGTTCAATTTTTCTGAGAAACAACCAAATTGATTTCCAGAGTGGTTGTACCAGTTTAGAACCCCACCAAAAGTAGAGGAGTGTTGCTCTTACTCCACATCCTTTCCAGTATCTGCTGTAACATGAGCTATTTATCTTTGCCATTTACCCAAATGGAGTACTTCTAAGGCATTAGAAATAATGACTTCATGAAATTTATAGGCAAATGGATGGAACTAGAGAGGTAACCTAGTGACCTCATCTTAAGTGAGGTAACCCAGTCACAAAAGAAAACACACATAGTATGTATTCACTGATAAGTGGATACTAGCCCCAGAAATCTCTGAATATCCAGTGGCCAAGGAACAATTCACAGACATTATGAAGCTCAAAAAGAAGGAAGGTCAAAATATGGAAGCCTCAGTCCTTCTTAGAAAAGACAACAAAACTCTCATGGGAGAAAATGCTAGCTCAGAATCTGCTTCATCTGGGGATCCACTACATATTCAGTCAGCAAATCCAAGCACTATAGCTGATCACAAAAAGTACTTACTGGCAGAAACCAGACAGAGATACTCCCTCTGGGACTAGGATAGAGTCATAAAGATACAGCTGAACATGGTTGCAGCTAACTATTGGTCTGAACCAATGAGGTTGCTAAAAAAATGACCTAAGGAGCTGAAAGGGGTTGCAACTATACGGGAAGAAAATATTATCAATAAAACAAACCCTCCAAAACATCCATGAAGTAAAACACCAACATTTATGTGCACTTTGACAGACCTATTGATACAGTTCCATATGTAGCTGAAGATAGCTGTGTCTGGCATCAATGTGAGAAGAGGCTTTTGTTCCAGAGAGGGCATGTTTTCCCTATGTAGGGAAATGACAAGGCAATGGGTTGGAGAGGCAGATTAGAAGGGAATGAACCTTTGTGAAGGCAATTGGAGGAAGGGAGGATGGGAGTGGGGAAGGTTAAATAGATAACATCTCAAATGTAAATACTGAGTGTCTAATAAAAAAAGAGAGAGAAAAGTAAGCCTCAGCAAAACCAAGAACTTTGAAATGGCCTCTTTCTTTCTATCAGATTATGATGAATACAGCTGAACTTCAACAACTAAACCATCAGAAAGGATACAAATACAGGGAAACCGAACAACTCTATTTAATGACCAATGACTCAGTGTATAAATAAATGAATAAATAAATTTAAAACTTTATAGAATTTACTATAAAGGATTGCACATTCTATTCAAACTAATGGGACACTATGAATGGAGTATAAAAAAAGTTCATAGCACTAATCACCTTCATAAAGAAACTGGAGAAATGTCACATTACCATCTAACAGAACACTTAAAAGCTCAAGAAAAAAAAAAAAGAAAGCAAACACACCCAAAATGGGTAGATAATGATAAAATTATTATAAACAAATAATAAAAGCCAGGGCTGAAATCAATCAGGTAGAAACAAAGAGAACAATAAAAAAAAGTCAAAGAAAATAAAAGCAATTTCTTGGTGTTGTTGCTGTTTTAATATAATCAACAGGACAGACCAACCCTTAACCAAACTAAATAAAAGATAGAGAGAAAATATCCAAATTAACAAATTCAGAAATAAAAATTGAAACATAACAAGGGCACTGAAGGAATTTTAAAAATAATTAGGCTTTACTTCAGAAGTCTGTGCTCCAAAAAATAAATCTAAACAAAATGGATAATTTTCAAGATAGACACTATTTACCAAAGTTCAATCAAGATCAGGTAAATGATGTGCTTAGTTCTATATTCCCCAAGAAAATAGAAGCAGTAATTAAAAGTCTCTCAAAAAAGAAAAAAAAAAAAAATCCCAGGTCCAAATGGTTTTATGGCAGAAATGTACCAGACATTCAAAGAAGAACTAACACCATATACTTCAAACTATTCCACAACATATAAATAGAAGAAACATTGACAAATTCATTTTATGAGGCCTCATTCATTGTCATACCTAAGCAACACAAAGACTCAACATAAAGAGAATTTCAGACCAGTTTCCCTTTTGTAAACCAACTCAAAAATATTCAATAAAATATTCCTAAACCAAATTCAAGAACACATCAAGAAATATATATCCATCATGATCATATCAGGGATGCAGGAATGATTCAGTATAGAAACATCTATCAACATAATCCAATATATAAACAAAAAAAATACATGATCACCTTACAATATGCTGAAAAGGCCTTTGACAAAATCTAGCACCCATTCATGGTAAAATTCTTGGAGGGATCAGGGATACAACACACATACCTAAACATAAGAAAAGCAATATACAACAAGCAAATAGCCAACATCAAATGAAATCAATTCTACTAATATCATGGATAGCACAAGACTACTCCTTCTTCCCTGTCACTTCAACATGGTATTTGAAGTCCTAGCTCAAGCAATAAAACAACTAAAGAAAAATAAGTGGATACAAATTGGGAAAGACTATGTCCAAGTATTGCTATTCACAAATGTATACAAAAATAATCCTAAAAATTCTACCAGATAACTCCTACAGCTGATAAACAACTTCAAAAAATGTTTAAATACAAAATTAACTTTAAAAATGAGTAGCTCTTCTTTATAAAAATGATAAATGTGGTGAGCACAATAGCCAGAAATAAAATATCTTGATGTAAGTTTAACCAAGCAAGTAAAAATTATGTATGACAAAACCTCAAGTTTCAGAAGAAAGAACATTAGGCAGATATTAGTATATGGAGAGATTTCCCATGATAACAGCTCAGTAGGATTAACAACGTCAAAATGCCCACGCTATCAAAAGCAATCTACAGATTAAGTGCAATCAAAATTCCAACACAATTCTTTACAGATCTTGAAAGAACAGTTCTAAACTTCATACAGAAAACCATCAAAATTCTGGAAAGCTAAAAACAATCCTGTTCATTAAAAGAACTTCTGGAGGTATCACTACCATAGATTTCAAGATGTTCTGAAGAATAATAGTAATTAAAGCTGCATGGTATTGCTTTAGAAACAGATAGGTTGATCATTTGAATGAGTCAAATACTCAGAAATAGCCCATACACTATGGACCCTTAATTTTAACATATAATTCAATATCAGACAATGAAAAATAAATAAATAAACTTCAACATATGGTGCTGGTCTAACTAAAAATATAATTGTTTCCATATTTATCCCCCTGAAAAAAACACATCAATCAAAGACCTGAATGTAAATTCAGATACACTAAACCTAATAAAATAGAAAGTAGGGAAAAGCCTTGAAAGCACTGTCATAGGAGATAACTTTCTAAATAAAAACACCCAGAGCTCAGAATTCTCAGAAACAGTGAATTCTCAATGGTGGAATTTATAATGACTGAGAAACATGTAAAGGTACTTATTCACTCTAAAATTGTTCATTAAACCAGTCAGAATGACTGATAAAAATTTAAGATCAGGAGATCCAGGGACACAGGCCATGTGACATTGCACTGTGAGTAACCAAAGTTCAGAGAGGGCTAGGCAGAGCATGTGAAAAATGTGCCCCTGTTGCTCACAGTAGGGCCAGACCTCTGGCAGAGGAACTTGTAATCTGCCCTCAAAGCTCTTGTGTGGGAACCAAATGCTCAGGCCCATTGCCACATGAAGCAGCAGAGTTCTAGGAACGCAGGACTGGTGAGATTGTGCTGTGAGTAACCAAAGTGCAGAGAGGGCTAGACAGAGCTCCCAGAAAATGAACTCCTGTGAACCACAGTAGGGCCAGACCTCTGGTAGAGGGACTCAGGTTCCTCCCAAAAAGCCAGGGCTCACAGACTAAACACACAGGCCCACAGTAAGGAACAGGCCCTTGTCAGTGAAAACCAGGGTCTGCCCTGAAAAGGCAGTGCTTGAAGTGCAACTCTACAGGCCCTCTTAAACCTGGACCAGACAAAAGCCTGGCACATAGGCCCAGGGAGAGCACAACTGGAGTTCTCAGAGAACAGAAAGTACTGTGCTATCTGGAAAAGTGTTCCTCTGGCCTAGAGAAAGAGCCAAGTCCCTGCCAGTAGTACTCAGGACTTATGGGCACAGGGCTGAGCTACCAGAACAGCCTCACAAGAGCTCCCACACCTGAGCTCAAAAAGACAAAGCTGAGTCACTGCTACCAGAATTCACTGCTTGCCAACAAAGATCCAAACACTCAGAAGCAATTTTTTTTTCCTGAGCCCATGGGACCTCAGACCCATAGGAGAGACAGGTGCCAGTCACTGACAACAAGACCACATATAATTACAGACAACAAGATGGCAAAAGGAAAGTGAAAGAAGTTAAGCATTGAAAACCAAGACCACCTGGCAACATCAGAACTTAGAAATCTCATCACAGCAAGTAGTGGATTGCTAAACACTCAAGAAAAGAAAGACTCAGACCTGAAATCATACCTCAAAATGATGATGGAGCTCCTCCAGAAGAGTACGGCAGGGCAACCATAAATAAATAGAAATTTTTAAAAAGAAACATGAAAATCACCTAAAGAACTCAAAGAACAAGAAGAAAACACAACCAAAGAGATGAAGGAATTGAAAATGAAAATAGAAAATATAGGCAAAACACAAAAAGAGACAACCCTGGAGATGGAAAACCTATAAAGGAAATCAGGAATCATAGATACAAGAGATTCCAACAGACCACAAGAGATGGAGGAAATCATCTTAGGGGCTGAAGACAACACTGAAAACATAGACAAAACATTCAGAGAAGATGCAAAAACCAAAAAGCTCCTAACACAAAAGGTCCAGGGGATCCAGGACACAATGAGAAGACCCAACCTAAGAATAATAGAAATAGAAGAGGGTGAAGAATACCAACTAAGAGGCACAAAAATATCTTCAATATTATTGTAGAAGATAATTTCCCTACCCATAAGAGTGAGATGACCATGAGCATAAAAAAAAAAAAAAGCCTACAAAACTAAAAATATATTGAACCAGAAAAAAAATTCTTCCCAACACATAATATTCAAACTGCCAAGTGTTCAAAACAGAGAAAGAATACTAAAAGCAGTAAGGGAAAAAGGTCATGTAATATATAAGGCAGACCAATCTGAATTAAATGTGACTTTTCAATAGAGACTATAAAAGCTAGAAGATCATGGACAGACATCATATACACCCTGAGAGAACACAAAGGTAAGCCCAGGCTACTATACCCAGCAAAATTCTGAATCACCATAGATGGAGAGACAAAGATATTCCAGGAAAAAATTAAATTTACACAATATCTGAAAACATATCTAGCCTTACAAAGAATAATAAATGGAAAACCCAACAAAAGGAGGTAAACTACATCCTAGAAAAAGCAAGAAAATAACTAAGCAAGAAAACAACAAAAACAAGAACAACAACAAAACAAGACAAACAGATATAATTATACCTCTAATAGCAAAGTAGCAGGCAACAGCAACAATGATTCCCTAATACCTGTTAACATAAATGGACTCAAGCCCCCAATAAAGAGACATAAATTATCAGACTGGATACATTAACAGAATCTAGCATTTTGCTGCATTCAGGAAATTCATCTCAGAGACAAAGACAGACACTATCTCAGAATAAAAGGCTGGAAAAAAAAAAAAAACCTTCCAAGCAAATGGTCCCAAGAAACAAGATAGAGTAGCCATTCTAAAATTGAATATAGTAGATTTACAACCAAAATTTATCAAAAAAGGTAAGAAAAAATACTTTTTACTCATTACAGGGAAAATTATCATGAGGAATTCTTAATTCTTAACAAATAAGCTCCAAATACAAGAGCACTCATATGTATAAAATAAATCCTACTAAACCTCAAAATATATATTGCACCACACACAATAATAGTGGGAGACTTCAACACCCCACTCTCATCAATGGACAGATCATAGAAGAAGAAATGGAACAAGGATATAGTGAAACTAACAGAGGTTATTAACCAATTAGAATTAATAGACATCAACAGAACATTTCACCTTAAAACAAAAGATTGTACTTTCTGCTCAGTACCTCATGGCATCTTAAAAAACAATTGACCATATAGTCTTTCACAAAACAAGCCTCAAAAGGTATAAGAAGATTGAAATAATTCCAGGGATTCCTTCAGATCACCATGGACTAAGGCTGGTCTTTAATACAACAAAAACAACAGAAAACCCATATACACATAGAAGCTGAATAATGACCTACTCAACAATAGCAGGGTCAAAGAAGAAATGGCAATCTTACCAAAAGCAATATAAAGATTCAGCGCAATCTCCATCAAAATTCCAACTCAATTCTTCATCAAAATGAAAAAAATGTTCAAATTCATCTGGAATAACAAAAAACATAGAATATCAAAATCCATCATCTACAACATGAAAACATCTGCAAGAATCACCATCCCTGATTGCAAGTTATATTACAAGGCAATTTTCATAAAAACTGCATAGTACTAGTGCAGAGATAGGGAGGTTGATCAATGGAAAAGAAACAAAGATACAGAAATGAGCCCTCCCTCATATGATCACTTGACTTTTCACAAAGGAGCTGAAAACATTCAATGGAAAAAGCACATCCTCATCAGGAAATGTTGTTGGCTCAACTGGCAGTCAGCATGCAGAAGAATGGAAATAGACCCTTTCTTAACTCCTTGAACAAAGCTCAACTGCAAGTGGATTAAAGATATCCACATTAAACTAGGTAAAACTGAAACTATTAGAGGAGAAACTAAGGAAAACCTTAGAAAACATAAGCACAGGGGGAAATTTCCTGAACAGAACAATAATGGCTTGTGCTCTAAGACCAAGGATCAAGAAATGGGACTTAACAAGATTGCAACACTTCTGTAAGGCTAAGGATACTGTCAGGAAAACAAAATGGCAGACAACAGATTTGGAAAAGGTCTTTAACATCCCCACGACTGATAGAGCTCTCTAATATACAATATATACAAATAACTTAAGAAGTTAGACTAGAATCTAACATATGATTATTGATGCAAATATACTTAACAAAATCCTTGCAAAACTAATCTAAGAGCAAATCAAAACAATCATGCACCATGATCAAATAGGCTTCATTCCTGGAATGCAAGGATGGTTTGATATACAGAAATACATCAATGTAATCCACCGAATAAACAAACTCAAAGGAAAAAAAAAAACCTCATGGTCATCACACTAGATGCTGAGAAAGCATTTAACAAACTTCAATACCCCTTCATTTTCAAAGTCTTGGAAAGAAAAGGAATCCAAGGCCCTTACATAAACATAGTAAAAGCAATATACAGCAAACCAACGACCAAAATCAAACTTAATAGTGGGAAAATGGAAGCAATCCCACTAAAATCAGGGACTACACAAGGCTGCCCAATCTCCCCCTCCCTATTAAACATAGTACTGGGAATGCTGGTCAGAGTAATTAGAAAGCAAATGGAAATCAAAGGGATACAAACTGGAAAGGATGAAGTAAAAAAAAAAATCACTGGTTGCAGATGACATGATAGATAAGTGACCACAAAAATTCCACCAGAGAAATTCTACAGCCAATAAAGTTCAGCAAAGTGGTTGGATATAAAATTAACTCAAACAATTTAGTAGCCCTCCTCTAATCAAAAGACAAAAATGTAGAGAAAGAAATTAGGGAAAAGATACCCTTCACAATAGACACAAACAACATGAAATACCTTGGTGTGACTCTAAGCAAGTGAAGGACCTGTATGATAAGAACTTCAAATCTCTGAAGAAGGAAATTGAAGATCTCAGAACATAAAAAGACCTCCCATGCTCATGAATTGGAAGGATCAACATTGTAAAATTGGGAATCTTACCAAAAGCAATCTACAGATTCAATGTAATCCCCATCAAAATTCTTACCCAATTCTTTATATAGTTGGAAAGAGTAATGTGCAATTTCATGTGGAATAACAAAAGACCTAGAATAGCAAAATCCATCCTCAACAAAAAAATATCTGCGGGAATCACTATATGTGACCTACATCTATATTACAAGGCAATTGTGCTAAAACCTGTATTGTACTTGTACAAAGATGGGCACATAAAAGAATAGAATAGATAAATGGTATAGAATAGAAGATCCAGAAATGAGCTCTCACATATATGGCCACTAGATTTTTAACAAAGTATGTGTAAACATTCAATGGAAAAAGGACAGCCTCTTCAACAAATGGTGTTGGTTAAACTGGCACTCAGCATGCAGAATAATGAAAATAGACCCTTTCTTATCTCCTTGTACAAAGCTCAAGTGTGAGTGGATAAAAAAATTTTCGCATTAAACCAGGTACACTGAAATTATTAGAAGAGAAAGTAGGGAAACCCTTAGAACACAAAGGCACAAGGGAAAATTTCTTGAACAGAAAGTCAATGGCTTGTGCTCTTAGACCAAGAATCAAGAAAGGAAACTCAATGAGATTCCAAAGTTTCTGTAAGGCTAAGGACACTGTCTAGAAAACACAATGGCAGCCAAAAGATTGGGAAAAGATCTTTAACAACCCCACATCAGATAGAGGCCTAATATCCAAGGTATACAAAAAATTCAAGAAGCTAGACCAAAGAGATTTGAACAACCATATTAAAAATGGGGTACAGAGCTAAACAAAAGGTTCTCAATTGAGGATTATCGAATGGCTGAAAAGTATCTAAGGAAGTGCTCCACATCCTTAGCCATCAGGGAAATGCAAATCAAAACAACCCTGAGATTCCACCTCACACCAGTCAGATTGGCCAAGATCCAAAACTCAGATGACAGCAGGTGCTGGTGAGGTTGTGGAGAAAGAGGAACACTTCTCCACTGCTGGTGTGGTTGTAAACTGATACGACTCTAGAAATAAGTCTGGCAGTTCCTCATAAAATCTGACATACTACTACCTGAAGACTCTGTTATTCCACTTCTTGGCATATATCCTAGAGAAGCTCCAACAGACAACAAAGGAACATGCACTACAGTATTCATAGCAGCACTATTTATAATAGCCAGAAGCTGGAAAGAACCCAGATGTCCTTCAGTAAATGAATGGATACAAATATTGTGGTATATTTACACATTGATACTACTCAGCTATCAAAAACAATGACTTCATGAAATTCTTAAGAAAATGGATGCATGTAGAGAATATCAACCTGAGTGAGATAACCCTGTCACAAAAGAACAGACATAATATGCAGTCTCTGATAAGTGGATACTAACACCAGAAAGATCTGAACAGCTCAGAAACAACTCAAGGATTATATGAAGTTCAAGAAAAAAAAAAAAAAAAGGAAAAAAAAAAAAAAAGGAAGAAAAAAAAAGTTATGCTCCACAGAATGAAACAATTCTATTTAAAAAATGGGGAATATAGTAACAAATGATATGAAATGAAATATATTGGTGTGATTCTAACTAGACAAGTGAAGGACTTGTGTGACAAGAACTTTAAATTTCTGAAGAAGGAAATCAAGGAAGTTCTCAGAATATGGAAATAACTCCCATGCTCATGGATTGGAAGAATCAAAATAGTAAAATCGCCATCCTACCCAAAGCAATCTACAGATTCAATGCAATCATTATCACAATTCTAACCCAATTCTTCATAGAGTTAAAAAGATCAATGTGCAATTTCATCTGGAATAACAAAAACCCTAGAATATTGAAATCCATGCTCAACAACAAGAAAATATCTGAGGAATCACCATCCCTGACCCCAAGCTCTAAAACAAGGCTATTGTCTTACAAACTGGAAGGTACTGTTAAAGATGTAAGCACATGGATTAACAGAATAGAATACAAGATTCAGAAATGAACCCTCACACATATGATCACTTGATTTTTAACGAAGAAGCTGTAAACATTCAATGAAAATAGGAAAGCCTCTTCAATAAATAGTGTTGGTTCTACTGGCACTCAGCATGCAAAAGAATTAAAATAGACGCTTTCTTATCTCCTTGTACAAAGCACAAATGCAAGTGGATCAAAGATCTCCACATTAAACCAGGCACACTGAAACTAGTAGAAAAGAAAGTAGGGAAACTTTAGAACACATAGGCATGGGGAAAATTTTTCTGAACAAAACCCCAATGTCTTGTGCTCTAATGTCAAAGATTAACAAATGGGACTTAATGTGATTGCAAAGTTTCTGTAAGGCTAAGGACACTGTCAAGAAAACAAAATGGCAGCCAAAAGATTGGGAAAAGATCTCTAACAACCCCACATCTGATAGAGGCCTAATATCTAAGGTATACAAAGAATTCAAGAAGTTAGATGCCAGAGAGTCAAATAGCCTTATTTAAAAATGGGGTACAGAGATAAACAAAAAATTCTCAATTGATGAATATGGAATGGCTGAGAAGCATCTAAGAAAGTGCTTGACATCCCTAGTCATAAGGGAAATGCAAATCATAGCATCTCTGAGATTCCACCTTACACCAGTCAGAATGGCTAAGACCAAATTTCAGATGACAGCAGATGCTGGTGAGGATGTTGAGAAAGAGGAATACTCATCCACTGTTGGTGGGGTTGTAAGGGGGACCATCCTTTCTGGAAATCAGTCTTGCCATTCCTCAGAACATTGGACATAGTCCTACCTGAATACCCAGTTATTCCCCTTCTGGGCATATAATTCAGAGATGCACCAACATACAATAAAGATACATACACCACAGTGTTCATAGCAGCCCAATGTACAATAGCCAGAAGGTGGAAAGAACACAGATTTTTTTCAGTAGATGAATGGATACAAAAATTGTGGTATATTTACACAATGAAGTATTACTCAGCTATTAGAAACAATGACTTTATGAAATTCCTAGAAAAAAAATCTATAGAATATCATTGTGAATGAGGTAACCCAGTAACACAAGAACAGACATAATATGCAGTCACTGATAATTTCATTCTAGCCCCAGAGAGCTTGGAATACCCCAGAAACAACTCACAGGACATATGAAGCTCAAGAAATATTAAGGCCAAAATGTAAAAGCCTCAGTCCTTCTGAGGAAAAAAAATTAAGTGTATAGCATCCTCTCAGTGTGTGCTATTCCTGGACCTTAAATCAATAATGATCCAAGGGCAAAGAATATAGCCTTGTGTCAAGTTTTAGTATTCAATAATCATCATGTTTAATCCATACACACCAAGCAAACTCTGTTTCCATGTTAAGTTCTGTTGTACATGTACTTTATTCTCATGCTAACTAGTAGATTTCAATGCATACTATCAAACTTCTAAAAAGATTAAGTACTTACAAAGATATATTCCTATAGTGTTATGCCAACTTGCCTTTAAGAATCTGTATGTGTATCTCTCTTTTTTAAAAATTAAAGTTGAAAGGAAAAAAATCCACCATCAATAATTGATATGTGGGACCTTATGAAACTGACAGTTTTCTGTAAGCCGAAATACAGTGTCAATAGGGCAAAACGGAAGCCTATAGAATAGGAAAAGATCTTTACCATCTAACGCCTGATAGAAGACTAATATCTAAAATTATAAAGAACTTAAATAATTATATAAGTAAACAACACCAAATCAAATAACTCCATTAAAAGTGAGACGGGGAGCTAAACATAGAATTCTCCACAGAGGAATTTCTTTTTTTTTTAATTGAACAACTTTAATTTAAAAAAACAAAGATAAATGTACAGATTTTAAGCATTTTGGCATAAAAGTATACAAATACATTTTTGTCAGTACTTAGTCTTTTTAAAGGTTTGATAAGTGTGCATTAAGATCTTACTAGTTACAATGAGCATAAAATACATGCAAAACAAGATGTAACCTGGAATTAGTCAAAGTTTTCATGGTGTGTAAAGATTAAGCATAATTTTTTTTCATTTATGTTTTTTTCTTGAACTTTATATAGTCTGTGAGTTGTTTCTGGGTTGTTCAGAGCTTTCTGGTGTTAGTATCCAATTATCAGTTACTGCATATTATATCCATTCTTTTGTGACTGGGTTATCTCACTCAGGATGATATTCTCTAGATGCATCCATTTTCTTAAGAATTTCATAAAGGAATTTCTAATGGCTAGAAAACACTTAAAGAAAAATTTCAACTCTGAGATGGTATTTTACACATTCAGAATGGCTAAGATCAAAATGTAAGTGACAGCACATGCTGGTGAGGCTATAGAGCAAGTAGAAAACTCCTCTATTGTTGGTGATAGTGCAAACTTGGATAACCACTTTGGAAATCAATTTACCTGTCTTTCAGAAGACTGGAAATTGTTATACCTCGAGATCCACCTAAATTACTTTGGAGCATGTACCTAAATGTTGCTCCATTTTACTACAAGGAAACTTGCTCAGCTATATTCATAGTAGCCATATTCATAATAGCACAAACAGAGGAAATAATGCTGATGTCCATCAACTAAAAAATAAATTTAAAAAAGTGACTCCTTTACACAATGGAATATTACTCAAGGAGATAAAACAAGGACATCATGTTTTTAGCAGGAAAATATATCGAACTAGAAACTATCATTGCAAGTGTGGTAACCCAGACCTAAAATAATATTCATGCTTTGTACTCACTTAAAGTTGTATATTAGCCATAAATTACAGAATAACCATGATACAGTCTACAGATCCAAATAGGCCAAATAGCAAGGAGTTTTTAAGGGATGGGCTTGAATATTACTCAAAAGGGAAAATGAAGCAGATATAGGATATAGATGAAGCTAGGAAACTAAGTGGAAGACAGAATGGGAATGGTAATAGAGTGGGAAGATCATGTAACTTGAGAGTTGGTGGGGTGTTGAAAGTGGGTGAAAATTGGGGAAGGGGCATCCCTAGGATCATCTAGAGATCTAGGAAGTGAAAAAGCTGCGATAAAGCTATGGGTGTGACTCTAGCTGAGATTACAAGAGTGTCCTGGCATAACTGTCCTTTGAAGGCCCCACCCAGCAGCTGACTGAAACAGATGTAGAGACCTACAGCTAAACTTTAGAAAGAGCTTGGTGAGTCTTGTGGAACTATTGTAGGAAATATTCAATGACACCAAGAGATTAGGGACTCTACAAGATGACCAAAAGATCATGGTGGCTCTCAGAATTTGAACTAACAACCAAAGAAAATACAAGAGTGGGACCTAAGTCCATAGCACATATGTAACAGATACATAGCTTGGTCTTCATGAGGGCCCTCCAGCCACTGGATCAGGAGACTGTCCCTGACTCTTGTTGCCTGCCTACAGATACTGTTTCCCTAACTTTGCGTTTATTTATTTCTGGCCTCAATATGAGATGATATGCCTATTCCTGCTGTGACTTGAAATGACAGAGTTTGTTGATGACCAGGGGCTGCCTTTCCCTTCTCAAAGAAGAAGGGGAAGGGGTAAGGGAAGGGACTATGTTTAGGATTTGAGACCAGGAGGAGTTCTGCAATTAAGATGTGAATTAATGAATGAATGAATTTTAAATCAGAACTCCATTGTTACAGTAATTTTAGCTCTCAGAATAGTTTAATAAATAGTTCATAATTAACTGTTATTATACAATAGAAAGTTAAAGTATTGGCTGATTTATTTACTACATAACTGGAAACTGAACCCCAATGATGGTGATTTTTGAAGACCAGAAAATTTTGTAAATAAAGCAATTTTTCAATTTAAATATATTTTGATCATATTATTCCCTTACCCCAAGACCTTCTAGAACCTTTTCTTTTTCCTACCTACCACATCTTATTTTATTTCTCAATGAAAAAAAACAAAAACTTAATACAATAGCAAAGCCCTCAAAACAAAATAAAACAGAAAAGAAATGAACTAAAGCTTTATGCCCCCCAATAAACCTAAATTATAACCAAACAAAAGCACAAAAATACATGAAGTTTTTAATATGCTAGTCAAATATTTCTTAATGTGAGACCTACTTGGCCATGGTTTTATACCTAGTATCACTCCATTGGAGAAAACTGATTTTTTTTTTCTCCCACAAAATGTAAATAACAATTTAGTTATTAACATTTACCTTAGTGACTAGAATTCCATCCATTCTTTCATTCCTTTTAAAAATATAACAAAATAATAAAACAAGATAAAACAAAACTATCACATCTAGGCTGAACAGAACAAACCAACAAGAGACAAAACATAAAAAAGTCTAAAAGAAGGCACACGACTCAGAGACCCACTCACTTATACATGCATAAATACCACAAAAGCATAAAACTGGAAGCCATTAAATATATGTAGGGAATCTGGTGTAGACCTGTGCAGGTCCTGTGCGTACTGCTGTAAGGAGTCAACAAGAAGAAGCTAAAAACTAGCAGGTTACCTTCCTGAGGTGATATTATCTTGAGTTATAGTCTATGATGGATTTGCCCAGAAGAAATCTGTTTTGGAAAATTTTTCTGCTATTAATATTACTTGCTGGCTGTTTGTATTTTAATGTTAATTCCACTTCCCCAAGAAGGGTTGCCTAGTCACATGACTCCAACTGAACCTTCCCATTTTATTCAGTAAAATAAAGAAAAGCCAGTGACTGAGGGGAAAGAGGGAAGTAGAAAGGGCTGAGAGGTCAGAGGAGGTCAGAGGATGGATGTTAAAGTTTTTGGCAACATGGAGCTTCCCCAGGACCAGCTGGACCCAGGTGGGATTTATTGGAATTAAAAAGCTATGAACATTAAGGATTTTACAGGTCTAATATCTCACATAGGAGGGCAGTTTGTCTCTTTGTCTATTTGATGGAACCTTGTTGTGTAGGGGATTTGTGGATTGAGAGTTGAATATATAAACCTGTATGAAAAGATATAGGGATGGAGAGTTGTGTTTGTGTGGGATTTGGGGGTAGAGAAATACTTCAGGAGAGAGGCAAAGAACAGGCATTAGAAAACCACTAAGGAAAGAGTTGCACAGATGAGTTGGGCAATGTTGGTTGTTTGGACCAGGCTCAAGAGGTGCGTGGGGCTCCAAACTAAAACCAGGTCTTAGTATTGAGACTTCAGGGCCAGTAAAGAGCTAAACTGACTATTAATTTTTAATATTTACTGCAACATATATTTTTTCACTAGGTATTAGCCCAGCCTAATTTCTGAAGATCTCTGCAGAAAATCAAAGATGTACATTTTTATTGATGCTATATAGACAAATAGATGATTTCATAATCCTTAATTGTGATCCAATGAGAATTCTTTTTTATTGAAAAACTTTATTTTAAGAAACAAAGATAAATGTACACATTTTACGCATTTTTACATAAGAGTATACGAATATATTTTTTAAGGTTGTAATTAAGTATTTGTGCAAACGTACATATATATATATGTATATATGTAACAATAATATAGGAAAAGAGGCTATTAATTTGAGGGGATAAGGGAGAAACTTGGAGGAGCTGGAGAATGGAAAGGGGGATGTGATACAGGTCTATTTTAATTAAAATATATTCTTTTATTTTCTTGAACTGCACACAATCTGTGAATTGTTACTGAGGTGTTCAGAGCTTTCTGGGGTTGCTATCATATTATCAGTGACTGTATATTATGGCTATTCTTTTGTGACTGGGTTATCTCAGACTCAGGATGATATTCTCTACATGCAACCATTTTCTAAAGAATTTTGTTAAGTCATTGTTTCTGATAGCTGAGTAGTACTCCATTGTGCAAATGTACCACAATTTTTGTATCCATTCATCTACTGAAGGACATCTGGGTTCTTTCCAGCTTCTGGCTATTATAAATAGAGCTGCAAGGAACATTGTGGTGCATGTATCTTTGTTGTATGTTGGAGCATCTCTAGAGTAAATGCCCAGAAGTGGAAAAACTGGGTCTTCAGGTAGTACTATCTCCATTTTTCTGAGGAACACCCAAACTGATATTCAGAGTGGTTGTATCAGTTTACAACCACACCAACAGTGAAAAAGTGTACCTCTTTCTCCACTTCCTCACCAGCATCTGGTGTCATCTGAGTTTTGGTTCTTGGACAATCTGACTGGTGTGAGGTGGAATCTCAGGGTTGTTTTGATTTGCATTTTCCTGATGGCTCAGGATGTCGAGAACTTCCTCAGATATTTCTCAGACATTCGACATTCCTCAACTGAGAAGGTTTTGTTTAGTTCTGTACCCCATTTTTTAATAGGGATATTTGATTCTCTGGTGTCTAGCTTTTTGAGTTCTTTGTATACCTTAGATATTAGGCCTCTATCTGATGTGGAGTTGGTAAAGATCTTTTCCCACTCTGTTGGCTGCCATTTTGTTTTCTTGACAGTGTCTTTAGCCTTACAGAAACTTTGGAATCTCATTAAGTCCCATTTGTCAATCTTTGACCTTAGAGCTTGAGCCATTCCTGTTCTGTTCAGGAAATTTTCTCATTTACCTATGAGTTCTAAGTTTTTCCCTACTTTCTCATCTAACAGTTTCAGTGTACCTGGTTTAATGTGAAGATCTTTGATCCACTTACACTTGAGCTTTGTACAAAGAGATAAGAAAGGGTCTATTTTCATTCTTCTGTACACTAGTAAGAGTTGGACCAACACTATTTGTTGAATAGGCAGTCCTTTTACCATTGAAAGTTTCTAGTACCTTTGTCAAAAATCACGTGACCATATTCTTGAGGGCTCATATCTGGATCTTCTATTCTATTCCATTGATCCACATTCCTATTTCTGTACATGCGGTTTTCAGCACAATGCCTTGTAATAAAGCTTGAGGTCAGGGATAGTGATTCCCGCAGATATATTCTTGTTGTTAAGGATGGATTTCGCTATTCTAGGTCTTCTGTTATAGCAGATGAAATTGCACCCTGCTCTTTCCAACTCTATGAAGAACTGGGTTGGAATTTAGATGGGGATTGCATGGAATCTGTAGATTGCTTATGGTCAGATGGCCATTTTTAAAATATTGATCTTTCCAATCCATGAGCATGGGAGATCTTTCCATTTTCTGAGATCTTCCTCAATTTCCTTCTTTAGAGGTTTGAAGTTCTTGTCATACAGGTCGTCCTCCACTTGCTTAGTTAAAGTCACACCAAGGTATTTCATAGTTTTTGTGACTATTGTGAAGGGAATAATTTCCCTAATTTCTATCGCCACTTTTTTGTCCCTTGAATATGGGAATGCTACAGATTTGTTTGAGTCATTTTGTATCCAGCCACTTTGCTGAACTTGTTTATCAGCTGTAGGAGTTCTCTGGTGGAATTTGTGGGGTCACTTGAATGCTCTATCATGTCATCTGCAAATAGTGATATTTTTATTTCTTCTGTTTCAATTTGCATCCATTCGATTTCCTTTTGCTGTCTAATTGCTCCAGCTAGGACTTCCAATACTATGTTGAATAGGTAGGTGGAGAGTAGGCAGCCTTGTCAAGTCCCTGATATTAGTGGGATTGTTCTAGTTTCCCACCATTAAGTTTGATGTTGGCTGTTGGTTTGCTGTATATTGCTTTTATTATGTTTAGGTGGGGCCTTGGTTTTTTTTTTTTTCTTTCCAAGACTTTTACAGGAAGGGGTTTTGAATTTTGTCAAATGCTTTCTCAGCATCTAGTGAGATGACCATGTCTTGATGTCTTGAATTTTCTCAGTTTCAGTTATTATGTCTCCACTATCATTTCTGATTTTGTTAATTTGGATACTCTATCTTTACCCTCTAGTTATTCTGGCTAAGGCTTTATCTATCTTGTTAAATTTCTCATAGAACCAGCTCTTGCTTTTGTTGATCCTTTGGAAGGTACTTTTTGTTTCCATTTGATCTATTTCTGCCCTAAGATTGATTATTTCTTGTATTCTACTCCTCTTGCATGTATCTGCTTCATTTTGATCTAGAGCTTTCAACGGTGCTGTCTAGTGTATGGTCTCCCCAGTTTCTTTTTGGAAGCACTCAGAGCTAAGAGTCTTCCTCTCAGTACTGCTTTCATTGCATCCCGTAGGTTTGGGTATGTCATGTTTTCATCTTCAGTGAATTCTAGAAAATCCTTAATTTCATTCTTTAATTCTTCTTTGACTCTGATATCCTATTAATAGAGCATCATTTAGTTTTCATGTGTATATGGGCTTTTTGTTGTCTTTGTTGTTATTAAAGACCAGCCTTAGACCATGGTGATCTGCAAAGAGGCATGGGAGTACTTCAATCTTTTGATATGGATTGAGCCTCGTTCTGTGTCCAGTTATGTGGTCAATTTTTGAGAAGTTGATGTGAGGTGCTTAGAAGAAGGTGTATTCTTTTGTTTTAGGATGATATGTTCTGTAGATATCTATTAATTCCAGTTGGTTCGTAGTCTCTGCTAGTTTTACATTGTCCATGTTCAGTTTCTGTTTCCATGATATGTTCATTGACAAGAGTGGAGTATTAAAGTCTCCCACTGTTATTGTGTTGGGTAAAATCTATTTTTTGAGCTCTAGTAGGGTTTCTTTTATGAATATGTGTGCTTTTGTATTTGGAGCATATATATTAAAGATTCAGAGTTCCTCCTGACAGATTTCCTCTCTAACATGTAAAAAGTGGCCTTCCTTATGTTTTTTGATATCTTTGGGTTGAAAATCTACTTTATTCAATATTAGAAGGGCCAATCCAGTTTGCTTTTTGGGGTCATATGCTTGGAAGTTCTTTTTTTTTTTCCAACCTTTTCCTCTGAGTTAGTGTCTGTCTTTGTCTCTGAGATGATTTTCTTCTATGCAGCAAAATGCTAGGTTTTTTTTTTATGTATCCAGTTTGATAGCCTATATCTTTTTATTGGGGAGTTGATTCCATTTATGCTAACAGATATGACAGAACAGTGGTTGCTGTTTCCTGCTATTATTGCTTTTGTAGGTTGAACTTTGCCTGTGTGTCTTTCTTCTTTTGATTTTCTTGCTTAGGAGTTTTTTTTTTTATTTTTATTTTTTTTTTTTTATTATTATGAGGTAGATTTCCTCATTATATTGGGTTTTCCTTTTATGATTCCTTGTAGTGCTGGGTTTGTGGTAATATATTATGTGAATTTAGTTTTATTTTGGAATATCTTCATCTCCCATCTATGATGATTTATAGTTCTGCTGGGTTTAGCAGCTTGGGCTGGCACTTGTGCTCTCTTATGGTCTGCATGTTATCTGTCCAGGCTCTTCTGGATTTCATAGTTTTTGTTGAAAAATTAGATGTGATTCTGATTAGTGTGCCTTTATATGTTACATGACCATTTTCCCTTACTGCTTTTAGTATTCTTTCTTTGCTTTGGGGACTTGGTGTTTTGACTATTATGTGTCGGGAGAAATTTCTTTTCTGGTCCAACCTATTTGGAGTTCTGTAGGCTTCTTTTATACTCGTGGTCATCTCATTCTTAAGGACAGAAAAGTTTTCTTCCAGGATTTTGTTGAAGATATTTACTGTACCTTTTAGGTGATATTCTTTGCCCTCTTCTATTCCTATTATCCTGAAGTTCGATCTTCTCATTGTGTCCTGGATCTCCTGGACATTTTTGGTTAGGAGCTTTTTGGTTTGTCCCTCTTCTCTGACTGTTTTGTCTATCTTTTCAATGTTGTCTTCAGCCCCTGAGATTCTTTCTTCCATCTATTTTAGTCTGTTGGAAAGCTTGCATCTTTGACTACTGATTTCTTTTTTAGGATTTCTACCTCTAGGGTTGTCTCTTTTAGTGTTTTCTTTATTGAGTCCATTTCCATTTTTAGTTCCTTCTTTCATTTCTTCATCTCTTTGACTGTTTTTTTCTAGTTCTTTGAGTTCTTTGAGTGTTTTTCTTGTTTCTTCTTTAAAACCTTCTAATTTTTTATGCTTTTCCTCCCATTCTTGTTTAAGTATCTCTATTATCATCTTGAGGTAGGATTTCGGGTCTGAGTCTTCTTTTACTGGAGTGTTTTGCATTCTGTTGTTTGTTGTGATGGGAGATCTGGGTTCTAGTGTTGCTAGGTGGTCTTGGTTTCCCTGGGGTACTTTTCTTTGCTTTCCTATTACCATCTTGTTTTCAGTGATTTGTTCTTGCCTTTCCCTTGTACTCTGCTGTTTCTGGTGGCAGATTTTCTAAGTGCCTGTTGTGCACCCAAAAGCTGCCAGCTGGGAACAGAAGGCCCGGTGCCGGGTTCCTGGGTCCCTGGATCGAGCTGGACAGGCATACACTTTCCTCCTGCTTCGCTGAGATCTCTCTGTCCCCTGGCTATTTGGAACCCATTCTCACCCTCTTCTCCCCAGGCCTGTGTCTCCATAAGTATTCTTAAAATATTAGTAATTATTGAGCTCTTTTATAGTGGGACTACTACTAGGTTTTCTCTGATAATTTAAACTGCAGTGAGAACTCTGTCTGTATTTAGTGTCATAAGTAAATTGATTCTGAAATACCAAGCAAGCTTGTACTACTCAGAGATAATTCTAAAAGGTTGTAAATTCATGAATCTAAAGTAATAAAAAGACAACTATTGTTTTACTATAAAGGCTAGAACAGAAGATAAAATATTGTTTGATTTCAATATAAAACTTCATTAATGCCATGTTCATGGGAAGATTTTCTTTTTTTAATTCTCCATGAATCTGCAGACCTGGTGACAGAATGCTTACCCAGATAATTATACCTAGTGGATATGTATGTGTATATTCTCTGCTGTAATTATCCTATCTGTTTTATAATTTTAATTTATGTGCGAACTTTTTGCCTTGTGATTATGTATTCTGAAAGATGTATAAGTGCTGTGGACAAAGAGAAGAAAACATTCTCCTTGTCCTGCTTAGCATTTTTTTCTTTCCTTTTTTCTTTTCTTTTTTTTTTTTTTTTTTTTTTTTTTTTTGTCACTCTTTACTCCATTTTTTTTTTTTTTTTTTTTTTTAGATTTTCTTATCTCCCTTTTGATAATGGCTAAATAAACATTGCTGTGCAGCAAACTAAACTAATAACTGTATTATAATTTGGGACTAAGAGAATGAAGGTGAATCAAATACCATCTCAATTCTCAGATTTAACTTGTGGTTAGAGGAAGCTTTCATTGAGAGGCAAACTGAAATTTTGTACAGGAAATCCCATTGGCAGATTGTTTCTTAGAGCTGAAGTCCATTCATGCTGGAAATAATTCAGTGCAAAAGTAGTCAACTTCACTGTGCACTAGAATAACCAGTATTCTGGGCTACACCAACTAAATTTCTGACCTAATAAGTAAGAATATACCCTGGGAATTCTCTCTGGACACAAGATAGTGAAACAGCTTGTTTGAAGGTCACATTTTTAAAGGCATCAGGATTCATAACAGGACAAGTTAATATCTAGCAGGTGATCATCCTGAGCTGGCTGGCCTAGCATTAGTATGTAATCTGTGACCAGTGTGCCATCATTTAGCAAGTCTATAAAGAATTTACTTTAGGAAATATTTCTGCTATTAAAATGCTTATCCTGTTATTATTAAATGTATATAACAATCATTAAGTAATAGCACACCCCTTTGGAGTTGATCTTTGCAGATCTATGAAGATGTCTTGTGTCTTGTAGTGATGCTATATAAACAAATGGCTTCTTAAGTCTTAGTAATGATCTTATAAGAATTTCTAAAATTACAACTGATTACTAAGTTCTTTTATAGTGTGACTGCTATTAGGTTATTTCTGACTGTCAAAACTGTAAGAACTTTGACAGTCTCCCAAGTGTCAACAGTTAATTCCTCTTAGATAGTAACCAGAATTTCTCCTACACAGAACATATTTCAAGAGGTTGTAAAACAAAGGTAATAAAAAGGGAACTAATCATTTATTATAGGTGCTAGGACAGAGGATAAAATATTGACTGATGTAGATTGTCCTGAAGCTGTTTGTATTTTAATGTTAATTCCACTTCCCCAAGAAGTGCTGCCTAGTCAGTACTCTTGATGTCACTTCACCTAAACCTTCCCATTTTAATTAGTAAAATAAAAAAAAAAAGCTTATGACTGACTGGGCAGGGAAAGGGAGGTGGAGAGAGAAAACCTGAGAAAGGTCAGAGGATGAGGGTGGAGGTTGTAATATCGAGGTCCCCAAGAACCAACTGTATCCAGGTGGGATTAATTGGTGTCAAATAGCCATGAACATTTAAGGAAGGATTGTATAGCTCTAATATCTCATACAGAAAGGCAGTTTGTATCTTTGTCTATTCTATGTAATCTTGTTGTGTAGAGGGTTTGTGGATTGAGAATTGAATTCATAAACCTGTATGAAAAGCTATTGGGCTGTAGAGTTGTGTTTGTGCTGAGTTTTGGGGTAAACAAACACCCTAGGAGGTGAAAAGCAGGTGGTGAAGTCTTGTGGACAAAGAGAGAAGTGAGACATTGGGGCCGGTAAAGAGCTAAACATTATTTATTACTTAATATTAACTACAATAGTTGGCACACCAACGTGTTACACAAGACTCCACTAAAAGGTTTATAGCTATCAGCATGGATTAGTTAAAATGTGTTTATTTTCTGAATAAGAGTGGGCCAGTGCCATTTTGAATCATGTGGTGCCTCAAGTGCAGGAAGCTTAAAGTGACTGACTTTGCTGACAGGCTATGGTGTCCTGTGCCTAAAAAGGAAGACAACCCAGGCACACACAGAGATAGAGAAAAAGAAAGAGAGAGAAAGAAAGAGGGGAGGAGAAGAATAAAAACAAAGAAAAAAAGAGAGATCAAGAGAAAAAAGAAAAAGATAAGTAACTATTTGATTCTTTAAAAATTTGTTTTCAAATTTTAAAGTCAATTATCGCACTAAGGCCAGGTGGCTGGTCAGATACTGGCTTGCATGACTTTACACACACACACACACACACACACAGAGAGAGAGAGAGAGAGAGAGAGAGAGAGAGAGAGAGAGAGAGAGAGAGGGAGAGAGAGAGAGAGAGAGAGAGAGAGAGAGAGAGAGATAAGTAACTGTTTGCTTCTTTTTTTATTATTTTATGTTTTAATTTTTAGAGGACGTAAATCTTTTTTTAACTATAAATTAAAAAACAAAGGTAAATGAAAAAATTAAACATTATTGCATAAATGTATACAAATACAATCAGTCCTTTGCTTTTTTTGCTTTTTTTTTTGTTAAGGTTTGATACTCTGCATTAAGGTCTTACTAGTTACAATGAGCAAAAAGTACATGTAAAAAAGGAGGTAACCCAGAATTAGTCAACATTTTCTTGGTGGGTAAGCATTGAGCATGACATTTTTTGTTTTGTTTTATTTTGTTTTTTTTTTTTTTTTCTTGAAATTCACACACTCTGTGAGTTGTTTCTAGGACAGCCCGAGCCTAAGGAGTTAGCATCTCACTATCAGTGACTGCATATTATGTCTGTTCTTTTGTGACTGGGTTATCTCACTCAGGATGACATTCCCTAGATGCAACCATTTTCTTAAGAATTTGGTTAAGTCATTGTTTCTGATGGCTGAGTAGTACTCCATTGTGGAAATGTACCACAAATTTGTATCCATTCATCTACTAAAGGACATCTGGATTCTTTCCAGGTTCTGGCTATGATAAATAGAGCTGCTATGAATATTGTGGTGCACGTATCTTTGTTGTATATTGGAATGTCTCTGGGGTATATGCTTAGAAGTGGAATATCTGGATCTTCAGGTACTACTATGTCCAACTTTCTGAGGAATCACCAGACTGATTTCCAGAGTGGTTGTATCAGTTTACAACCCCACCAACAGAGGAGAAGAGTTACTCTTTCTCCACAGCCTCACCAGCATCTGCAGTCATATGAGTTTTGGATCTTGGCAAATGTGACTGGTGTGAGGTGGAATCTCAGGGTTGTTTTGATTTGCATTTCCCTGATGGCTAAGGATGTTTCTCATCCATTCTATATTCCTCAATTGAGAATGTTTTGTTTAGCTCTGTACCTCATTTTTAATAGGGTTGTTTGATTCTCTGGTGTCTAGCTTTTTGAGTTCTTTGTATACCTTGGATATTACGCCTCTATCTGATGTGGAGTTGGTAAAGATCTTTTCCCATTCTGTTGGCTGCCGTTTTGTTTCCTTGACAATATCCTTAGCCTTACAGAAACTTTGAAATCTCATTAAGTCCCATTTGTTAATCTTTGACCTTAAAGCTTGAGCCATTGGTGTTTTGTTCATAAAAATTTCTACTGTGCCTATGTGTTCTAAGGTATTCCCTACTTTCTCATCTAATAGTTTCAGTGTATCTGGTTTAATGTGGAGATCTTTGACCCAATTACACTCGAGCTTTGTACAATGAGATAAGAAAGGGTCTATATTCATTCTTTTGCATGCTGAGTGCCAGTTGGACCAGCACCATTTCATGAATAGGCTGTCCTTTTTCCATTGAATGTTTACGGCTTCTTTGTCAAAAATCAGGTGACCATATATGTGAGGGCTCATTTCTGGATCTTCTATTCTATTCCATTTATCCACATGCCTATTTCTGTACCAGTACCATGCAGTTTTCAGCACAATTGCCTTGTAATATAGCTTGAGGTCATGGATAGTGATTCCCACATATATATTCTTGTTGTTGAGTATGGATTTTGCTATTCTAGGTCTTTTGTTATTCCGGATAAAATTGCACATTGATTGTTCCAACTCATTGAAAAACTAGGTTGCAATTTTGATGGGGATTGCATGGAATCGGTAGATTGCTTTTGGTAGGATGGCCATTTTTAAAATGTTGATCCTTCCAATCCATGAACATGGCAGATCTTTTCATTTTCTGAGATCTTCCACGATTTCCATCTTTAAGGTTTGAAGTTCTTGTTATATGTGTCCTTCACTTTCTTAGAGTCACACAAGGTATTTCATAATTTTGTGACTATTGTGAAGGGTATATTTTCACTAATTTCTTTCTCCACATTTGTACTTTCAATATAGGAAGGCTACTGATTTGTTTGAGTAAATTTTTTATCCAGCCACTTTGCTGAACTTGTTTATCAGCTGTAGGTGTTCTCTGGTGGAATTTGTGTGGTCACTTAAGTACAATATCATGTCATCTGCAAACAGTGATGTATTTACCTCTTCCTTTCTGATTTGTATCCTCTTGATCAACTTTTGCTGTCTAATTGCTCCAGCCAGGATTTCCAGTACTTTGTTTAATAGGTAGGGTAAGAGGGACTCTTGTTGACTCCCTGATTTTAGTGGAATTGCTTCATGTTTCACACTGTTAAATTTGATGTTGGCTGTTGGTTTGCTTTATATTGCTTTTATTATGTTTAGGTATGGACCTTGGATTTCTGTTCTTTCCAGGACTTTAAAGATGAAGGGGTGTTGAATTTTGTCAAATGATTTCTCAGCATCTAGTGAGATGATCATGTGATTTTGTTCTTTGAATTTTTTATATGGTGGATTACGTTTATGGATTTATTATATTACACCATCCTGCATCCCAGGGGTGAAGCCTTCTTGTTCATGGTGAATGATCGTTTTGATGTGTTCTTGGGTTTGGTTTGCAAGGATTTTGTGAGTATTTTTGCCTCAATGTTCATAAGTGAGATTGTTCTGAAGTTCTCTTTCCTTGTAGGGTATTTTGTGGTTTAGAAATGAGGGTTATTTTAGCTTCAAAAAATGAGTTAAGTAGTATTCCATCTGATTCTATCTTGTGAAATAGTTTGGAAAGTATTGGTGTTATGTCCGCAATAAATGTCTGATAATATTCTGCACTGAACAAGTCTGGACCTGGAATTTTTTTTTTTTTTTTGTTGGGAGGCTTTTGATGACTTCTTCTATTTCTTTATATGTTATGGGATTATTTAGATTGTTAACCTGCTCCTGGTTTAACTTTAGAATGTTGTATCTATCTATGAATTCATCCATTTCCTCCAGATTTTCCAACTTTGTGGAGTATAGGCTTTTGTAGTAGGATCTGATTATTTCTTGAATTTCCTCAGTTTCAGTTGTTATGTCTCCACTTTACTTTCGGATTTTTCTTAATTTGTATACTCCCTATTTTACCTCTAGTTAGTCTGGCTAGGGGTTTATCAATCTTGTTGATTTTCTCAAAGAACCAGCTCTTGGTTTTGTTGATTCTTTCTATGGTTCCTTTTTTCTGTTTGGTCTATTTCTGACATAATTTTGATTATTTCTTACCGTCTATTCCTCTTGGGTGTATCTGCTTCCTTTTGTTCTAGAGGTTTTAGCTGTGCTGTCAAGTTGCTGATGTATACTCTCTCCAGTTTCTTTTTGGAAGTGCTCAGGCCTATGAGTTTCCTCTCAGTACTACTGCTCTATTTGCATCCCATAGTTTTGGGAACGTTGTGTTTTTATTTTCATTGAATTCTAGACAATCCTTAATTTTTTTCTTTATTTCTTCTTTGACCCTGCAATCATTTAACAGAGCATTGTTTAGTTTCCATTTGTATGTGGGCTTTTTGTTGTCTTTGTTGTTGTTAAAGACCAGCCATAGACCATAGTGATCTGAGAGGATGCATGGGAGTATTTCAAACTTCTTATACTGATTGAGGTTCATTCTGTTTCCAATTATGTGATCAAGTTTTGAGAAGGTGTCATGGGGTGTTGAGAAGAAGTTGTTTTCTTTTACTTTAGGATGATATGTTCTGTAGAAATCTATTAATTCCAGTTGGGTCATAGTCTCTGCTAGTTTTACAGTGTCCTTGTTCAGTTTCTGTTTCCATGATTTGTCCATTAGTGAGAGTGGGGTATTAAAGTCTCCCACTATTATTGTGTGGGGTGAAATGTATTTTTTGAGCTTTATTGGGGTTTTTTTAATGAATGTGGGTGCTTTTCTATTTGGAGCATATATGTTCAGGATTGAGAGTTCCTTCTTAGAGATTTCCCCTGTAATGAGTAAAAAGTATCCTTCCTTATCTTTTTTGATAACTTTTAGTTGGTAATTTTCTTTATTCGATATTAGAATAGCCACTCCAGCATGCTTCTTTGGGCTGTTTGCTTGTATGTTTTTTTCCCAACCTTTTACTCTGAGATAGTGTCTGTCTTTGACTCTTAGATGAGTTTACTGTATGCACCAAAATGCTGTGTTTTGTTTATGTATCCAGTTTGATAACCTCTGTCTCTTTATTGGGGAGTTGAGTCCATTTATGTTAATAGATATCAGCGAATAGTGGGGTTTTTTTCCAGCTACTATTACTTTTGTAGGTTGAGTTTTGTCTGTGTCTCTTTCTTCTTTTGGTTTTCTTGCTTTGTTTTCTTGTTTTTACTAGGATGTAGTTCCCCTCATTGTATTGGGCTTGCCACCTATTATTCATTGTAGTGCTTGGTTTGTTTTCAGATATTGTGTAAATTTAGATTTGTCTTGAAATATCTTCATCTCTCCATTTATGGTGATTGATAGTTTTGCTGGGTATAGCAGCTTGGGCTGGCACTTGTGCTTTCTTAGGGTGTGCATTATGTCTGTCCAGGCTCTTGTAGCTTTTATAGTCTCTGTTGAGAAATCGGGTGTGATTCTGGTTGGTCTACCTTTATATGTTACCTGACCTTTTTTCCTTACTGCTTTTAGTATTCTTTCTTTGCTTTGGGCACTCGGTGTTTTGACTATTATGTGTCAGGAGGTATTACTTTTCTGGTCCAACCTATTTAGAATTCTGAAGGCTTCTTTTATGCTCATGGTCATTTCATTCTTAAAGGTAGGAAATTTTCTTCTACAATTTTATTGAAGATATTTACTGTGCTTCTTAGTTGATATTCTTTGCTCTATTCTATTCCTATTATCCTTAGGTTTGGTCTTGTCATTGTGTCCTGGATCTTCTGGATATTTTGGGTTAGGAGCTTTTTGGTTTCTGCATCTTCTCTGGCTGTGTTTTCTGTTTACAATGTTGTCTTCGGCCCCTGAGATTCTCTCTTCCATCTCTTGTAGTCTATTGGAAATGTTTGCTTCTGTGACTCCTGATTTCTTTTTTAGGTGTTCTACCTTTAGGGTTATCTCTTTTGGTGTTTTCTTTATTGTGTCAATTTCTGTTTTAAATTCCTTCTTCCATTCCTTCATCTCTTTGGTTCTGTTTTCCTCTAGTTCTTTGAGTTCTTTGAGTGTTTTTCTTGTTTCCTCTTTAAAAACTTCTGTTTGCTTTTCCTCCCATTCTTGTTTATTAATCTCTATCAGTGTCTTGAGGTATGATTTCAGGTCTGTGTCTTCTTTTTCTGAAGTGTTTGGCATTCCAATTTTTGCTGTGATTGGAAAGCTGGGTACTGGTGTTGCCAGGTTGTCTTGGTTTCTTTGGTATATGCTCTTTTGCTTTCCTCTTGCCATCTTGTTGTCAGTGATATGTTTTTGCCTTTCCCTTTTACCTGGTCTGTGTCCCTGGATCTCCACCTGTCCAGGTGGCGGATGGTCAAGCCCTTTTCTGTGCCCCAAAGCCACCAGGTGAAAACAGAGTTCCCAATGCTGGGTTCGTTGTCCCTGGATCAGGCAGGGCAGGGGCGCGCTTTCCATGCGCACTCGGCAGAAATTTTTCTGCTCCCTGTCTGCTCGGATCACCTTCTCACCAGGTCTTAACCTTTGGGAACTGCTGGCCCAGTTGGCAGATGGGCCGAGCCCTGTTCTGTGCCCCCTGTTTGATTCTTTAAAAGTGTTTTCAAAAATTAAAAAGATGATTTTTTTTTGTTTTAAGATGGTATAAAGAATCAAGATACAAGTCAAGTTTGGTTTTCTAGTTATAAGAATAGAGTGTAGAATTTACCTGACTCCCATGGGAATTTTCACCAGTGGTTTGGGACTAGATAGAAATCTGTACATCAGAAGAGTGAATACATATGAATATTAGGGTAGATATTAATAAGGAAGATCTGATTCTCCAGACTGAGAGATAAACAGACTGAAATATTTTGGTCTAAGGTCCTAGATTTACAGAATTGTTTAGTAAATGTATGAAAAGTTTGTTTAAAAATGAAGAGAGAAAAATTAGTCCCTGACTCCAAGAGATAAAGAGAAGTGATATTTTGCAGGTTAAAAGTTTCTCGTTGATAGAGATCTGTGCACCACAGAGGATGTATACAGACATATATTAGGGAAGTTATAAATAACTAAAGATTTGATGCCCCAGATTGATAGGTAGACAGGTCTTGGTTTTACATATTGTTTACTTATTGATTTGTAAGTATTTTGTTTTGTGAATTATCCCACTAAGCCATGTGGCTCATTAGATAACAGCTAGTAAGACTTTATAATAATTATCTTAATTGTTTACATTGTTTAAAAATAGATATGATGTTGAGTTTTGTGTTTATATTATTCCTGTGGGATAGAAGACAAGGTACAAGATACTCTAGTTGCCAACTAAAGGACACACTATATTGGGAGAAAGATTTTTTGGCTTTGCATTTTTAAAAGGTGGGATTCGGCTCTATGTGCCTTCCAGAGTTATTTTGATTATATTTGATAGAGGTAGGCCACCTGAAAAAAAATGGATTAAAAAAGATCAAAAAATATTCCTCGATACTAAAATGTTTTCTGTTGAGTTTTATATTGTTTTCAGAATGTACAACTATGATAAAACTTGTCAACAGAATGATGAACCTAGGTGAGGAGTGAGACCTCAGAGCCAGTAAAGAGATAAGCATTTTTATGTTTTAATATATACGGCAACAGACTGGGTTTATCTGTACAAAACTTTACTAATAAATTTGTTATGGTTTTAAACCTTTAGTGAAACCGTGGAGCTGAGACAAGTGGTTGTTTAGTAAGATAATAACTCCTAGTGGATATTCATGTAAACATTTTTTCTTATAAATTTCTATACCAATTTATGATTTGATTTTTTGTGTGAATTGTGTTGAACTTTGTAGCAAGTGATCATGTATTCTGAAAGATGTAGAAGTACTAAGTACAAAGAAAGGAAAGAACTTTTTTGCCTGAAAAGTTATTTCCCTTAGGAACTCTTTTTCTCTTAGAAGAACTCTTTTACCCTTAGGAATCTTTCATTTCCCTGCTAGGATCTTTCTGCTTTCTCCTTAGATATGATTTTATAGGAAACCCTTTTTTTTTATTGGATACTCTCTGTATTTACATTTCAAACATTGTCTTAGTCAGGGTTTCTATTCCTGCACAAACATCATGACCAAGAAGCAAGTTGGGGAGGAAGAGGTTTATTCAGCTTACACTTCCATATTGCTGTTCATCACCAGAGGAAGTCAAGACTGGAACTCAAGCAAGTCAGGAAGCAGTAGCCGATGCAGACGCCATGGAAGGGTGTCACTTACTGTCTTGCTTCCCTTGGCTTGCTCAGCTTGCTTTTTATAGAACCCAAGTCTACAAGCCTAGGGATGGCACCACCCAAAATGGGCTGGGCCCTCCCCCTTGATCACTAGTTGAGAAAATGCCTTACAGCTGGATCTCATGGAGGCATTTCCTCAACTGAGGCTCCTTTCTCTGTGATAACTCCAGCTTGTGTCAAGTTGACACAAAACCAGCCAGTACAAAGGTTAGCCCCTTTATTCCTGCTCCCATTCTCCTCTTTCATCACTTTTCACCATGAAGATGCACCCTCTCCCAGTAAGCCTCTTCACCTCAGTAAACAGTTTTTAGCATCAGCAATAGTGCTTGGGTTTGTTGTCTGTATATGGGGTGGTTCTCCAGGTGAGGCAGTCTCCTTAGATCTTTTTTTCAATTACTGCTACTCTATTTGACCTTGTATTTCCCCCCATGATTGTTTGTTCTCCTTTCTAAGAAACACTGAGGAATCCACATTGTAGCCTTCCTTCTTTTTGAGCTTCATAAGTTCTGTGGATAGTTTCTTAGGTACTCCAAGGTTTTTAAGCTAGTATCTCTTTATAAGTGAGTCCATGCCATGAGTGCTCTTTAGTGACTGGGTTACCTCACTCTAAATGATAGCTTCAAGTTCCATCCATTTGCATAGGAATTTCATGACTTCCTTTTTAATGACTGAGTAATACTCAATCCAGTATATATATATAAACCATACTTTCTATATCCATTCCTTTGTTGTAGGACATCTGAATTATTTCCAGGTTCTGGCTATTATAAATAAGAAACTATGCTATTTACATGGTTGAACATCTGTCCTTGTTAGTTGTTAGAGCCACTTTTGGGTATATGCCCAGGAGTAGTATAGCTGGGTCTTCAGGTAGTACTATGTCCAATTTTCTGAGGAACAAGCAGACTGATTTGCCAAGTGTTTGTAGCAGTTTTCAGTCCCACCAACAGTGCAGGAGTGTTCATCTTTCTTCACATCCACAACAGCATCTGATACCATCTGAGATTTGGAATGTAGCCATTCTGACCAGTGTGAGGTAAAATCTTAGGGTTGTTTTGATTTGAATTTCCCTGATGACTAGTGATGTTGAGCATTTCTTTAGATGCTTCTCAGCCATTCAATATTCCTCAGTTGAATTTTTTTTGTTTAGCTCTGTACCCCATTTGTAAATATGATTATTTGATTCTATGGAGTCTATCTCCTTGAGTTCTTTGTATATATTGGATACTAATCTTCTATC